>NC_136420.1:109465080-109865080 GCF_052625555.1 Lactuca saligna | reverse complement strand
GTTGTGTTCAGTACGATCTTTAGCCTTTCTTCGTAAGATCCTGAGAACTGAAATGCCTAAAGATGGTGCTCAAGTCAGAAATGCGATCTTCTAGGGCAGGAATTCTTATATGCTAATTTCCTGAAATCCCTCTCATTTTGTCAATAAGGGAGAGGTTGGGAGATAGCTCTTAGCCTATTGGTTGCTTGCCTGTGACTTGACTTCCTCGTACTCCTTCTCCTAGAAAGCGACTTCTTTCATTCCTCGATAGCTAGGTCTTTGCCGACTCTTAGCTTTCTAGGCGGGTTGGTGTTCAACCTTCATTCAATAGGGCTATCTATCCGAAAGGTCTTAATAAAAGAATCCCTGTAATAGAAGTTCATTCCTTAAAGACCTTCCTAATCAGTAATTTGATGGTCTTCCGTAAAGACTTTCATGTGCACCTTCCTTCATAAGGACATGTAACCAGGCGGGTGACTCACTCGTAGGTAGCACTCTCCGATGCTTTGACTCCTTCTTTTAGTAGTTCCTTTGAAGCTAGTAATATCTGAAAGCTTCCTCCTGCACTGCCTTCGCCTAAGCGGGGCTCGAAGCCAGGCGGGGCCTGGAGCGGCGGGGCCGTTATAGCGGGCGAGGCCCAGGATAGCGGGTGTGGCCCAGTATGTGCAGTATGTGACTATGCATGGTATGTGGTAGGGTGGGGAACTCACTAAGCTTCGTACTTACGGTTTTCAGTTTTGGTTTCAGGTACTTTTGGTAGCGGAGGGAAGAGCTTGGGGTGATCGCATGGCACACTCCATAGATTAGACAACCTGGGAACGTTTACTCTGATAATGAACATGTGTTTTGAAAATTTATACTCAGATTATGTTTTGGATTGATGCCTTTGCTTAAAGTAATGTTTTATTAAAAGAAATTTTTGGTCTTAAATTTTGGATCGTTACACAATTCAATCATGCTTACATCCACACACCACAGTAAGGGATTCCACCTGATAAAAACACATAAAAGCTCATAGGTTTTCAGAATATGCATCATGAAGTGGGTGATTCCAATTAATGCTTGAAAAATTCAACCATTGTTCTTCATTAGTAATATAAATAAAGAAAATCATTTGCCCCAAGTACTTACAGGACATAAAGGATGGCAAGATCAAGCCCTCATTTGCAGTTATTTACACTATTCAATCTAATAACTCATCACATGCTAATTCTTGGGTCCTTGATACAGGTTGGGGATTTCACATTAGTTTTGATTTGCAGGGACTAAAAAGAAGTGTGGATGTGGAGCACGATAAGATAAACTTAATTATGCACTACTAGAAAACAGCCCTTTAATGACGCGCAAACAATGACACGCGGTGATTTACGATACGCAAAAGCATGTACCCTAAATATAATGTCATCTCTTCTAAAATTTGAAGGATAAAAGACACGCTTTTTGTTCGCCCTAAAATTAATGTCCAACAAAAAAATTAAAAACACGGAGGGCACTTACTTAAAAATGGGCGTCGTCTAGAAATGACGCTTTATATTTTTTTTAATGAAAGGCGCTTTCTCTTCTTTTGCAGCCGGGGGGGAAACAAAAATCCCAAAAGTTTGAAAGGCCGCCATTGTTATCCTCTCCCTTATTTCCATCGTTCTTTTCTACCTCTCTCTCTCTCTCTCTCAGTCTCTCTCTCTCTCTCTCACTCACTCTAATACCCAAAAAAAACCTAATATCATCACCAATCCTCTTTTCTCCCACAACAAAATCGCAATATCACCAAATCTCTGGTCCCGTCTTTTGAACAGATCAAACCGTAGGGGTTCTCGATTTCTCTATGTTGATGTGTGGTGACACGAACAAAAAAAAGAGTGTAGTGCCTCTACCTTTCAATTTCATTTGTCGGTTGCTTCAAATCGACTCTTGCTTTCTCTCTCACAGGGTTTCTTCCATCTACAATATTTCTTTCCGTCGATGAAGGTTTCTCATGATTTTTTGTTGTACTTACAAGCCCTAGGTCCTGATGCATGATGCGTGCGTATCTTTCACCTGATGCATCCCCTCTTCCAGTACTGATCAAGCTTCGGAATGATTTTTATCCCTCCGCCTTCCCCTGCGAATACGCTCCCACCTCCCATAATGTCAAACTCCTAAAACTGCCCATGATTGATTGAAGTTTTTTCTTGTTAGTCTTGAACCGAAATCAGTTCGACGATTGATTGAAGTTTTTGGAGAAATTTCGCCGATAAACTCTCACAAGGACCGCAGTTTTGTGTCTCTAGTATGTAAAGATTGGTACAACGCTGAGTGGTGGAGCAGACGTCATGTGTTTATCAGAAATGATTACTCGGTGCCGCCGAAGATTGTAGCCAGGAGGATTCCTCAGATTCGGAGCGTAACCTTGAAGGGGAAACCGAGGTTTCCAGCTTTTAATTTAGTACCAGAGGATTGGGGAGCTGATGTTCATCCATGGTTGAGTGTTCTCGCCAAAGCGTATCCATTCCTAGAGGAGCTGAGACTGAAGAGATTGACAGTTTGCTACTCATTGCAGGTAAAATTTCTACTTTTATTCTCGTAAATGTTAAAATTCATATTATAATTATTTCAAGATTGATGTGAATTTAGGGTTTCGGATTGTGATACATCATTTTTTACTTCTGTTAACAAAAAGATGATGTTGACTTTTCATGGTCAAACATATCAATTTTTTAAGTCTCGAGATTTATGTATATTTCAAGTTCTTGTACATACAAGTTGTTACCCTTTACCCTATTTTAAATGTTTTATGTTCTGCCTTTTGTTTTCATGGTCAAACCGGATGGATAATTGGTCTCTTGAAAAAGTGTAAGTGCTTTCTCTGCAGTCCTAAATGGGAATGCTTCAGGGATCTTGGGTCTAATATTTGTTGATGAAATGTCTGTTTTAGTGGTGATTTCCTTCTTCTTCTTCTTCTTCTTCTTCTTCTTCTTCTTCTTCTTCTTCTTCTTCTTCTTCTTCTTCTTCTTCTTCTTCTTCTTCTTCTTCTTCTTCTTCTTCTTCTTCTTCTTCTTCTTCTTCTTCTTCTTCTTCTTCTTCTTCTTCTTCTTCTTCTTCTTCTTCTTCTTCTTCTTCTTCTTCTTCTTCTTCTTCTTCTTCTTCTTCTTCTTCTTCTTCTTCTTCTTCTTCTTCTTCTTCTTCTTCTTCTTCTTCTTCTTCTTCTTCTTCTTCTTCTTCTTCTTCTTCTTCTTCTTCTTCTTCTTCTTCTTCTTCTTCTTCTTCTTCTTCTTCTTCTTCTTCTTCTTCTTCTTCTTCTTCTTCTTCTTCTTCTTCTTCTTCTTCTTCTTCTTCTTCTTCTTCTTCTTCTTCTTCTTCTTCTTCTTCTTCTTCTTCTTCTTCTTCTTCTTCTTCTTCTTCTTCTTCTTCTTCTTCTTCTTCTTCTTCTTCTTCTTCTTCTTCTTCTTCTTCTTCTTCTTCTTCTTCTTCTTCTTCTTCTTCTTCTTCTTCTTCTTCTTCTTCTTCTTCTTCTTCTTCTTCTTCTTCTTCTTCTTCTTCTTCTTCTTCTTCTTCTTCTTCTTCTTCTTCTTCTTCTTCTTCTTCTTCTTCTTCTTCTTCTTCTTCTTCTTCTTCTTCTTCTTCTTCTTCTTCTTCTTCTTCTTCTTCTTCTTCTTCTTCTTCTTCTTCTTCTTCTTCTTCTTCTTCTTCTTCTTCTTCTTCTTCTTCTTCTTCTTCTTCTTCATTGATTCCTTAATTTTTTCTGTAACACCTACAATTCCTTCATTTTTAAGATTGCTAGATTGCATACTTTACCTTATTCCCTGCACTTAAACTATGTTTGCTTAAAACAACTTTGATTATTTTCTCTTAATTGAATATAAATTTTTGTTTTGTGATGATTTATGATGACTCACTTGATGTTTTTTGTGTGACAGGTGGTTAATAGTTCGATCTTTGCTCTATCAAACACATTGATCACAAGCAACACATCTACTTCTAGAAATTCTAATTATTTTGATACTCAAGAGATGTTGCATGGTAGTTCTGGAAATGAGATGCTGATGAGTTCAATTACTGGAATGCCCTTGGTCATTTTGACCACTCTCTATATTTTTGATGTTAATAGGTATGTTATGATTTGTGATATAAGTCACATGTGACTCCTCACCTGTCTTTAGGTGGGGAAGTGTTATGATTGAATCTATTGATGTGGTAAACTTGCCTCCTTCCTAGGATATGTCTATGCTCCCAAAAACTACCTCATTGTTAGTTCTAGTTTGGTTCTAGCTAAGATCAAGGTATAAACTTGCAAAGAAAAGCTGCCAATTCTTACAAGCTTGTCAATTCTATCATCAGTTTATGAACCCCATTATAATCTTGATTTTGTGTTTTTTTTTCTAGATGGATAGCAAACATGAAGCTGCTAGTGCTTATGCTGATGCAGCTCACTCATACAAGAAAACAAGCACCAAGGGTATAAACTAAAAAGATAATGATTTTTAATCCATTTTTTTTCCTAGATATCTAAAAAAATGTTTTCTTTTTCTTGTTATCTTAAATGTCTGCAGCGTGCATAGGTAACCTAGAGCAAGCATTAAACATTTTCATGGAAATTGGAAGACTCAGCATGGCTGCCAGATATTGCAAGGTACATACATCATAGGATTATCATTTATTTTAGTTTTTTATTTATTAATTTTAATTTAGTTTTTATATAATTTGGTTTCACTATGTAGGAAATTGTTGAGTTATATGAACAGGAGCAAAATTTGGAGCAAGCTATTGCTTACTATAATAAAGCATCTGATCTTTTTCTGGGTGAAGAAGTAACAACTTCTGCAAACCAATGCACACAGAAAATCACACAATTTTCAGCTCAAGTGGAACAGTAAGTTTCATATATATTAATATGGGATTAAAATCATGAGTAATAATACCCTGAAAATGTGTATGTTGTTGTAGCCTTGCATGGCAGGGGTTAAAAGCTGGCACCAAGAACTAGAAATATGATAAAATTAGTGAAAAAAAAAGATGCTTACTCCCATTGAGGTATTGATTATTATTTATAGCAAATATACTTTTAAGTACTTATTCTCTTTAAGTTTTATTTTATTTATTTACTTTTACCTTACAGGTGCTTTGCAAATCTTACTGAATTCATACTATATTTCCATTATTGTCGATCTTTGCGATTTGAGGACAAACCAGATTATTCTTACTTGAAGAGGCTTTTCCGTGAACTTTTCACTAGAGAAAGTAGAATTTATTTATATTTTTTTAAATAATTATATTGTTGTATATTATTTTCTCAAATACGTATCAGTATATTGAACAAGATGTGTTCATGTGTCAAATTTTCTTTATTCAGTTTATCAGTTTGACTATATATTTGATTGGACCATGTTAAAGTATCCCCATGTGGGCTCTAGTTCTAGAGGAAGGGTAAGTTATTTGCTTGTTAATTTTCTATCTTTTCTTAAATATTTATTTATCTTTATTATGACCAGACAACTACAAAATTACCATTGAACCCTGGAATATCAGCAGAGAAAGCAGAAAGGACCCCAGGTTTGTTTAGCTTTCTTTTTTACTTAATATACTTGTATTAATTTTTTTTATTTTAATGAGAAGGAAATCTTAATGGTTGTTAATTTTATACCATTTTAGTGAAACAAGAGGTCCGAGATAGATTCTCAGGGGCAGTTGAGTCATTTATTAGAAGAAATGGTTCTAGTAGCGGCTTGCATGGTGATCATCAATCAAGGCATAGATCTTCAGAGAATGTTACACCCTCCAAGGATGCTGTGAGTAAAAATTAAAAAAATTTGACTTTTACATTTTTACCTATAAAAGCAATGTTCTTACATTTTAAAAATTGCTTTGAC
Organism: Lactuca saligna; assembly: GCF_052625555.1. Classification (NCBI taxonomy): domain Eukaryota; kingdom Viridiplantae; phylum Streptophyta; class Magnoliopsida; order Asterales; family Asteraceae; genus Lactuca; species Lactuca saligna. Next base: position 109,859,258 of record NC_136420.1, on the reverse strand, counting down.
TTTGGATGATATTTGAAAAAAAACTTAGAAAATTTTATTTGTTTTTAGATACTTGGTGTGTGCGAGTAGGCATGAACCAACCCAATTCCCCCGGAGTTTTGGATCCTTCCATCTCTACTTCCTATGTATATATACAAGTTAATCTACTCGTATTCATGTCTCAAAGTGTGTATTCCAATATCAGGTATCACTATTTGTGCATTTACAAAAATTTGAAATATCTCTAATTTATTAAATTCAGCAAAAATGTGGTGTTATGGTCCACCTGGCCAAGTTAAGGTAACAACATATCTGCTGTTCAAACTTGAAAACCCTACTTGAATTTATATTCCATTCATCATCTAGAAAGTAGTTCCAATTAGAAACCATGTCAACTAAGTCAAGTTAGTTGGCTTAATTGCCCTATGTAGAAGGAATTCATATGAACAAATAATTTCATGAAAATGCTTTGTCTTCACCTCCAGTTCAGTCACCTGTATGTTAAATGACAAATCTACCCCCATAGGACGCATCCCCATGTTCCCATATACATAGAAAAACATAATATATTCAACAAGGAGCTTCAGTACATGAACAAAGTGAGGAGACATTATCCCTATCAACCCTACAAATAGTAACATTATTTCTACCAAGAATTCCCTTGGTGTTGGTCAAGCTCATAGATAATAGCCTTCTGGACGTGTATGTCATCATATTACATCCTCCAAATACTACCTTAACATATATTAGTTTTTTTGCAGCTCTCAATCTGATCTGGAAGCTAATTTGTTTAAGGTATATATATCTATCCCTGTTATCTCCATTATAGCCATGTCTGAGTTTTTACAGTATACCCTCCACATCCTTATCATTATAAATACTATGTTTTGTTTTGTAGGGTAAAAATGTGGATGCATAAATTCTTTACTTTGGAGAGGATCTAGCTCGGTGTCCATATGAACATGGTAATTATTAATTAACCACTAATTTACTTTTAAAATCTACTCTTTATATATATATATATATATATATATATATATATATATATATATATTAATTTCACTGCATATATTTTTCAATTGTTTCAACTTTGAAGAACTTTGTGAGAACATTCAATCAAGCCCATGATGAAAACTGCAAGCAAATAGAGGCAGAAAATAAGAAGGTTGAGAAGGAAGCCTTAGAAGAAAAATCCAAACCAAATGATTCCAAAACCTCAGATGAAATTACACCAAAACCCAATGGTTGAAACAGAGCCTAATTGTCCCAATCACTTCTTACAATGTTGTATTGTTGATGCTGATATGAAGCAAAAAATGTTGATGCTATCAAGTTATTCAGTATTCTCTTTATTTTTTGTTATTTTCCAAAAATATTTAAATTAACATGTATTTTCTTTATGCAAAGGACTTAGCTGAAGAGTCTTGATGTTGCAGCATTGACTGTTGAAGTTCCTGCTGAAGATTGGGGAGATGAACTCAAATCTTGATATTGTTCCAAGTTTCCTAGAACTACTCAGAGTCTTACCTGAGGTTTTAAAATTCACCGGAAGCTTATCTATATTATTATTAAATTCGTTTTTGGAGTTGCTAATAATCTATTATTATGCTTTAAAACAGGAAGTTTTTAATTACAAAATAGTTGGACATCCTGATAGACATAGAAGATTTGAAAATTAACTTGCCTCTACAATGGATGTTGCTCTTGGGATTTTGATTGTTGAGTAAAGACTTGGAGTTGAATTTGATTTAAATCTTGCAGCATTATCAGCAAGATGCAGTAAAGACGTGGAGTTGAATTTGGCTAAGTCTTTATTGAGTGTGATGGGCCAATGTACAACTGCTTATCCATATAATCAGTTGTTTGGAGCATTAGTCTTAAAGAATTATGAAAGGCAAGATGAAACTTTAGTTAGTTGGAATTTGATGTACATAGTAGATTAGATGCAAATTTATATATTGTAAGAAATAGAATTGTATGACATTAAATTTATGCAATGGATTCTATTTGTTGTATATGATAGTTTATTTTCTATTGTGAAACATTAAATACAAATTTAATTTGAAAATAAGTAAATCTATAAATAATATTTTTTTTAAACATTTAAAATTATGATACGCAAAATGTGTGTCATCTTCATTTATGACATGGCCTTTCTTGACAGGGGCTTTCTTGATACGCATTGCATGTCATTAACACGCGCGTCGTCTTCCGTTATAACAGGGCCTTTCTTGATACGCATTGCGTGTCGTAAACGCGCGTCGTAATTCCGCGTTGTAAATGCAGGTCGTAAATTGTAACGCCCGTAGAACAGGGCTAGTCAATTTAGAGACGATAAGCGTCAAAAATGAATTTTTGATAAAAGATTATTTAGAATGAATAATCTTAACTAAGTTGTAGTATATGTTACAAGGATTCCGTACATATAAAGAACGCCGAAATCCGAGTTATAACGAAGAAGTTATGACCTGTCGAAGTTTCGCGACAAAACCGGCACCGCTGAATGATGTAAAAAGTGAAATTTACGTTAGAGTGATATTTAGCCTTAGTGATCTAAACGAGAATCGAAGATCTCGTTGTTAGTATCAAATCAATAAAAAGTTAGGCGGGAACGGACGTCAAACGAAGAAGTTATGAATTTATAACGAAATTTTCTGTCCCGGCCTGTTAAAAACAAATAATAAAAATAAATTCAAAATTAGCCGACAGAGTCTAAACGAAAGTTGTAGAGCGTAGTCTCACCTTCGTTTGGATATAAAGAACGTCGAAAACGGAGTTCGTACAAAGAAGATATGAATTTCCGAAGTTTATTAAATGATTTATATTTAATTTTAATTGGAAAATCCGGCATTATCCGAAGGCGAGTCACTGGACTCATCCGAAGTACGCCCCGCATACAACGAAGATGTTGACACTCGCACTCGAGGATTTCGGATGACGAACGCAGTGACGATTTCAGACCAGTACGCCCCGCGTACTCCGAGGCATCAGCCTCCTATAAATAGGATGCGAGGGCAGCCGGCTTCTTTGCTATTTTTCTCCATTCTCTCTCCCGTTTTGCCTCAATTTGCGTGCCAAAATACCCCGAAGCCCCGGTAATATTCCCGAGTCCCGAAGCAAGTCCCGAGATCCCGAAGATCCCGAGAAGTGCGGTTTCCGAGCCGAAGCTCTGCCCGCGAGAAGTTCGATTTTTGTAGAGATCTTTCAGATCTGCTGAGGATTTCTACTTTTGCAAGTCGTAGTGATGTCCGATCATCTTCTGATCAAGTGAGTGTATACTACCTTTCATAAACACGATAATAATACAAGTATGGTTTAAGTGTATTAAGTATATTATTGTTTATATGTGTGAGTGTGTGGTTACTTTCTTCTAACACATAAATATTAAGTATTTGCTATAAAATACATGCTATGTGTATAATATAAAGTTGTTTATATATGTGGGTGTATAGTCCCTTTCATAAACACGGGTATAATACAAGTATTGTTTGACTGTATTAAGTATATGTTTGGGTGAGTGTGTAGTTACTTTCTTTTAACACATAAATATGAAGTATTTGTTATAAAATAAGTGCTATGTGTTTATATATTGTTGTTTATTTGAGATGAGTGTGGAATGGATGTTTTATATAGTTTTTAAATGAGTTAAACTGTATCTGTATTTTGTATCTACAAATATGTTGGGTAGAACATGGGTTGATGAGATAGTTGGTATGTGATAAAACGACGAGGTATGAAAGATGATTAAGAATGATATTGGCAGATGCACCAATTAGAGAATATTATAATACTAGCAGATACGTTTCACAATAATATCGGTAGACGCACCAAGTAGTGAATGTGGAAATCCCGACAGATGCGCTTATAGGATAATCCTGGCAGATGCGCTTATAGGATAATGTCGGCAGATGCACCTAAAAGAGAATGTCATAAACCTGGCAGTCGCGCCTCATAGTGTATGACGTAATCCTGGCAGAGGCGCTTAAAGGATAATGTTGGCAGATGCGCCTTATGTAGCAATGGAAGTTTGTGCTAATTCCTTAGGTCAATCCTTAGGAATGAATGAATGAATGACGGGTAGTTAAATTCCTAGGGTAAAATCCTAAGGAAGATAATAGGGATGGGTAATTCAGTTGATTGTTTGATGGTTGAATATAATAATTATATTATTGTGGGTTGAAAACCCTATATGCTCACCAGGCTCCCAAGCCTGACCCACTCAGTTTCCTCTGTATCACAGGTATCAATACGAAGGCATATTTCACAGAGAGATTTAAAGGAGATATAAATCATTAGTGTAATTGAATGTAATTTCTATTTATGCTTATATGTATGTATCGGAACATGACATCCCAAGGTTTTATTAATAAACGAAAATACATTCTCTTTGAGAAATGTTTTGATAAGTTATTATCATATCTTGCATTGGGAACAAATTCCGCAACCGTTTTCTTTAAACGATTACTCTGATTTTTATAAAACAAAGCATAAATAAATCGGTCTTTTCTGGCCGTGAAAATGGGGATGTCACAGTTGGTATCAGAGCATTAGTTTAAGCGAACTAGGAAATTGTAGGAAATTTCTAGACTTAAACTTAGAATGCTTAGTAATGATTGTGAGCAGTGTGTCTAAAATATGTTAGGTAGTATACCCAAATTGACACAAGCACTAGTTTATTTTAGGAATGATGCCTAAAATGCTTTTATGTGCTAAATGTTTTGTGTGATAGCTATATTGGTGCTATTATTTGTTCGGATCTATGGTCTGTTGCCGACCGGATCTGGAAACCTTATGTGTTTAGGATTCTAAGCGTATGTCTACGATATTAGAACTAGCATGTAAACGTTTCAGAGTGATAATGATGATTTGAATATCTATCGTGAATAAGGATCTAATTTCACCTTATTCAGTGTATAGAAAAAAAATGGTGATAACAAGAAGTGGAGTTGGAAATGCTGATGAAAACAGGAATCAACCACCAGTGATTGAGCAAATACCTGTCATAGCAGCAGCACCTGAGCCGATAACAATGGCCGGTGTACAATTGATGATTCAGACGATGTTGGATCGTCAGATGGATGAAACGAGACGTCTGCTTGAACAGAATCGTGAAGAACTGTTAATTCAAGTGGAAGAGCCCGAAGTGAATGAAGGGAACTCGAAAGGTGGAAACTTTAGTGGATCTGTTGGTCAAGCCAACCCACCGATAGTTAGGCAAAACAACCAGAATGGAAGGAATGATGGAATGGGATGCAAGTATAAGGATTTTCTGACTTGCAAACCATTGACCTTCACTGGAAAGGAAGATCCGATCGGAGTTATGGATTGGATATCGGAAATGGAGCTAGCCTTCATGACTTGTGGCTGCAGGGGCAAGTTGCAGACTATCTATGCAGTGCGTCAGTTCCGAGGTGGAGTCGTTCGATGGTGGAACACTCTAGGGAAGATCCTAATCCCTAAGGAGCCACTGCAACTATCTTGGGCAGAGTTCTTGGTACAATTCAAGCGCAAGTTCTGCTCGGCCCAAAACCTGCTAGAGTTGGAGAACAAGTTTCTGATATTGAAGAAAGGTAGCATGTTAGTGGATGAATACACTAATGCCTTCAAAGACAAGATGGAGTTTGCTTTGCGCATCGTCCCAGACGAACTGACAAAGGTCGACCAGTACGCAAAGGGACTCCCTTGGGAGTATGCGGTGCCAGTGCGTCAGGCACCTACTCTAGAGGCAGCTATTTGGGCTGCCAAGTCTGTTGAGAATATGATCAAGGGGAGGACCGACAGTAAGGTTGAAGTTGACAAGAAGAGAAAGTTAGAAGGAACTTCAGGTTCTAATGAGAAAAGAAAATTTTCGAAGTCTGGAAGAGGAGGAAGGGATGAGGCAAGGTGGTGCGATAAGTGAAAAAAGAAGCACTCAGGAAAATGTCGTGCGGAGGTGACATGTTTCAAGTGTGGAAAGCATGGGCACTACGCCGATGAATGTATTTTCAACAAAAAGGTGTGTTACGAATGTAACGAAGAGGGGCACTTCAAGCAAGATTGCCCAAGGAAAAATCAAGCCGCAAGGCTAGAGGCAAGAGCATTTCAAATGATCCTTGATGAAGTAGATGGCAATGCAAGAAATCAGGAATAAGGATCTTATATCTAAAGATCAAGTTATAAAGTAGCAATATGAAAAGTATCATGTATGTTGCCTATTAGAGGCATAGTATAGGGTGAACTTGAACTTTTGTGTAATCGTTTTGAGGAATTAATATAAACCCTAGTTTTGCTAACTGATGTGTTGAATGATTGTCTGATTTTCTTGTATGGTGACTTGGTCGACTGCGGGACAATACTTGGGATGAGTATGAGTAGGTGTGAAAGATAGTAGATGCATATACTACCGGAAGCACAGGACTCGCACTTGGATCAGGGAAAGTCACAAGGTTACCAAGAAGCTAGTAATTGATTCCACTTTATTCTGGTATGTCATTACCGTTGTTTCGGTAATGACTAATAATATGGTTCTTGCTCCGACCCTAGTGGTCATATTTAAATTTGAGTTTGACTACGAGGAGTTTGTTACGTGGTTCATGGAACCAGGTTAGATGTAATATCTGACTTAAGTCAGAAGGTTGAAGTTAATGCGATTGATAGTGTCGCGCTCGTTGTTAAAAGAAGTTTGTAGGTAGAAATCCTACATGCTGAAATGTGATTGTATCACATTAGAATATGAAGGAAGGTATATTCCATTTTGGAATTTAACTCTAAGAGACCTGAGTCTAAGCATTGCATCATTCGATGAGAGGTCAGTAGAACACGACCCATCGGTTTGTTACAATAGATAAAGGAAAGTATTTAACCTGAGAAGAAGAAGGAGTCCATAATAAAGACTTATTTGGTAACTCGAGGGTTACGATTGAAAGTACAACATAGTATGATAAGCAGATGCAATATTGGGCATCGTCTACGGTCAAGAAAGCCATAGAGTTAAAAAAACAAAAAAAACAAAAAAAAACTCTTTCGAGGAAACATAGAATTTACGGTTATTACCTAGGATGAAGAGATAGCGTATGGAATCATTATACAAGTTCAATTTTCGTTGATGATTCCGGGACGTAATCATCCTAAGGGGGAGATAATTGTAACGCCCGTAGAACATGGCTAGTTAATTTAGAGACGATAAGCGTCAAAAATGAATTTTTGATAAAAGATTATTTAGAATGAATAATCTTAACTAAGTTGTAGTATATGTTACAAGGATTTCGTACATATACAGAACGCCGAAATCCGAGTTATAATGAAGAAATTATGACCTGTCGAAGTTTCGCGACAAAACCGACACCGCTGAATGACGTAAAAAGTGAAATTTACGTTAGAGAGATATTTAGCCTTAGTGATCTAAACAAGAATCGAAGATCTCGTTGTTAGTATCAAAGCAATAAAAAGTTAGGTGGGAACGGACATCAAACGAAGAAGTTATGAATTTATAACGAAATTTTCTGCCCCGACCTATTAAAAATAAATAATAAAAATAAATTCAAAATTAGCCGACGGAGTCTAAACGAAAGTTGTAGAGCGTAGTCTCACCTTCGTGTGGATATAGAGAACATCGAAAACAGAGTTCGTATGAAGAAGATATGAATTTCCAAAGTTTATTAAATGATTTGTATTTAATTTTAATTGGAAAATTCGGCCTTATCCGAAGGCGAGTCACCGGACTCATCCGGAGTATGCCCCGCGTACAACGAAGAAGTCGACACTCACACTCGAGGACTTCGGATGACGAACGCAGTGACGATTTCGGACCAGTACTCCCCGCTTACTGGCGTACGCCCCGCGTACTCCGAGGCATCAGCCTCCTATAAATAGGATGCGAGGGCAGCCAACTTCTTTGCTATTTTTCTCCATTCTCTCTCCCGTTTTGCCTCGATTTGCGTACCAGAAATACCCCAAAGCCCCGGTAATATTCCCGAGTCCCGAAGCAAGTCCCGAGATCTCGCAGATCCCGAGAAGTGCGGTTTCCGAGCCGAAGCTCTGCCCGCGAGAAGTTCGATTTTTGTAGAGATCTTTCAGATCTGCTGAGGATTTCTACTTTTGCAAGTCGTAGTGCTGTTCGATCATCTTCTGATCAAGTGAGTGTATACTACCTTTCATAAACACGATAATAATACAAGTATGGTTTAAGTGTATTAAGTATATTATTGTTTATATGTGTAAGTGTGTGGTTACTTTCTTCTAACACATAAATATTAAGTATTTGCTATAAAATACATGCTATGTGTATAATATAAAGTTGTTTATATGTGTGGGTGTATAGTCCCTTTCATAAACACGGGTATAATACAAGTATTGTTTGACTGTATTAAGTATATGTTTGGGTGAGTGTGTAGTTACTTTCTTTTAACACATAAATATGAAGTATTTGTTATAAAATAAGTGCTATGTGTTTATATATTGTTGTTTATTTGAGATGAGTGTGGAATGGATGTTTTATATAGTTTTTAAATGAGTTAAACTGTATATGTATTTTATATCTACAAATATGTTGGGTAGAACATGGGTTGATGAGATAGTTGGTATGTGATAAAACGATGAGGTATGAAAGATGATGAAGAATGATATTGGCAGATGCACCAATTAGAGAATATTATAATACTAGCAGATACGTTTCACAATAATATCGGTAGATGCACCAAGTAGTGAATGTCGAAATCCTGGCATATGCGCTTATAGGATAATCCTGGCAGATGCGCTTATAGGATAATGTCGGCAGATGCACCTAAAAGAGAATGTCATAAACCTGGCAGTCACGCCTCATAGTGTATGACGTAATCCTGGAAGATGCGCTTAAAGGATAATGTTGGCAGATGTGCCTTATGTAGCAATGGAAGTTTGTTCTAATTCCTTAGGTCAATCCTTAGGAATGAATGAATGACGGGTAGTTAAATTCCTAGGGTAAAATCCTAAGGAAGATAATAGGGATGGGTAATTCAGTTGATTGTTTGATGGTTGAATATAATAATTATATTATTCTGGGTTGAAAACCCTATATGCTCACCAGGCTCCCAAGCCTGACCCACTCAGTTTCCTTTGTATCACAGGTATCAATACGAAGGCATATTTCACAGAGAGATTTAAAGGAGATATAAATCATTAGTGTAATTGAATGTAAGTTCTGTTTATGCTTATATGTCTGTATCGGAACATGACATCCCGATGTTTTATTAATAAACGAAAATACATTCTCTTTGAGAAATGTTTTGATAAGTTATTATCATATCTTGCATTGGGAACAAATTCCGCAACCGTTTTCTTTAAACGATTACTCTGATTTTATAAAACAAAGCATAAACAAATCGGTCTTTTCTGGCCGTGAAAATGGGGATGTCACATAAATGCGGGTCATTTATAGACGACGTGAAAAAGCGCATTGTCTCTCTTTATGACAGGGCCTTCCTTGACAAGCATTTGCGCGTCGTCTGAGCCTTTTACGACACACAATGAGCATCGTAAAAGGCTGTTTTTCTAGTAGTGATGGGAAATAGGAAAGTGTCGCATGTAACCAACATTGGAGTTTATTCTTTATTCCTTAGTAATGGTTTAACTTTAGATTTGAATAATTGTTGTTACTTGGCCGATATGGCGAGAAATATTATTTCCTTTCACAGTTTGTATAAACAAGGTTTTACATTTTCTTTTAATAATGAAATTGGTGGTATTAATGCTTATTACAATGGAGTATTTTATTTTAAAGCACTAGCTCACAAGGGTATATATGAAACTCTGATGGTTGTAGATAACTTAGGAAATAATGTATTACACATTGAGTCTTCCAATGATTTGGACAAGGCATACTTGTGGCATTATCGTATTGGACATGTCAACAAGAAGCGTATAGCCCAACTCCAAAAGGATGGAGTCTTGGAGTCATTCGACTTAAAGTCGGATGACATTTGCGAATCTTGTTTACTTGGAAAGATGATCAAGTCACCCTTCACTGGTACTTGTGAATACGGTGAAGGTCTGTTGGATCTCATACACACTGATGTGTGTGGACCATTCCAAACCGCCACAAGGGATGCTAACCGCTTCTATGTGACTTTCACTGATGATTACAGTAGATATGGTTGTGTCTACTTAATCAAGCATAAGTCAGAAACCTTGGAAAAGTTCAAAGATTTTATGCAAGAAGTGGAGAATCAATTGGGCAGGAAGATAAAGATGTTGCGATCTAATCGAGGAGGAGAGTATCTTAGTATCGAGTTGCTTGACTATCTTATAGAATGTGGAATCGTTTCACAATTGACGCCACCTAGGATACCACAACTTAATGGTGTGGCTGAGAGGCGTAATAGAACCTTGTTAGACATGGTTCGTTCCATGATGATTCGAACTTCTTTACCTATCTCATTATGGGTGTATGCCTCAGAGACTGCCAACTATATCCTTAATCTAGTCCCTACCAAAAAGGTTTCCAAAACACCTCACGAGATGTGGATGGGGAAGGTTCCTTCGTTAGACCACATCAAAGTTTGGGAGTCGAGGCTTTCATGAGATGCGAGACTCACGATAAGCTCGAACCTTGGAGTAAGCGATGTATTTTCATCGGCTACCTACAGAAGTCCTTCAGATATATCTTTTGTAGACAGAGTGACAATGTTGTCTTTGTCTCGAGGAAAGGAGTCTTTCGTGAGAGAGAAATCATATGCCAAGGGGACAGTGGGAGGCAAATTCACCTTGAAGAGCCTCAAGAGTCAAGGAATGAAGGAACCTCAAACATTAGCAATCAACCTGAGGAGGAAACTCCAGTTGAACCAATTGACAAATCCTTAACTCTAAGGCGTTCCAGTCGAGTTAGTGTTCCACCTGTGCTATATGGTTTTCATATAACAACTGAAGGTGACATATTTATCAGTGATAGCACACTGTTAATTTGGATGATCCTAACAATTACAAGGAAGCCATGGAAGGCCCCGAGTCTGTAAAATGGAAAGAGGCTATGGACAACGAGATTCAATCCATGTATGAAAATCAAGTTTGAAACTTGGTTGACAATGTAATAGGCCGTAACAGTCGGGTACAAATGGATCTTCAAGAAGAAGACCGACATAGATGGGAAAGTACACACATATAAAGAGCAACTGGTTGCGAAGGGCTTTACTCAAACTCCAGGAGTTGACTATGATGAGACCTTATCACCAGTAGCGAAGATAAAATCTATAAGGTTTATGTTGGCCATAGTGGCATTTCATGACTATTAAATATGGAAAATGGATATCAAAACCGCTTTCCTTAATGAAAAGTTAGCTAAAGATGTTTACATGAGTGAGCCAAAAGGTTTTGTCAATGCAAAGTACCCTAATATACTGTATAAGCTTGAGAAATCCATTTAAGGATTGAAACAAGCAGCTCACAAATGGAATCTTTTTTTTGATGAGAAAGTTAAAGAGTTTGAATTTTCGAGAAACGAGGATGAGTCCTGTGTATTTGTCAAAGCTAGTGGGAGTATAGTGAGCTTTCTTGTATTGTATGTAAATGACATATTGCTCATAGGAAATGACATCCCAACCTTGTAGGAGGTTAAGTCCTGGATTGGTAAGTGTTTCTCTATGAAGGACCTTGGGGAAACTACTTACATCCTAGGGATAAGGATATAGAGAAACATGAGTAAAAGAGTAATAGGACTTAGTTAAACTACTGCTTAGACAAGGTGTTGAAACGTTTCAGCATGGTGGAGTCCAAGAAAGGCGACCTACTTATCCAAAGCAATACCAAACTGAGTAAGACTCAGAGTTAGAGTAAATAGGCAGAGATAGCAGAGATGAGTCGAATACCATATGCTTGTGCAATTGGCTCGATCATGTATGCTATGACTTCTACTCGTCCTGATGTGGCCTTTGCTTTAACAGATATCAAGAGAATCCTGGTAAAGCTCTTTGGACTACAGTTAAGAACATTCTTAATTACCTATGGAGTACTAAGGACTGGGTCATTACCCTTGGTGGGAGTGATGACTTGAGAGTGATAGGGTATAGCGATGCCAACTTTCACACCGACAAAGATAATTTCCGCTCTCAGTCGAGCTAGGTGTTTACCCTGAATGCAGGAGAAATGACATGGAAAAGTTCCAAGCAGGAGATTGTATTTGATTCAATGTGAGAATCATAGTATATAGTAGCAAGCGAAGCATCGAAGGAGGTGATATGGTTGAAAAACTTCATCGGAGACCTTGGAGTCATACCATCCATAAAGGAGCCTATGAATATTTTCTGCGATAATGAATGGGTGGTTGACTTAACCAAGGAACCAAGAGATCATGGTAAATCCAGGCATATCAACAGAAAGTACCAGTACATAAGACATCAAATAGAAGAAGGACACCTCGTGGTAAAGGGGATATCGTCAAACGACAACCCAGCAGATCCCCTTACAAAGGGACTGACTAGGGTTAAGCACTTGCAACATGCAAGGGGCATTGGGCTAACAGACGATATTAGTTTAAGTTGTTAGATAAATAGAAACTTGTAATAGCTAAATTGTAATTGACATTTGATGATTAAATAAAAGGAGTTTTACTTATAAGTAAATTTATTGTATTGTGCCAATTATTTACTATTGTTTCACTTTGCATGTTTTGACTTCTAGAATAATAAAATTATTCAAACCATCTACAGTCGATCATACGTTGGAAGTAAGTATGAAAGAAGACTGTCATGATTTGGCTTGTAGATTATCTAAGGTGTTAGACATAGCAAAAGTTTGCTACACCATTCATGAGTGCTCCTGAAATAAGATTTGAGTATTGAATTCAATCCGTGCTCACCTGAATTACTTCATGGAATTTATCACAACTAATTGTGAGACAATAATATCATATAGTCTTCCAAACAAGATGTATGCGTTGTTGACTACGAATTGGTTGTGCATTGATGGTATGAAAACCCATTGGTAACTTCATGTTATAAAACATGTCGTTGTGCATGATTTCATGAGTAGTTAGTACACGCATATAATGTTGAAGTTTATCTGCTCCTTTTATCCTAAGAGGATTAAAAGCGATATCTTGGGCCCCTCAATGATTCTGTTTTGATAATGTGTCAGGCCCGGTCAAAACTAAATTGATATGTTCAGTTATCTTCTATGTCAGTCGAATTGGGAAACAAATTGTAGGACAAAAATTTAACTATGTTCCATGTATCTGTCCACATAGATATCTTAAGAACAGAGGAATATACGATCCCTTATCTGTAGGACACGTTACTGATTAGGTTAGAGTTCGACAATGACTTTTGAAAGCTTACAATTGCTAAGTCGGACCCTGAAGTCGTGTTAGCAAGTATAGTTATTAGACTTATCCATGTGGGAGACTGTTGGATTTGTTGTCTAAGCCCATAACTATAACTGAGATGTACTTGACCCGATCGTAGCATGATCTTTTTGAGTTACCTTCACCAGTGCAATTTGATAGGATGAACTTTTGAGAATAAGGTTATTGATGATTTATTAATATATTATATGTATAATAAATTAATATAAAATCATATTATTTAATTAGTATTGATCAAGAATTAATTTGGAATTAATTTTTTGGTCAAAAGAGACTAATTAAATATATGAGGATTGATTATGTAAATCAATGATTCTTATAGTGTGGGCCAATGATCCAAGATTGTTTAGATGGGCTAAACCAATGAGATAATCCATGGATAGTCCATGGAGTTTAAACCCATGAAGCATAAGAATGTGAAAGGTCATGGAGTATTAGGGTTTGCATGAATGTAACCTAGCTTAGAAACACTATAGAAGCATACCCCTAGTCCTGAAATCATATTATTTAATTAGTATTGATCAATAATTAATTTGGAATTAAATATTTGGTCTAAAAAGACTAATTAAATATATGGGGATTGATTATGTAAATCAATGCACTACTAGAATATAAGCCTTTAATGACGCGCAAACCATGACATGCAGTGATTTACGATACGAAAAGTGTATGCCCTAAAAATAATGTCATCTCTTCCAAAATTTGAAGGATTTAGAACGCGCAATTTTATGTGCCCTTGAAATTAGTATCAGAACAAAAAAGAAAAAACACGGAGGGCACTAAGCATAAAAAGTGTGTCATCTAATCTTGTCGCTTTATATTTTTTTAGGAAGGCGCGCGTTCTTGGGGGTCAGGGGGAAATGAAATCCTAAAAAATTAAACACCCCGCCTGATACATCTCCTTCTAAAATCCTCTACCAGAAAACCCTAATAATCCTTTAAACAGCTCGTGTTCCTCTCTCTCTCTCTCTCTCTTTCTTTCTTTCTCTCTCTCTCTCTATCTCTCTCTCTCTCTCTCTCTCTCTCTCTCTCTCTCCCTCCCCCCCCCTTCTCTTTCAAGCCCTAAGCCCTAAACAGCCTCCACTGGCATCTGAATGAGCCCTCGCCATTTACCTCTACTCCACCATCAAGCTCTTGCTCCGCTTATGGAGGTGGTGGCGCTGGTGGTGGTTGTCCTTCAGCTTCATCCACGCCTCTTCACGATTATAGCTCATAGATAATGATTTATGTTTGTAAAGCAACGGTGGCTTTGACAACCGCGGTGGCGGAGAAGTTGTATTCGCGTCTGACATGACTGGTGGCAGCGGTAGCTGTCCTCCAACCCATATCTCCTCTCTGCCACCGTCGCCGACCTACGTGCCGCCTATCAACAGGTCCCTGCCTGCATCTCCTTCGCTACAACAGGTAAAATTGCAATCGATATAATCCAATCTCTTCATATTCTGAACTACCATATCAGATGATGTAGTGTACTACTGATTGACTCAGTGAGTCAGTGAATGAGATATTTGATTGATTAACTGGAAATGGTATGTGGTTCAGGTGGCTTATCCAGGAAAAATTGCAATCGGGGGACATTCTTATGGGGCATTTATGACTGCAAATCTATTGGCGCATGCCCCTCATATTTTTAGTTGTGGCATTGCTTGCTCAGGAGCTTATAATAGAACACTTACACCTTTTGGGTTTCGGGTAAGTCAGACAGACTTTAATTTGGTCTTTGGTTGGTTTTTGCTTATTTGTAATTTATTATGTTGTTGAGTAGAATGAGGATAGAACCCTTTGGGAAGCCACTGATACTTACATCAAGATGAGTCCTTTCATGTCTGCTGATAAGATTAAGAAGCCCATCCTGCTTATCCATGGAGAGTCATGGTTATTCATCACGAGAGAGCATAATGCGTGTCCTTTGGGAGACAATTCATGGGGTAAATTGATAAAAAGTTACCAAATTCAAGAATTAAATTGATAAAAACTAACTTAAATTATTATTTACTCAAAAGATTAAATACAAAACGTATATATACAACTTTTTTCTACATATTATGAAAAACATATAATTACAAATCCCTAAATCCTAAAACCTTTCCTCCCCTGCACAATCCCAAATTCCCCAGCTTTCTTGGTATTGTTTTCTCCAAAGTTCGGATTTTCTCATCGATACAACTTAATCTGTCGAACAAATGAATGAAGGATTTTGATTTATTTAAAATGAAATTTTTACGTAGTAATTTAGGGTTGTTATAGTTTCGCATGCGTTTTATCATTATTCACTCGCATATTTAGACCTCACCTATTCCGAGCATTGCCGGAATAAATTATTATGTCTTGTTTTTAGATCATTATTTGTATTTTGTTTGGGTTTATCCTCTTAGAAACAAGTCCGAAGTTATTGTCAATTTTTTATATTTACATGCCTAAGTCAAAAACCAATTCAATTTTGAACTTAAATCTTTCCATTGTGATCACAAGGGCGAGTTCAATAATAATTAATTCCACAATCTTGTTTTTATCAACATGGCTTCCTCTATCGTTTTTCGTTTCACAAAACATCCCAACAAAATGGGATGTCCGAATGAATTATTAGAATTATAAATAACATTATTTATACAATTCTATTTCATGCTTACATTCCACCCACATACCGGGTTGAGGCCTTACATATGGCAACCCATCTCCTCAATATCATTCCATCCATACCAATCAACACTTCAAGAAAACCCCCAATTATTCTCATTTATGGGGTTTCAGATGCATACGTTAGCCATACATTACACCACCTCATAAACTCGCCCCTCGATCTACTCCTTGTGTGTCTTTCTCGGTTATCCAACCCAACATCAGGATATAGATGCCTCGATATCTCAACCCACAAAATCATTCTTTCTCGTAATGTTACATTCCATGAGACATCATTCCCCTTTCTCTCCATGACACCCGAATCACCGCTCATACGGCTTTCTTGATCTTGCATATCCTATTATTCACACCTTTCATGAGTCTTCCACTCCTCCTACGGTACCCACTACGGACACCATGACTAATGAAACTACCAACTCTCATTCTCATGATTTTGCATCTAAGAGACGTTCCCAAACTTCTTGTTAGGTTTGTCAGACGACCCAGACCATAAAATAATGTTATCCGAAAGGTCACATAGTAGCAAAGGATGGCCCACGTGACTTTGTGAAGTTGTCTCTAATATATTTGTGCATAAAAGATACTATTTAACTAAACATTATTCAGGATATTAATTGTTAATTTAGGGTGTTCGATACAATCCGACATGAAGCAACTCTGCGACTATAATGAATCTCGCGAGTAATTCGTGATTTACCTTTTGTAACAAAATTGTGCATTGCTAAATCAAGATGTAATATTCGCGGAACACGTGATCGTTTTAGTGGTAAGTGTTAAAAATTGGTCACGAGATGGATATATTTCTAGAATATATTCTGATATTACTGAATGGCTATTTTAGTGTTTGTGGCGATTGCACCTGTCGGCCTTTACCCGTGCTAGTATATGGTTCGAATCAATTAAAAAATCTAGTATTAATGAAATTGCTTCACTGAGAAGTCAGTGCCAGTTACAATCATATTCAAAAGTTAACCTTTACTTCAGGACATGTTTTTGTAAATGTAACACAAATTGAGGGTACCATTGTAAATAACCAGAACTGCTTTTAACCCTTTTAAAACCCTAAAAAAACAATAACTGGGCGCTTGCTTTATTTTGTAGCTGATTGGGTATGATATCTTACTTGGAGAATAATATAGGATATTTGTTGGAGATGTTTTCAAAAAGATTCCGCAAGTCATTAGATGTTTGTTTCTTCTATTAATGTTTTTATTTTATTTCTTGATTGAAAAAAATAGTCCACATAGTAAACTAACAATATTTTTGTATTTTTTTTAAAATTTATATAGACTTCTTACTAACACAATACTTTTAAGTATAATAAACATCCTCATAAAATGTATATTGTTAGGTTAAACTAATTTATATGTCGTTTTAATTAGGTCTTCAAATCTTACCTTTTAAGATTGGATTGAAAATGAGAAGGCATAACATAAGGTGGAGCTTTAATACTTGTTAGATAGATATAAAAATTAAACTAAGATAAAAAAAGATTTGGCAAATCCTACATAACTGTACCTGTTACTTTTGGGATATCTTTAGAGGAGTTATAATGTTATTGGCTGATTAAGGTAAGGTCTATAACTTCATTTGTTTCACAAAGAACCAAAAAACAACAACTGTTACTCGAAAAAAAAATACAAGAAACGGCATCATTTGAACAGTTAAGGAATGTAGCCGGTACTATGGGATTTTAGACAATAATTTTCATAAATGTTTTTATTTTACGTATAAAGTCATGATTTTTTAATACAAAATATACAATATAACTTTTTTATAATGTTTTGTATTCTCTCAATGTGATAGAGTGTGTCATTTTACTATAAATATGTTCAAAGTGTAATCTTATTGTATTCTTATGTATGATACGTATAGATGAGAATCATATTATATTTTATTTGTGTGATAAAGGGTATTATTTTACTATAATTATGTTGTATTCACTGAAAATTTATATTATATTATCGTAATCTTATTTTATTTTGTATGTTTCACTCTTAAGAAATTTTTATTGTTTTTTATTTCTTTTTTATAGGACATAGAGTACTATCTAAAAGTGGGTCTCGTCTTACCGTAAAATTAAAAACCTCAACCATAAAACATTATCCGACAGAATATCATTTGTTGAATAGACGGATTTAGCAACCATTTTAATCTGTCGTTTTTATACAGGTTAATGGCAAAAAAAACATTTTTTACATAGAAATTCGATTTTGACATCGTTTTTTTTTTTTTGTCAATTTTCACACTGTATTTTCCAATTTGTTATAATTCTGACCACTTGACCGGTTAACTATGTTAAATGCTGACGTGGCATGCTGATATGATATGTTGACGTTTCAAAATTGATATTTTTTTTCACAAAAACCACTAACTTTTTTTCGATTTTGACACTAACTTTAATTTTTTATTTCAATTGTGATACTATCTTTTTTTGTTCCAATTGAACATCATTTATCAAATTTTGTTCAATTTTGTCTATTTTCTATTTGAAACCGTATAAATATATTTTTTTATTACATTTTAAACCTTATAAACATATTTTTTTTCGTTTAAAAACCATATTTTTATTTAAATACAAGGTGTTTTTTTTCTTATATTCAAAGCATTAGTTATATAATGAAAATCAAACTAACCATAAGCTTCTAATATAATATAAAAATTTGATGGGTTGCAAACTTGATATCCGAGTTTTGATCGACTACACGCCTCCAAACTTCCAAAAACATTTTAAAGTTGCATATTTAATATAAAATACAATTTTTATATAACTAATATACATTTATACATAAAAATCTGGTTTGAGTGTAAAAAATATATGTATTTATACAAGACTATGATTTTTAAATGAAAAAAAAAAACATATTTATACAGTTTAAATGTATTAAAAAATATTTATACGGTTTCAAATAGAAAATTGTCAATATTAAACAAAATTTGAAAAAATAATGTTTGATTTGGAACAAAAAAACATAGTGTCAAAGTTGAAAGAAAAAATTAAACTTAGTGTCAAAATCGAAAAAAATGAAAACCTAGTGTTTTTTGTGAGAAAAAAATTCAATTTTGACACGTCAGCATATCATGTCAGCATGTCACGTCATCAAAACTGCCACGTTAGCATGTAACCTGGTTAACCGGTCAATTTGTCAGAATTGTAAAAAATTGGAAAAGACAATGTCAAAATTAACACAAAAAACAACACGGTGTTAAAATCGAATTCCTGTGTAAAAAAATGTTTTTTTTGTGTCATTTACCCATTTTATATAGAACATGTACCAACCCCTTCTAATGAAAAGATAAAATTCAAAGAGGATTTTGTTCATCTGCATATCTCATTTGTACATGTCTTCACTTTATTTTTTTAGTCCTCTAGTTAGTTAACAAACAAAGCTTGAAATGATCAATTTTTTTTATAATTCTTGACTGAATTTAGACAAATTAGCGACAATATATGTATAAATACATTGTTGATCTATATTCGGTTACAGACCCTTATTGTTACACCCCAAAACTGAGAATGACAGAAACATTCTGGGGCGGAGGACGTCATGTAAAGTATCACAACACAGTAAAAGTAAACAAGCAAACATCATCATCCTATGCATTAAATATATAATTTTAATACAAGCGTGTTCTGTACAGTTATAGACACAAAAAATAATGTAAATCAAAATAATAAGATGAGTCTTGGATGCGCTCCATCTTCTCAAAAGCTAACCTCGGTACCTGTCTACTGATGACCTGAGAATACAAGTTATTTTGAAAGAGTTTATCAGCATAAAGTGGTAAGTTCATAAGTATTTTAGTGTCGGTGTTTGTTATCAAAACGATTGAACATGTCTCAAGGGTAAGTTTGTAAAATGTATGTAAATGTTTGTAAGTGTTTGTAAACGTTTGAATCTCTCAGAAAAACCTATATTTTCTATTAAAGTAGCCTTCTACCAAGGCTTAACTGTTTTGTATCGTTTGTTGTGAAAGTGTGTAATTTCCCAAGTGTAACTATCATTAACAAAATATAGTTTGTACATTAATGTTTAAGTGAAATAATCACTAAGTATATGTAATGGGTAAATTATTGTAGTACTGTAGTGTTGTATTATAGGAACTACTGCTGTACTAACTACCTTAAACCAGATTTATATTAAGGCATCATGTGATTAATTGCACCATACTATTGACTGGTAACAACGACATACAAATGGTCGTAAAATGGAATGACGTTTGGCACCCGCAGACCTGCAGGTCCGGCTGTAGCTAGCAGCAAGGTGTAGGATAGTCAATCCAATATAGATCTATACGCAAACTCATGCTCTCCCTCCAAGAGAATTCTAGCTACAACTCGACCCATGACATTTAAGGCATGCTCCGATACAGTGGATCACAATTGTTAACATTGTCATATATATGTAATGTAATGTTACTTGTTCTAGTATCGTTGTATATGTTCTCTTCCTAGTATAGTTGTATATGTTCTTCTCTAGTATAGTTGTATATGTTCTTCTCTAGTATAATTGTATATGTTTTCATAGTAGTAAGTATTGACTCATGAATGAACTGACTCATTGATCTACAAATTGTAGTAGTATGATCCTGTGTTACCCCGATGGTAACTTACTAATGATGTAACTAATACGCATGAATATGGAAGTACTTTTATGTCTATATATGTACACTTGATATATAATTAATATCGAAACAACCTTCAGACGGCTACCCGAAATCCCACCAGACCACATCTCAAGCGCGAAAAGGAAATAGGGTGGATGGCCTTCCTAAGCCCTTTAAACATTGCTTATATATCTATACATATATGGGCATTTAATTTATAAGGAGTATAACAAAGTTTAAATAAAAGCATTTGATACGTAAAAGAGTTTGTAAAGCAGTTTGAAGTAAAACAATTTGATAAACAGTTTGAACAGTAATAAAATCATTGGTTTTGTAGTTATTAATCACATGTGATTGATGTAATTACTATAAGTATTTAACTTGTATTCCCCCCCCCCCCCCCCCATAAAAGCATTCAAAACATTTAAAAGTATTTCAAAGGTTAATTAAAGGGGTATGAACTCACTTGTGGTGAGTGGATTGGATTGAAGTGTCGGATACAATGCTAGGTGGCAAACAGAGACTTATTCACACGCACGAGCCTAGTTATCATATAATGAGCATATATATATATATATATAACTAATTAGTTAAATAATAACTAATGAAATAAGTTGGGACACTCTAGAACATGTAAACACTTTGTATAAGTGTTATAAGTCCTAAGGGTTGCTTATAGGTTGTTGTGGGACAAGGCTAAAGGGGTTTAAAGTTTCTAAGGACCTTGTATATGTGTTTACTCCTCAATAAACTCCAGACAAGGATTTTACTGTCGTAAACCCTTGAGTTTACGGCCGTGAACTCCCAACTTGATGGCATTTGGTGTTTTGAAGTGTTATTTGATTTCTAGAGTAAGTTCTACTTGGTGGTTTAGTTCTTTGGGTAGTTTAGGACATAAAAATACTCCTTTGAGGAGTTTACCGACCCAAGGCGATTTCCATTAGAGTTTGCAGCCGTAAACTCTTAAGGGTGAGTGTTTTTCATGTTTTCAAGTCTCATGCACAAGTGGTATAGGTTCTAGGATTTTATTCCAAGAATATGAAGACCCTTGACACACTTTGGTGCCCCTTTAATGAGTTTACGGCCCATCTGTCAAACCCCGAAAACCAAAGGCGGAAACGTCTCCGGGGTTGACTCCAAGTTGAGTATCAAATCCAATGTACATAGTAAGCAAAGTAAACAACCATTACATTACATATCAAAGTTTACATTTGTTCAAAAGTAAAGTTGTACATTCGTAATACATAGTATATATGAACAAAAGTAGAGACGAGTCTTCTGTATGCTCCGTCTTCTCCAAAAGATTTGCTAGGTACCTGTCTAATGTTAACCTGAGAATACAAGCAGTTTGAAAATCAGCATAAAGCTGGTGAGTTCATAAGATGTTTGCTTTGTGAAAATGTACGAGTTTCCTTTAGTTTACTGAAAAGTTGTTATCCAAGAAAATCCCATATTTTCTTAAAAGAGAAGGTTAATTGATTGTTAGGTTACACGATTCTGGTTATGTTTAACTATGAACCCAGGAAAGTCCCATACTTTCCTAATTGTACATTACTAGTTGTGAGAGATGTAATGTTATTCAGTTTAATACTCTTTCTAGTTATATAAGTGTTACCCAGGAAAGCCCCATGCTTTCCTGCATGTTGGTTTCTAATGTGAAAGATGTTAAAGAGGTAAAAGATATACGCGTGATTAGGTAATGTTTTGTTTTCCCCAGGAAAGTCCCGTACTTTCCTAAAAGTAAAGGTTAGTTATTGAACTTCGATATACTGATTTATTTCCATTCGTACCTATTGTATTAACTAGTTATGCTGATATCCTAATGGTAATATTTCGGAATGTACTTAGATTCACATCTTCATACTCGTGTTCTTATTCTTAATTAACTATGATTGTACTTATTCATGTTCGTATTCGTATTCGTTACTGTATTCGTTTCCTTATTCCTACTCTTATTACTATTCGTATTCGTATTCGTATTCGCAGTCGTATTCGTATTCGTATTCGTAGTCGCATTCCTATCCCTAATCCTACTCCTAATACTATTCGCAGTCGTATTCATATTCGTATTCGTATTCGCAGTCGTATTCGTATTCGTATTCGTAGTCGCATTCCTATCCCTAATCCTACTCCTAATACTATTCACAGTCGTATTCGTATTCGTATTCGTATTCGTATTCGTATTCGTATTCGTATTCGTATTCGTATTCGTTCTATTCCTAATTATAGTTTCATTATCCATTCTGTTCCTAGTTATAGATGTGTTATTCGTTCTGCTTCTAGTTATAGAAGTGTTATTCGTTCTATTCCTAGTTATAGCTTCGTATTCGTTTTCGTCTTCGTAATTAGTTATCATTGGAAATTAGTAAGTTATTCGTAGATTATGAAGCATAGTTTAGATTAGAACATTTTATCGAGAAATCTATGATTAGTTTGAAAGCTAAATTTGTAATTCGAACTATTTGATAAACACAGTTATTGATATTAGAACATACGGAATGAAAACGATTAAACTGAAAACAATAAGTTTGAGTACAAGTTTTCCTTGTACTTTTGCTTGTATTCCCCCCCTGAAAATAGTGAAAAACAGTTGAAAAAGGGGTAGGGATATGAACTCACCGGACGGGAAATGTGGCGAATTCGGATGCTAAGTGTTGGTCCGGGACTCGTAAACATGCGAGGTTCCTAATTATGATGTAAAGATACACATTTGTATCTAATTAGGACTTAGATTGATTGTTTGATAAGGACAATTGCTTCAAGTCACGAAAACACTCCGATACAAGTGTTTGGAGGGACCCGGGTGGCGTTTAAGGACATGTAATGATGCGAGGGACTTGGGACTTCAGTTTACTCCCCATGAATAAACTTATACAAGAGTTTTTGGTCCAAAACACCCATTCCCCATGAGTTTACGGCCGTAAACTCATGGTAGGGTGGTTTATGGTGCAAATTGAGTCATAAATGGATATGGACACTTGGACATGCTTGGATTAATTTTTCTTAACGCTTGGATTGAATTAAAAACATCATTTACAAAACATAAGGGAGTTTACGGCCTAGGCAAAGGGTCTTTGGCCGTAAACTCTCAAATCTCCAAGATTTAGTGTTTTTAAGGTGTTAAGAACAAATCACATGTGATTCTAAAAATTCCCACAAGCCTAGAAATGAGTTTAAGGCACCATTTGACACCTTTTTATGAGTTTACGGCCATGAGACATGTTCTATGGCCGTAAACTCTCAAATGTGGGGTTTTGATGTTTGTAAAGCCTTAAAACTATTTTTGGTTGGTCCTTTGATTTATTCCAAGGCTTTTGGTGGTGTTGGATGGCTTTCAAACACCCTAGAATTGGATTTGCACCATGTTTCATGGAGTTTACGGCCCAAGCACAAGCCTTGGCCGTAAACTCATGTTAGTCCCCCAAAAATTGTGTTTCAAGTGTCCAAATGCAAAGATCTATGTAACAGCCCGGAATTTCAGGTATTGCTTTAAAGCTATTTTTGGGGCATTTTTGGAAGGGACTCGGCGAGTTAGAGCCAGACTCGCCGAGTAGGACCACAGACTGGGTCGGGGGTTCGCGACTGGACTCAACGAGTCCATTAAGGACTCGGCGAGTCTATGCTGTTCAGCAGAAACCCTAGCCGTTTGTTTTTGGATCGTATATAACGCCCCATATGCCGTCATTGTCCGTCTTTTAGCCGATTGAGAAGAACCCTAAGCGTCTGTGGGCATCTAGAGCAAGATTTGAGGCTATTGGCACTTTGAAGAGATTGTTGGGCAAGAAGGAGAGGAGTTTTGGCTAAAGGAACAGCAAGGGATTAGAGTTCTGAGGTTTGGGGACACAGAGAGTACGTTTTTCAGGTAATACTTCGGATCATTCCTGTTATTTTGATGTGTACACGGATTTAGGGTTTATGAAACCCATTTGGTGATTAGATGGATTATTATGTTGTTACCCAAACGTTTATACCCCAGTAATAGGATGTTTAGAGGTGCAGAAAGTCCCATGATTGTGTATTTCGGGAGCATACGTATTTCAGGAAGCAGTTGATCGACTGCATAGCATGGACTCGCCGAGTCCAATGAGCAGACTCGGCGAGTAGCTTGAAGATTCACTGGGACTCGCCGAGTTGTTCTTCAGACTCGGCGAGTGGAGTCGGGGTGGCCCCGCGATTCTTCCACGTGGATCTCGTCGAGTCAAGGGGGATACTCGACGAGTAGAAAGGGAACATCAGGGAAAGTTGGAGAGGACGACTCGACTCGTCGAGTCACCTTTGCACTCGACGAGTCCGGTCCAGTTGACCGTTGGCCAGAGTTGACCTGCATATAATTTCTTAGTGTCAGTTGTCTTGAATGATAAGAGTATTAATAAGGGTATATGGTATTATAGGGAGTCTGCAGATCGGCGGATCGAGTGCGAGTGATTTCAAGAGTTGATAGTTTTCATTACCACGAGGTGAGTCTTCTCACTATACTGTACCCGGAAGGGTTTGACTGTGTGACCGGAAGGTTGGATATGATTTGTGTTATACGTGCTATAAATGGTAAGGTATGTGCTATGTGTTAAGATTAATGTATAAATTGTTGTGTATGTTTATGGGCCGGAAGGAAATATGTTATGGGCCCGAAGGCAATATGTTATGGGCCGGAAGGCAATATGTTATGGGCCGGAAGGCATTATGATATGGGCCGGAAGGCAAAATGTTATGGGCTGGAAGGCGATTATCTCAAGGCCTGGAAAGGCGTATATGCGTAAGTAGTATACTGGGGAACTCACTAAGCATTTATGCTTACAAGTTGTTATGTATGTGTTTCAGGTACTAGCGAGGACCGTGGGAAGGCGCCGACATGATGCATACACACTGCTGCTATTTGAGATCTTGGGGATTTTATATATGTATTTGATATGAAACATGGAATAAATACTATTGGTTGAATGAAATCACTTTATTTTAAAATGAAAAATTTATTTGAAAATTTGCGTTGTTACAATTGGTATCAGAGCCTTGGTTTGAGGGATTCGGGTGTACCTTCGGGTGTAACTGAACTCAAACCGAGGATTTGAGGAAAAATCTTTTAAAATAATAAATACATAAATTTTTATAAATGGTAAAGTGGTAAACAAGAACGGAGCAGTGTGTACGATCAGCCAGCGCCCGAACGGTAAAGATCCTCAGAATACCTTACAATGTTATGTTATGCACTGAATTATGAAATGTTATGCATGCTAGAAGACTAGGTATTCATGATAGGACTAGAATGGCCTGTTTTGTGATGCCTTAGTCTAGGGAGTTTGCTTATATGAGATATTCGATAGCGTGCAGGTGGATAGTGCATACTAGAGGTAGAGTACTCACTATTCGGGGTTTGGGGAGGAAGATTTGGGACGAATACTGACACAGTGTGGTCGGTAGTATTGGGCCCGTACTACCGAAGACACCGGGTCGGTGGAAGACCCAAGTAAGAATCCCTGGATATCGGAGACTGAGTAGGGTTGCGTTATCGAGTACAATTGTACTTGATGGAGTCTCTGATAATTTTATGTTGTATTTCAGAGACATCATGGTTACCACACGTCATGGGGCGAGTTCGAGCAGTGTGAGCGACGAGGATATTCGTCAGATGATTCAGGAGGAGGTAGCTGCAGCGATCCGGGCTGAGATCCCGGAGATGTTTGGGTCTATTAAGACCACACTGATGGAGACGTTTGAGGAGCGGTACGCCGCACTAACTGAGGCTGCAGCCGCTGCCGCTACCGCAGCTGTGGCCGCAAGGGGGCGATTCGTTGCTGTTCCAGGAATTCAGCAACATGAAACCCCCTGAGTTTGATGGGACGCAGGATCCAGTTGCTGCGATGAGGTGGATCGCCGACATTGAGGGGTGCTTCTACACTTGCTCATGCCCGGAGCACCTGAGGGTACGGTTCGCCTTGAACCAGCTCCGTCTGGGAGCAAAGGATTGGTGGAAGTTCGTGACGGCGAACTTCACTCTGGCGGAGATTACAGCGGTGACATGGGAGAGGTTTACTGAGATGTTCAGGGATGAGTATGTTCCCCCAGTGGAGAGGGAACGATTGATTCAAGAGTTCTTGACCCTTACGCAGGGTACTGATTCCGTTGCAGTGGTCACACGGAAGTTTCACGAGAGGGCGATGTTCTGCCCGGAGCTGGTGTGTACAGAGCAGTCACGGATGAGCCAGTATTTAGGCGTTTTGAGGAGGGATATCCGGGAGTTTGTGTCAAACTCCACCTATCATACTTTCATTGAGCTTCAGGCGAACGCCAGGAAGCGCGAGATCGAGTTGGAGACTCAGGCCAGGGAAGAGGCCGAGTCTCGGCAGGTGGACCGACGACCGGCTCAGTCTCAGCCGGTAGCCAAGCGGATCAAGTCCGCTGATTCGAGGATGGGAGGTCAGAAGGACCGCACTTGCGGGAAGTGCGGCAAAAGTCATGAGGGGGCGTGTCGTGCTGGTGGTTGCTACAAGTGTGGCAAGGAGGGACACATTGCCAGGGATTGTCCTAAGGGGTTCATGGTTTGCTTTCACTGCAACCAGACAGGCCATTGGAAGGCCGAGTGCCCGCAGCTTCGTCAGGGATCTACACCTACTACCAGGACTACTGAAACCCGACCGGCGAAGGTCGAGGCCCCGAGGGCTCGCGGGAGAGCCTTTCAGCTGACTGCGGAGGAGGTCCGCGCTGCGCCTGATGTTGTGGCAGGTATGCTGTAATTCATGTATTTACTTTAAAGTCGAAATGTTATGCTTATGTTAATATATGTGTAGGTACTCTTCTTGTGAACTCTATGCCTGCTCTAGTGTTATTTGATTCGGGTGCGAGTAGATCCTTTGTATCTTTAGCTTTTAGTCAGCATATCAGCATTAGTCGTGAGCTGTTAAGTCGGCCTCTGAGCGTTTCTATAATGGCCGAGAGGGTGGTTTGTGCCACGGAGGTTCTTCGGGGATGCGTACTAGGGATTTTCGGGGTTGAGTTTCCGATTGACCTAGTTCCTATTGCGATGGGTGATGTCTGTGTCATCGTGGGCATGGACTGGTTGAGCCGATTCAGTGCTGTCATCGACTGTGAGCGCCAGCTGGTGACTATACGAGACCCTAGTGGGGGAGTTCTTACGGTATACGGCGAGGGTACCCGTTCGGGATCAGCTTTTTGTTCGGCCGCTAGGGCGAGGCAATGCCTACAGCAGGGATGTAGAGGTTTTGTGGCGTATGTGATGGATACGCGGGAGGCTTCCGAGAGACCGAGGACAGTGGAGGAGGTTCCAGTGGTGCGCGAGTTTCCAGATGTTTTTCCCGAGGAGTTGCCGGGAGTACCTCCTGCGAGGCAAGTAGAGTTTGGTATCGATCTGATTCCGGGGGCTGCGCCTATTGCGAAGGTGCCTTATCGTCTTGCACCTCCAGAGATGCAAGAGTTGTCCTCGCAACTCCAGGAGTTGCTGGGGAAGGGATTTATTCGGCCGAGTAGCTCGCCGTGGGGAGCACCGATTCTGTTCGTCAAGAAGAAGGATGGTTCACACCGGATGTGCATTGATTACCGGGAGTTGAACAAGGTGACGGTCAAGAACCGTTATCCGTTACCTAGGATCGATGATCTATTCGATCAGTTGCAAGGGGCATCTTGGTTTTCCAAGATCGATCTGAGATCAGGGTACCATCAGGTAAGAGTGCGGGATGAGGACATCCAGAAGACAGCATTCAGGATGCGGTATGGGCATTACGAGTTCGTGGTGATGCCTTTCGGGCTCACCAATGCCCCGACAGTGTTCATGGACCTCATGAACAGGGTATGCAGGCCGATGCTGGATCGGTCTGTGATTGTATTTATCGACGACATCCTAGTGTATTCGCGAACTAGAGAGCAGCATGAGGGACATTTGAGGGAGGTCCTTGAGGTATTGAGGTCGGAGAAGCTATATGCGAAATTCTCCAAATGTGACTTCTGGTTGCGGGAGGTCCAATTTCTTGGACATGTTGTTAATCAGGCAGGGATATTGGTCGATCCGGCCAAGGTGGAAGCAGTGATGAGTTGGGAGGCACCGAAGTCACCTTCCAAGATCAGGAGTTTCCTTGGGTTGGCGGGGTACTATCGGAGGTTTATTAGGGACTTCTCCAAGATCACGGTACCGCTCACCAGATTGACCCAGAAGGGTGTTACATTCTCATGGGGACCCGAGCAACAAACTTCCTTCAAGACACTACGTCAGAGACTGTGCAAAGCCCCGGTATTAGCCCTCCCGGAGGGGATGGAGGATTTTGTCGTATATTGCGATGCATCGATTTCGGGACTAGGTGCAGTGTTGATGCAGAGAGGCCATGTGATAGCTTATGCATCGAGGCAATTAAAGCCTCACGAGGCGAGATATCCCACGCATGACTTAGAGTTGGGGGCAGTAGTGTTCGCTCTCAAGATTTGGCGTCACTACCTGTACGGGGTTCGTTGTACTATATACATGGACCATAAGAGTTTGAAGTATTTGATGGATCAACCCAACCTAAATATGCGTCAGAGGAGATGGTTGGACGTGGTTAAGGATTATGACTGTGAGATCCTATACCACCCAAGCAAGGCTAACGTGGTAGCCGATGCATTAAGTCGTAGGGCGGAGAGCACTCCATTGCGAAACGTATGTCTGAGAGTGACGGTGATGTCTCCAGTATTAGATGCTATTCGTGGGGCACAGGCCGAGGTTGTGAGATCCGAGATGCAGAAGAAAGAGCTGCTCGTTGGGTTAATTTCGGAGTTCGTTAAGGATGGACGAGGAATTCTGACGTTTCAGGGTCGGATTTTGGTACCATTCGTGGGCGGTACGCTTGCTACTTTGATGGAGGAGGCTCATAGATCGAAATTCTCAATCCATCCCGGTGCTACGAAGATGTATTTGGACTTGAGGAAGGAATATTGGTGGCCTTGTATGAAGAGAGACGTCGCATGGTTCGTTGAGAGGTGTTTGACCTGCCGTAGGGTTAAAGCCGAGCACCAGAGACCGCATGGTAAGTTGCAGCCCTTGGAGATTCCTGAGTGGAAGTGGGAGCAGATTACTATGGATTTCATCACCAAATTGCCGAGAACTGCTAGGGGAGTCGATGCAATTTGGGTGATTGTGGATAGATTGACGAAGAGTGCACACTTCCTTGCCATCAGCGAGAGTTCATCAGCGGAGAAGTTGGCGGAGTTATACGTGAGGGAGGTAGTATCTCGGCATGGAGTGCCGATCTCGATTGTTTCAGACCGTGATGTACGCTTCACTTCCAGGTTCTGGAAGAAATTCCATGAGGAGCTGGGTACTAAACTGCATTTTAGTACCGCATACCATCCCCAGACAGACGGTCAGAGCGAGCGGACGATTCAGACATTGGAAGACATGCTTAGGGCGTGTGTGCTAGACTTCGGGGGTAGCTGGGATGCGCATTTACCCTTGGCTGAATTTTCCTACAACAACAGCCATCATTCGAGCATTGGTATGCCACCTTTTGAGTTGTTGTATGGTAGAAGGTGTCGGACTCCCATTTGCTGGAGAGAGGTGGGACAGAGAGTGATGGGCAGTACAAAGATCGTACTCCAGATGATAGAGCAGATTCACCAGGTTAGGCAGAGGTTATTGACCGCCCAGAGCCGACAGAAGAGTTATGCGGACAGACGCCGGTTCGAACTGGAATTCCAGGTTGGCGACTTCGTTCTCCTGAAGGTTTCTCCTTGGAAGGGAGTGATCCGGTTCAGAAAGAGGGGCAAGTTGGGGCCCCGGTTAATAGGTCCATTTCATGTAATTGCAAGGGTAGGTCGGGTAGCTTATCGGTTGGAGTTGCCAGCAGAGTTGGGACAGATTCACAATACCTTTCACGTATCACAGTTGAGGAAGTGTATAGCTGATGAATCGGCAGTGGTTCCGTTAGAGGATATTCAGGTGGATGCGAGCCTGAATTACGCCGAGAGACCGGTAGCTATCAGGGATCGGAAGATCAAGGTTCTGCGGAACAAGGAAGTGCCTCTGGTGTTGGTTCAGTGGCAACATCGGAAAGGATCGTAGATGACTTGGGAGCCGGAGTGTGAGATGCGGGAGCAACATCCGGAGTTATTCGCAGAGTGAGACTTAGAGGGCGAAGTATAGTTCTAGTGGGGGAGAGTTGTAACAGCCCGAAATTTCAGGTATTGCTTTAAAGCTATTTTTGGGGCATTTTTGGAAGGGACTCAGCGAGTTGGAGCCAGACTCGCCGAGTAGGACCACAGACTGGGTCGGGGGTTCGCGACTGGACTCGACGAGTCCATTAAGGACTCGGCGAGTCTACGCTGTTCAGCAGAAACGCTAGCCGTTTGGTTTTGGATCGTATATAACGCCCCATATGCCGTCATTGTCCGTCTTTTAGCCGATTGAGAAGAACCCTAAGCGTCTGTGGGCATCTAGAGCAAGATTTGAGGCTATTGGCACTTTGAAGAGATTGTTGGGCAAGAAGGAGAGGAGTTTTAGCTAAAGGAACAGTAAGGGATTAGAGTTCTGATGTTTGGGGACACAGAGAGTACGTTTTTCAGGTAATACTTCGGATCATTCCTGTTATTTTGATGTGTACACGGATTTAGGGTTTATGAAACCCATTTGGTGATTAGATGGATTATTATGTTGTTACCCAAACGTTTATACCCCAGTAATAGGATGTTTAGAGGTGCAGAAAGTCCCATGATTGTGTATTTCGGGAGCATACGTATTTCAGGAAGCAGTTGATCGACTGCATGGCATGGACTCGCCGAGTCCAATGAGCAGACTCGGCGAGTAGCTTGAAGATTCATTGGGACTCACCGAGTTGTTCTTCAGACTCGGCGAGTGGAGTCGGGGTGGCCCCGCGATTCTTCCACGTGGATCTCGTCGAGTCAAGGGGGATACTCGACGAGTAGAAAGGGAACATCAGGGAAAGTTGGAGAGGACGACTCGACTCGTCGAGTCACCTTTGCACTCGACGAGTCCGGTCCAGTTGACCGTTGGCCAGAGTTGACCTGCATATAATTTCTTAGGGTCAGTTGTCTTGAATGATAAGAGTATTAATAAGGGTATATGGTATTATAGGGAGTCTGTAGATCGGCGGATCGAGTGCGAGTGATTTCAAGAGTTGATAGTTTTCATTACCACGAGGTGAGTCTTCTCACTATACTGTACCCGGAAGGGTTTGACTGTGTGACCGGAAGGTTGGATATGATTTGTGTTATACGTGCTATAAATGGTAAGGTATGTGCTATGTGTTAAGATTAATGTATAAATTGTTGTGTATGTTTATGGGTCGGAAGGAAATATGTTATGGGCCCGAAGGCAATATGTTATGGGCCGGAAGGCAATATGTTATGGGCCGGAAGGCATTATGATATGGGCCGGAAGGCAAAATGTTATGGGCCGGAAGGTGATTATCTCAAGGCCTGGAAAGGCGTATATGCGTAAGTAGTATACTGGGGAACTCACTAAGCATTTATGCTTACAAGTTGTTATGTATGTGTTTCAGGTACTAGCGAGGACCGTGGGAAGGCGCCGGCATGATGCATACACACTGCTGCTATTTGAAATCTTGGGGATTTTATATATGTATTTGATATGAAACATGGAATAAATACTATTGGTTGAATGAAATCACTTTATTTTAAAATGAAAAATTTATTTGAAAATTTGCGTTGTTACAATCTATGTTCTATAATTCATAACTAAGACATGTGAGTGATTTGGAAGGGTTTAAGGGCATGAAAACCCTAGATATATGATTTTACGACCCAAGAATGATCCTTGGCCGTAAACTCCTTCAAATGACTCAAAATCCAAGTTTAAAATGTTATAAGTCCAATTCATAAAGCCATCTAGCCATAACTAAGGCCCAATTGTGCTTAGGAAGGGTTTTTGAGCTCCAAAACCCATGATATATGAGTTTACGGCCTAGGATGGTTCCATGGCCGTAAACTCATGATTATGGTCGTATTTCATGCTTTGAACTCGAATTTGAAGGCTAGGAATGTTACATAACAAGCTAAGGGAAGTACCTCAAAGATTTGGAGCTTAAAATTGATGATTTGGACCTTTAAACTTGGATTTAGGAGAGAGGTTAGAGAGAGAGAGTAGAGAGAGGAAGGAAAAGCTTCAAATGAGTGCTTAGAAAACTTTAAATAGTGTCCAGGTTTTGGACACGGTGGAATTCTACCCGATACCGGCATTAAACGCGGCTTTTGGTCGCACCCGATTAAGTTACCGTCACCCGGCGGGAATGTTTCTATCTTTTTGAAATGAACACTTTTTGGGTTAATTTCATGAGTTCCTAATGGATTTGAACACTCATTAAATTATAATAACATATAAAATTTAATTAATTAACCCGAAGCGAGAACGAAACGAATCGATTGACGGCGAAGTCTCACGGGTAGAACAAGTTTTTGACGATGGAAAACTTCGAGTTGTTACACCATGAACCATGTCATGGCCATAAACTCACTTTTCAAGGTGATTCTTATGTGTTTAAGGCCCTTGATTTATTGGGAACAAGTCTAGGTGAATGTCTAAGGCCTTAGGTGCCTTAAAAGCACCATTTTGAGCATGATTATGGAGTTTACGGCCTAAGATATTCTTGGGCCGTGAACTCACAAACTTGGGTGGTTCTTGCTTGATTTCATGTCCCTAACACACTCCTATACAAGTCCAAGGCGACAGTATATCACGGGGGACAGTCTAGGCTTCGTTTCGGGAGTTTACCGCCCAAGAACACCTTGGGGAGTAAACTCCTAAATCTAGTGATTTAGAAACCTAAATCATGTTATAACTACATAATAAGCTTTCTAACACTAATAGAAAGAGTTACTCATGTTTTGGTATAAAAACCCGAAGATCAGTGAGAGAGAAAATGGCTTTTCTCTAGTTGGAAATGCGAATAATGAATGAATTTGGTTCAGAATTCAATTTATAGTCCTGAGATATTTTCGACAGAAAATATTTTTATTCCTGAAATGATTTCCAATATAACAGAGTGTCGGAATAATAGTGTTGCACAAAACCATAGTGCATCCACTCTCCTGATATTTACTAAAGTATAAACCCTGAATTACTCCAACTTATACGAAAAAGTCTGAAAATTGACTATGACTGTTATAACTTCTATTGAAGTGGTATTGTTTGTAAAGAATGGAAATTTCGGGTTGTCACACTTGTAGTGGTGTATTTTATTTTAAACTTCTATGTGTTATAAGTCCTAAAAGATAACATGTAGTATATAATTTGTTATATGAGTATGTGTTTCTCTAAGTTAGTGATAATCAAACCATTGTCGTTTCTTCTCTTCTTGATGTATATGCTTATGTTTATGTTTTATTGGGTCTTGTTCAGTTTGCTTGGGTGTGGTGAATGAAATGTGGAGCCCTATTAAATTTAGTCTTTTTAATGCCTGATAAACCTTCTTATGAACAACAAGCGAAATAAATTAAATCATTTTTACTTCTATTTTTCTGAAGTTTTGCAATATTGACTTGTTATGAAGTTGTACATTATTTAGGCTTGATCTGTGATTTGTTAACAAAATAATAACCAAATCCAAGCAAGAAAACTAAGGATACAATAATTATGCTTCAGTGTTGTCTTAACATTATAAAGAAGTAAACACAACCAACCAAGAAGACTAAGTATATTGTAATTTAGGGAATTTTTTAAACAAATTATGTTATAATCTCAAGTTTACTTATGAATTATGTGTATATGGTGAAGTATACAACTTAGGGAATTGGTAAATCTTTTCCATATTAGAACTTATGTAAAGATCATAACCATTGTTTGTGTTTACGAATGCATACATTGTAAACTTCCATACTATTGTACCATATAACTGTTAAGCAATAGTAGTGGCAGCTGAAACATTCACAATGAATATTGTTGATGGAATACAAAATATGGATTTTAGGAGTCATATTCTATTACTTATCATAGTTTTATAAAGTTTTGAGGAGTTCTTTGAGAATCATCGTTTTCATATATATAGGCTATTGTTTTCCTTATGCAAGAAATCTAATTATTGCATCTTTGGAGTAATGATGGTATTTGTAATATCTATAGGTAAGCATCACATACAAACTTTATTATTCTCAATTCAAAGTCGTTTATGAGAAAATACGTTAACTTATATTATGTTTTTTTACTTTTGATAAGTACTATTTGATCAACTTTGCTACTTATACACCACAAAAGTGATGTGTTTTGATACATAAGATTAGTGAGTTTTTCATAAAAACAAGGCAACAGAAGATATAAAATTTACTATAAATTTTTTAGTATATTTTCAAAACAAAACTACCAAGGATCCTTTGAAAGAGGCTAGAATGATATTAAAAACAATCATTGGTGTTTTAGAATAGCAACCTTTTGACCCTCTTTGGATTTGGTGTGTTGATGAAGATAAAAAGAACAATGAGCTTAAACTTCTCTACAAGTATCCACCACCAAGATTAAGTTACCCAAAATGCTTGATTTTCTTCTTGAATGTTTTATTCTATAAGCCTTTAAGTACTCAATTAAGGATTAATAGGAAGACATAGAAGGCACCAAAATCTAAGCACCAAACTTCAAAAGAGAGCTTTTATGAAGAGGAAAACCTACAAATTTTGAGAGGAGAATAAGGACCATTTAGTCTCACTTACGTATCTCATGCAAGGTAAGTTCCAACCTATTAGTATAATCTAAAGTATATAAAGTAAAAATAGACAAGAGGGACAAGAGAATGGAGTTGGACAAGCAACCTCCATGCCTCTAGGAATCTTATGCCCATGAGGCCATTAGAAGACAAACATCGTCTTCCAAAATTCTTTAATCAAAAGTGTTGATAAGATAGTTAAGTGATGAGTATTCAAAGTGTCCAAAACATTTGTACGTGACTTACTAATTATACCATATGATATAATAACTAGTTTGTTCTTACTTTTATTATTGTTTTCATAAATGAATATTTATTCTAATTAAATATCATAGTTGAATTTATATATTAATAATCAAAGTCTTAATAAATAATCAATAAGTACCTACTTGATTAATATTTGAACCTATATGATCATTTATCATTAAGAATATCAGTCAGTAATGATTCTTGAACATATAGATCAAACAATCTCCCACTTGCACAAGATTCATTATAGACTAACATAAACAGTAGTTGGCATCTAGCAATGGGCTACTGCACTTAACAAAACATGAAGGGGTTCCATCAATTAACATTCAATTCCAGGATTTCAATAGCTAAAATTGAAGTACAAGGTAAGTGTATCAATATTCTCTTTGTCACAGACATCATGTTGGATTTGAGACATGGAGCATAACCATTCTCATTTGACATCCAACT
Source organism: Lactuca saligna (assembly GCF_052625555.1). Classification (NCBI taxonomy): domain Eukaryota; kingdom Viridiplantae; phylum Streptophyta; class Magnoliopsida; order Asterales; family Asteraceae; genus Lactuca; species Lactuca saligna. The sequence continues at coordinate 109,823,375 of NC_136420.1, read as the reverse complement.
TTAATAAGGCACCTTAGATGTCTAACTATCAACACACAAGAGGAACAATTCCAATATTCACCACATACACACTCTTATATAGTTCATGATATACCCAACGAAGTCTTTTATGATTGCACAATTACAAACAACATTTAATCATGTCAAAGTATAAGAATCTCCATATCAGAGTTTCCAATACGTATCTCAGGTCAAAAGACATATAGATCTTTAGATGTGTTCAAGACAAACTTATGATAATGATCCATGAAGTGACTCTTGATGTGGGTCATATGCAATAGCTGTTCTCTAACAAGTATATATGAATTTGGATGTAACACTTTATGTAATGCCCTTAGATTCGGGCTAGTCAATTTAGAGACAATGAGCGTCAAAAATGACTTTTTGATAGAAGATTATTTACAATAAATAATCTTAACCAACTTATAGTATATATCACAAAGGTTCCGTACATATAAAGAACGCCTAAATCCGAGTTATAACGAAGAAGTTATGACCTGTCGAAGTTTTACGGCAAAACCAGCACGGCACCGAGAATCGTAAAAAGTGAATTTTTGATAAACTACTTTTTAGCGTTAGATTCTAAATGAAAGTTGTAGTATATGTTAAACCGAGACCGTGCATAAAAAGAACATCAAAATCTGACTTTGTATGAGGAAGTTATGATTTTTCTACAATTCGAATATTAGATCGACTGATTTTTAGCGAACATAACCTAAACAAGAATCAAAGGTCTCGTTAATAGTAGCTTAACGGTAAAAAGACAGACGAAAACGGACGTCAGATGAAGAAGTTATGAATTTTTAATGGAGTTTTCCTGTCCTGGCCTATATAACTTTACAAAATAATATCAAAATTAGCCAACAGAGTCTAAATAAAAGTTGTAGAGTAAAGTCCCACCTACGCGTGGATATAATGAACGTCAAAAACGGAGCTCATATGCAAAAGTTATGGATTTTAGAATATAATGAGTTTTTAGAGTAACCAGCGAGTGACACATGGCACAATCTGAGCCGCACCTTCTTCCCTACGACTTTGCATGAGATCACGACACTTGGCACATTACGCTCAGCATAATTTTGAGTATGCTTAGCGTAACCCTTAAAAACCCATTACGCTCATCGTAATTCTTGAGTATGCTCAACGTACTCGGTGCTGACAAACTATAAATAGAGACGTTTTTCCTCATTGTTCTTCACACCTGTTCTCAACTTCTCTGCGAAATACCTCCAAAGCCTCAAGGATTTTATCTAGCCTTTCTTAGGAGTTAGTATCGAGTCCCAGAGCACCACAAGGCCCCGAGAAGAAGAGCTTTTGGCTCAGAAGTTCTGCCCGCGTAGAGCTTGGTTCTTCCCTAAACTCCAATATAAATGAGTTATGCTTACCCTACTTTAAGTATAGCTTATGTTTAAGTTCATTATCGTTATTATGAACTTATAAACAAGATTTATCAGTGATTCCAAGTCGTTATACTGATTGTTCTACTTACGGGGATGATGTTTAGGCTATGATTTAGTGAGGTGTATAAAGTGGGATTTCCAAATAGTATACTTCATATACCAAATGGACCCTACCTCCGATATGATCCTACCTGGTTGTTCCTTACTTGATATATGATGAAAGTAAACTCTGAGTTAATGATGAATCTAGAATAATAATTAGTCCCAATAAAAATTAGATAAAAATTTAGCGATAATAATGATCGGTTTCATCGAAGGAAAAATAGAATTGTTAGAAGTGAAGCGTTGCCCGAGTTTTGGAATCATCAATTTGACAAGTGAGTGCATAGTCCCTTTCATTAACAGGATTTAATACAAGTATTGATTGAAGTATTAAATATATGTTTATGTGCGAGTTATTTGATGTTGCCTGAAATACGTGTTAGAGAGCATACCTTATAATATATGATGACTTAGGATAAAGAGTAAACCAAAGTTAATTATTAAGAATATTGGGTATTATCTTCTTATAAGTACGAGTGAGATATACACGGAGAATAGAAATTTAAGTTATGTCATTGATCTGAGAGAATGGATTAGACATAGTCATTCGTCCCTCGTCCGAGAGTATGGATTAGTCACAATCATTTGCTATTAATCTGAGAGCATAGATTAAGACATAGTCAGTTGTCCTTAGTCCCAAATTATGGATAGGACATAGTTATTTGTCATTATTCTGGGAGTATGGATTTAGACAAAGACTATTGTTCCAAGTCTAAGAGTATGGAATGGGCACAATTATTAATCCGAGAGCATGGATTAGATCTGGGGGTATGGATTAAGTAAGAGGTATAATTTGAGTTCTAAGAGTATGGATAGTGTCGTTGAGCGGATCGATGGTGTGGGGTAAGAGTTGCTTATATATATATATATATATATATATATATATATATATATATATATATATATATATATATGGTGAAATTTTATATTTTCTGAGTTATATATATATATATATATATATATATATATATATATATAACATTGTCGGATTGAAATCCCTATGTACTTACCAGGTTTCCCAACCTGACTCGCTCAGTTTATTTGTATCACATGTGTCGATATGAAGCTACATTACACTGAGAGCTAAGGAGATGTAGATCACTAGTGTAAATGAATGCAATGTCTGTTTATGCTTACATTTCTATATTGACGATGACATCCCAAAGTTTTAAAAGGAAAAATTACATTTCTTCAGAAATGTTTTGATAATGTAATTATCATTTTTTTTCTAAGAACAAATTCCGCAACATTTTTATTAAAAGGGTACTCTGATTTTTATAAAGCATAAACAAAATCGGTCTTTTATGTCCGTGAAAATGAGGATGTCACACTTTACTATTTCACCACTTGAAATCAACCAATCTCATTCATATTAGTCGTAATTCATAGTTGCTCCCACAACAGTGACTAACTATAGACATTTTTTGAATAATGACAATATTTAAGGATTAAATAACATGATAACATAGAACACAATAATATTTAACACAAAAGAGATTACATATCATTGCTACATAGTTCATAATATCTAGAGATTAGTGAAGTACAAATTCTAAATCCAATCACTAGCTAATCGAAGACCGATTCCTTTTGCATGGCTCACAAACTTGTTTGAGAGAGAGGCTTCGTCAATGGATATGCTAAATTATCATCTATATTAACATTCTCAATGCGTATATTTCCAAATTCCAATTCTTGACAAATGAAATTGAATTTCAAATTGAATGTGACTAGTTTTCTTGGTAACCATTGGATCTCTTGCGATAGCGATAGGACCAGTGTTGTCACAAAGCATCTCAATGGCATTTTTGATGCTTGAAACACTACTAGAGAAAAGGCCTTTTACGATGCGCAAAATACGATGCTCATTGATCTATGTTACGCAAAGGAGAGTGACATTAGAAAAATGTCATCTCTTCAAAAAATTTAAGGATAGAAGACACGCATTATTGCGCGCCCTTAAATCAGTGTCTAAAAAAAACACGGAGGGCACCTATAATAAAATGCGCGTCGTCTAAGGATGTCGCTTTATAATTTTTAATGGAACGCGCGTTCCATCCTTTAACAGTAGGGGAAATGAAATTCTGAAAAAATTAAAAATCCCGCCTTCCTTTTTTCTCCTTTCCCTCTTGCCCAAATTATGGACGCTCCTTCCTTCCCCCTCCCGACATTGACTACTGCCTACTTCTTCCCTCACTTCTACCTACTGGAACCACCATATCTCCCACTCGATGTTGAAATTGTTAGAAAAAGCCCTAATTATACTCTCAAGTCTAAATACAGAAAAAATAGAAGATGGTGAAGAAGTAGCAGTAGAGGAAGTGGAGGATGAACAGTCGAAAATGGAAGGAATGGCATCAATAGCGTTGTTACTAGATGGGTCAATCTCGGGTCATTTTGTTCAACTTCCCGAGTCCGTTTATTACCAGATGGGTCAATCTCGTCTTTTCGTCTCAACTTCATATCTCTCTGTAAAGCAACCGACAACTTCATATAAGAAGTGAAGGTGGCAGCCTAAAGACTGTAATTTGCCAAAGTAAGCATACTCTGTTCTTCCACTTTTTAAAATCGAATTAATTGTTGGATTCTTGATGATTTTAATTGTGTGTTTTGGGGGAAATGAAATGAAGGTTTATAGGGAAATTGTTGGTGGAGAAATCGAAGAACAAGAGGCTTATGTTCGTTGGAGATTCGTTGAATAGAAATTAATGGTGTGCATGGTTCAATCCATAGTCACAGGATTCGCCAAAGTAGTCACGATCCACGTTCCAAACGGCTCGATCCCAAACGGGGTACGATTGTGTACCGATCGCCGACAGAAACGCCCTCCGGTACGTCATGCTTGCGATCCCACCAATTCTTTAAATCGATACCCGAAATGTGAAATTGGCAAATTGGATTGCACAGAAACGCGATTGGGATCGGGAATTTTGGTTTTGGAACGCTGATTTGTGAAATTGGCGGGAAATTGTTTTTATCCGGAGAAAAGTCACCGACGCTTGATTTCTTCCTTAAGCCCTCGATTCCATGTTAGGTGTTTGGACTTCCAGATCTGATTCTTCTTTATCACTTTTAATAATATATAATAGCTATAACACTTATCCAATATCATCACTTCACCATGATTTCACTTTTGTTCTACACCTTTCAGGAAGAGTTGTTGATGGAAGAGAGATGATGGTTTAATTTGCCAAATATGGGCCTAATGCTGAAAAAATGTGAGTCACATTCACATATAATCTAATATATTTCTAAATTCTAAGAATCAGATATGAAAAAGTATATGGTTGTTTGACTAATGTGGTTGTTTTTATTCTTGTTTTAGTCACAAGGGAAGGATACTTGAACCAGTAGAAAAGCTGAAGGGTGGATTAAGGAGCCGAAGTCCTAGACCAAGGTATGATGAGAATGTAGTTTTGACCATTCTACCCTTGTATTGGAGTTGATGTTTACCCAATGTAGTTCCAGGTATAGAGATGAATACAAGGGCTACAGGAGGATAAGTCGCAGCAGTAGTAGGGACAGGTATTATGGAAGGGACAAAGATCGTTACAGAAGTAGGACCCTCATGCAGTAGGAGTAGGAGCCCTGATTATCATAGAAGAAACAGGAGGGGTAGATATGATGATGATTATGATGATGAGAGAAGCCCAAGTAGGTCTCCTATAAGGTAAAAAGACGTAAATGCCCTTATCATTAAAAATAGCATCCGTAAAAAGTTTTGTTTGTCTGTTTCAAGTTGATGTTTCATTAGAAACCTGATGGACTATTAACTATTCTATATGTGTTTGTTACATACATAGAAGTACTAGTGTTGAAAAGACTAGAATGCCCTTATCATGTGATGTGTTAATAAACTGATGGATTACACACAAGCAGGTCTCCTCCACGTAGGAGTAGGTCACCTTCTAGAAGCAGAAGCCCTGAAGGAGGAGGAAATGAGAAAGCATCAACATCATCACCCTATTCCCATGGTAGAGCTAATTCCAGAAGCCCTTTGCAGCGTTCTGATTCCAATGTAAGTTTTTTTTACCTGTGGAATCATTGATTCCGAGTGTTGATATTTTTTTATTGATTACTTTTTATCTTATCTTTTATATATTATTAATTATTATTAACCCTTGGTTGTGGTATAATATGTAGGGTTTTCCTGGACCAATGGGGTTGATGAGTACTAGTCATTTGGAACAAGAAGCTGCAGTACTTGCTTTGTCAACTTTGATGACCATAGCTCCTGCAGAAGTTTATGCAGAATTTGAAAAGGTAATTTTTATTTATTTATGAACTTTCAAAGCAACTTTTATTGTTTTACATCACTTGAATTTTAGTGCATTAGGTCGTATAATATGTTGAAATGTTGAACGTTTTATGATGAGATTGTTTCAAATAAGGGAAGTAGAATAAAGGATAAATTAGTTCATAATGTCTATGAAACCCTGTATACCCTTCTCTTGAACGGTAAAATAAATTATAGAGGCAAGATAGAACAAAGGATTATGGGGTGGCTGAATTATTCCATTTGGATCCTCATTACACAATAAGTTTATGTTTGAACCATATAAAAGTGTGTCTAGCTTTGTATGATCCAGTTGCAGCAAAAGATAAATTATTCAATTTTTTCAGCATCTGTTGTGTATGGTGACAGTTTTGTTTAGGTTGCAGCCACTAAGAATGTATCAGCTTTTTTAGCATCTGTTGGAAAGTGAATGTTCAAAAGGAAAAAACGATATAAGTGCACATTTGTTACTATGCTAATATGAATTGAGGATTAAGCTATTAGTTTCTAAATCACAAACAGTGTTTGCTGCCTTTCTTAATCTGTTTGAATACGAAATCAAGCCTGTGTTTATATTTGATTTGATTGTTTATGTGAGTTTTTGGTCGATTTTGGTTTAATGTTGTGATTAAAGTAGGGTTTGTTAGAATATAATGTTACAGAAATTATCCTGATGGGTCTTGACACATCATGTTTGTTAATTATTTAGAAAAATATTATAAATTATCTTTGATTTCATGAGAATATAAATGCTTGTTTGTCATATTCAATTCACATTTGGTAAAATGTTGTGTCCACATGATACTAAGAAATACAATTCTGAAATTGACTTGGGCATAAACATGTTATTTTGATCCAGAGAAAAAGAAAAATAGCCTAGATAATTAGCAACTTATAAGTAGGTTGGTTGGTGTTATGTGAAAGTGAAAGGGGTAAGTGAAATTTGATAGTGATTTGTGTTTTTTTAGTCACATTGCATCGGACTCAATTCCAGCTTGGAAATGGTGGTTTGTTTGGTGCTAGTTATATTCAGGTAAAAGATTTCCCATCTCTTATATTAATGTTTGGTTTTAATGTTTGGCTTATTACATTACTTTTGTCTCCTTTGTTGTATTGATGAGGCTTAAGCATGCTGGGCTGTTAATGTTCCTATTCGTTTTCATTTATGCAGGTAACAATCTTGTTGAAAGGACTTAAAAATCAGATATTAATGGTAACAAGTTTAACACTCGAGTCCATACGATTAGATGTTAATGGTAACAAGTTTAACACATTTGTCATTGTTATACATACAAATTGAATGCAATGGATTGTATTTTTTGTATATGGTATTTTATTTCTATTATGAGAGATTAAATGCAAATTTAATTTATAAATTAATAAATATATAAATATATATTTTTTTAAAAAAAATTAAAATTACGATACGCAAAAATGTGTGTCGTCTTCATTTATGACATGGCCTTTCTTGACTGGTGCTTCCTTGATACGCATTGCGTGTCATAAACACGCGCGTCGTAAGGTTATGACACACAAATGCGTGTCGTCTTCCTTTATGACAGGGCCTTTCTTGATACGCATTGCGTGTCATAACCGCGCGTCGTAAATGCGCGTCATAAATGCGCGTCGTAAATGCGCGTCGTCTATAGACGACGCGCAAAAGCGCGTCATCTCTCTTTATGACAGGGCCTTCCTTGACGCGCAATGAGCGTCGTAAACGGCCTTTTTTCTAGTAGTGAAACAATATTCAGATCACCAATGAATTTCATCATCCATTCAACTTCTTGAGTTGCCTCAGACACAACTATATATTCATATTCTATTATAGAGAGTGCAACCATAACTTTCTTTAAACATTTCCACGTAATGGTTCCTCTATTAAGTGTAAACATGTGTCCTGACGATGATTTTTAGTTATCTCGATCAGTGTTGATGCTAGCATCAATGTAAAATCTTATAGTAATATCTTCCTTAACTACTCCAAAAACTATGAACTTGTATTTAGTCCTTCTCGAGAACTTAAGTATGTTCTTTACAGCAATCTAATGTTTTTCACCAGGATTAGCTTGATACCTACTAGTTAAACCGATATCATAAGATACATCCGGCCATGACATGTCATAACATACATAATTGAACCTACTAATGAAGCATACGTTATGTGACTCATTCTTTTGATCTCATCTTCAGTACCAGGGCTATCAGCCTTAAAAAGAATGGTTTCAGGCGGTATGGGTACAATTCCTCATTTTGAGTTATCCATTGAAAAGCGTTTTAATACGTTATTAATGTATGTGCTATGACTCAAACCAAAGAGACTTTGGGATTTATTTATATACATCCTAATATCGAGTATGTATGTAACATGTGACATCCCAAATTTCACAGCCAGAAAAGATCGATTTGTTTATGCTGTGTTTTAAAAATCAGAGTTATTTTATTAAAAGTGTTGCGGAATTTGTTCCCAAAATATGATAAAGATTTACCAAAGCTTTTTCGTAGAAATGTATTTCATTAAAAAGATTCCGGATGTCATGTTCGATACAGACCAAAAGCATAAACATAATAAAATAAACATTATAGTAATTATTTATAACTACTGACCTATAATCCAAAATCTCTCATTATGCCAGCCAACTTATGCTCTCATGCCATAACCTGTACTACAAAGAAAACTGAGTGGGTCAAGCTTGGGAGCCTGGTGAGCATACAGTGTTTTCAACCCATAAATTTATATCATATATGCATATATATTAGAACTCACAAACTTATATAATTTTAACATATAAAACAACTCTTATCCCACCCCGTCGATCCTCATAATGACACGATCTAAACTCTCGTATCAAAATTTTCCTCTTTACCTGATCCCTACTCACAAATCTAAAACTAACCTCTTGATCTGATCCATACTCCCGCATCTAAAAACTAATCTCCTTATCTGATCCATACTCCTGGATCTAAAACTATGTCGAATCCATACTCTCGGACTACGGACAATTAACTATGTCTTAATCCATACTTCCAGATTAATAGAAAGTTTATCTCGTTTATTGACAGTATCATTTTTGAGACCCCTCTCGCAGTACATGTCAATGGGTTTTTAGAGTACAACGGTGAACATCAAGTTCACAACACCTACAAGTTGCGAGCCTGCTTATGTTCCACTGGACTGTCTAGAATAGTCTTTGGATTTCATCCCTACTATGCTGGATGACGGGGGCCATCGTTTGAGTAAAGGTTTCACTCATTTTTCACCTATCACCCTCACCTCAATATCTATATCACCTTTTATCTCATTATCCAACTCATCTTTTATCACGCACCAACTATCTCATCTACCCCTGTTGTACCCAACATATTTGTAGATACCAAATACATATATAGTTTAACTCATTTAAAAACTATATAAAACATCCATTCCACACTCATCTCAAATAAACAACAATATATAAACACATAGCACGTTTTTCATAGCAAATACTTCATATTTATATGTGCGAAGATGGTGACTACACACTCACTCATAACACAGATGTAATACATTCAACAAATACTTTTTATTAAATCATGTTTATGAAAGGGACTATTCACTCACTTGATTAGACGATGCTCGAACAACACTATGTCTTTTCGAGTAGTAATTCTTCAATTAAACCGGGATATCTTCACACACCAGGCTTCTCGTGAGCAGGGCTTCGACTAGACAAATCTGTTTCTCGGGATCTTCGGAGCGTCGGGACTCGCTTCGGGTATCGGGATGATATCAGGGCTTTGGAGGGTTGAAAGTATGCTTAAAGATGAGTAGAGTAGGAGAGAGGTTGAGAAATTATCAACCAAAGCCGGCTTCCTTCGGTTTCTATTTATAGGGCTGAAATTTCAGATTTCACGTCATGGACCATCATTTCACGTCGTAAGCTTGGTTAGGCATAGGTCATTGCGTTCGTCATCAGACTACATGCTCTGTCAAGCTCCAGAAGGCGTCAGAAGACATTTCACGTCGTGAACACTGTTTTCACGTCGTGGTCTCTGACACGGCTTTGGGGTTCGCACCCTGAACTTCAGAAATTCATAACTTTCATATACGATCTCCGTTTTTGACGTTCTTTATATCCACGCATAAGTGAGATTATTCTTTACAACTCTCGTTTAGACTCCATTGGCTAATTTTGAATTTAATTTTTATTATATTTATTTTTAGTAAGCCATGACAGAAAAACTCCGTTGTAAACTCATAACTTCGTCATCCGACGTCCGTTTTCGTATGTCTTTTTACCCTTGGACTACTATCAACGAGAATTTCGGTTTTCGTTTAGATTGTTTCGGCTAGAAATCACTCGATCTCATATTCGAACTTTGGGTTGCATACCACTAAGTCGAAACTTAGAAAAACTCATAACTTCCTCATACGAAGTCAGATTAGGATGTTCTTTTTATGCACGCTCTCAGTTTAACGTATTCTATGACTTGTATTTAGATCGCTAAGGCCAAATATCACTCTGTCATAAATTCACTATTTACGTCGTGCTTTGTCATGCCAGTTTTATCGCAAAACTTCGACGAGTCATAACTTCTTCGTGATAACTCGGATTTTGGAATTCTTTATATACTGGAATCCATGTCACGACCACTATAACTTCGTTAGGATTATTCATTCTAAATAAAATTCTATCAAAAAGTCATTTTTGATGCTCATTGTCTCTAAATTGACTAGCCCTGATCTACGGGCGTTACACAGCATCCCTTAGATCTTTTATTTGAAAGGACTTATTAAGGTAATCCTTAGTCTCTTTCAGTGTTAGGATGTCTTTCCCGATTAGTAATTTGTCATCGACATATAGGATTAGAAAAATGATTTGGCTCCCAATTGCTTTGATATATACACATGGTTCATCAAGACATTCTAAGAAACCAAACATTTTGATATTCTCATCAAAATGATGATATCAAGTCCTAGATGCTTGCTTCAATCCATAAATAGACTTGAGTTTGCACTCCTTCTTTAGGTTATATGGGTTGATTAAACCTTTAGTTTGTTCCATCTAGACATCTTGCTCAAGATATCAATTAAGGAAAGGTGTTTTAACATCCATTTGCCATATCTCATAGTCATAATATGTAACTATGGACATGATAATCCTAATATATTTAATCTTGGCAACTGGCGAGAAAGTATCATCATAATCAGTGCCTTGAATTTGAGTATACCAATTTATGACAAGTTGTGCCTTAAGTGTTGGTACATTCCCATCCATGTATATATTCTTCTTGAGAATCCACTTGGTTCCAACAACCCTGTTATTAGGAGGTAATTTAACCAGATTCCATACTTGATTGTCATTCATGGACTGGATTTTTGCTCTCATGGCTTCAAGCCATTTATCATATATGGATCTGCAATAGCTACCTTGAAAGTGATGTGTTCACAGTAATCCATCAGAAGACTTCCTCTTCAGGAATTACAAATCCAAATCTGTCAAGTTCCTGATGAGGTGTACTGGAGCGTTGTACAGTTGGTGTGGTTTTTGGCATCTAAATGATAATTTTGTTAAGTCATCATTTGTGTTGTGTCAAATCGGTTGTTTTTGGAATTTAGTCTTGTTTCGATTCCAAAATAGGCATGTCTATTTTCAGAATTGTTATCTTTTGTGTCTATAAATAGAGTATTGTTATTGTCTTTTTCTAGAGACTTACTCCTAGCATAGAAAGAATAGTTCCGATTTTGTATACAAATTGTTCTAATGCTTAGTGAATAGGAGATCAGTCTCTTTTCAATCATTATCATTACAAATCATTAATTTATCTTATAATATAGAATCTGATGATCATTTCATTCTAACAATTGGTATCAAAGCATGAGATAGTGTAATCAAATCGCTATTCTTTTGTTGAGTTAATGGTTTTTTAGTTCTTTTAGATTTATTTTTGTTCTCTCATTCATTTCCACATTTTGCAATCTCTTCGTTGCAAATTGATTGTAAATCTCATAACTAAATCCTTCATTTTCCCTTAGACTCGATTCAAGCTTACACATTTGATTCTATATTCATTTTCATTAAATTCTCACTAAAATGCCGAAAGATGATCTTCACTCGCTCTTGTTAAATCTTCCAAGCAGCATTGGATCAACAAGGATTCCTATCCTATTTCCTAAATATTACGAAGTTTGGGCTCTTCATTTTGAAGATTATGTGCTAGGAATCGAGACACATGGATCTAGCATTTGGCACGCAATGACGATTGAGACGTACACGTATTCTAGTATGAGAGAAGAAGTCAAAACTCAAACTTACTATGGTGCAATCATTGATGAAAATACAAAAATTTTGAATGATGAGAAGGATAAGATGATGTTTAATTTGAAGGCAATGAGAATCATTCAATTTGTTCTTCCTCCTGATACATTCTATCTTATTAACTCATACGACACCGCAAAGAAAATATGGGACAGATTGAAGGAATTTATTCTTGTGATGACGACCTAAAACATTCTCTACAAATGATACTTTTGTCAGAGTTTGGATCCTTTGTGCAAAAATCAGAAGAGACTCTAGATCAAATTGTCAATCGCTTTAATCACTTGTTGACTAGAATGCTTAAACACAATCTTCAATGAAAAGTTATTGAAGAAAAGGTAACATTCATGAACAGTGTCAGATTTGAATGGATATCGATAGTTTCAACTGTTAAGTCTCGTGAACAGCTCAAAAACTATTCTCTGGAAAAACTGGTGGGAATTCTAAAATCGCATGAAGATCAAGTCATAAAAGAAACGAAGCTAATCTCTAGTGTTGGCTCATTGGCGTTAGTTGATAAATGTGATAAGATAAAGAAGTTAGTTGTAGATGATTCTGAATCTAACATTTATGATGATGATCTCTCGAAGGAAGATAAAGTGATAATGGCGTCTAACCCAAAGAAATTCTTCAAGAATAATTTTTCTCGTTTCTGAAGCAATTATAAGTAAGGTAATTCTAATTACGAGAAGCCAAGAGATGAGAGCTATAATAACTTTCAAAATGAAGATGAAAAGAAAGATAAGAAGCTACTAGGTGATTCCAGATATAACTACAACTATTGTCATTAGTAAGAATCATTTTACAAAAGAGTGTATGCTATGCAAACAGAGTAAGAAGAAGGAGAAAGATAAGGATGAAGCTTATTGTACTTAGAAAATCGAAGAAGTACGAAAGTAAGATACCACAACTATGACACCAGTGATGATGGTTTAAGAGGATAGTGATGGCGGAAAGGTTGAAGTGTGGTCCACTGACTTAGAAGATGATGAAGTGAGGAAACTTGCTAATGATGATTGTCTCATGGTGAAATCTGAAAAGCAAGGGTATGCTGGAAAATGTTTGATGGTTTAGAGTTCAGAAGGAAAAGGATATGTCATTGATGGTGGAAAATCTTCAGCTAGCTGTTTTGCAACGAAATTAATCAAAGATCAAGTGAGTGAATGCGAGATGGTTGTCGACAATGTACATTGTATTCTTAAATGTCTTAATATTCATATGTCACATTATGATTCCGAATTGAATAATTTACGTTCTACGATTTCTGATCTGGATGATAATCTTAGCAGGATAACATTTAAGAATGAGGAGATACGAATAAGAATAAAAGCATTGGAGGTTGAGCTAAATAGATATAGAGATAATATCATTTTTGCTCAATAAAGATAGTAGAGTACTTTTGAAACAACGAAATATTTTTTGTTTAATTGCTAAAAGTTTGTACTTCAATATAACTTAACTTCATTTAGATTGAGAAATAGGTAAGGGTTTGCACAAGATGATTATGCCTTTTCTTTAACTGAAAGAAGATGAGATTGATGTTGAATGTTATAAATTTGAATCAGTTGGATCTTCAGGAGCTACTGTTACACAATTAGAGTTGAGAAAGTTGAAGAATATATTAATTTCAAAGAAAATAACAACATGTTGAAAAATATTTTAACCATAGAAGATAAAAAATAAATCAAAATGAGCGATATGAAGAAATATAACTTATTATGCAAGAAATTGAATTCGGATAATAATCTTAATGCTAAGAATATTTCTGAATTTGATGAAAGCGAAATGAGTGAAATTTATGTAGAAGACAAAATTGATTGCTCCACTTTTATGAAAAATATTCATGAACCAAACAAAAATATAGTTTTTGAAAACTCAATCAGATTTGTTCAAATTGTCAAAAATCAAGGTTCCAAAATTTTGAAAGAAGAAGCAACAATTTTTCCAAGAATTCAGAAGACTCTAAATCAAGTTTTAGTTAAACAAGGATTGGACAAAAATGACACTTCTGAATTAGCATGCATGGTTGCTCTTCATAATGCAAAAGGGTATGACGAGTATTTCTGGTCAAAGACAATTATCAATGATGATGAAACAAAAGGTCTCTCAGAGATGACTTCCTGGAAATCAAAAGGAAAGTACATTTATGAACCAATGAATCATGTGAGCTATTTTTGTGATGAGGTTGGACCGAGTGGTACAAAAGAAGTTTCAAGTGAATCTTCATTGGAAAAGAATGAAAAACTTAACAGAAAAGAAAAACTGAAAGCAGACATTCAGAAATATGTTGAGGAAATTATTGGAATGCAAAGGCATATGAATGCGAGATACAAAAAGAATTTGGCTAAAAGAAAACAATTCTGGAAGTAAAATGGAATGAATTCAAATCAAAGTTCTATCAATTCACCGAGATCCTTTAATCAAAATTATGATTTATCTCAAATTCAGAAACCAAAATCAAGTCATTCACCTAAATCAAAATTTCAAAACGGATTGTTAAATCAAAAGATGTCAATGTTGAAAACAAAGTTGTTTCCAATCTAGAAGTCACTCTCGAAGAATACAAAGAAAAGTTGAAAAAGGAAGAAAAATGAGTTTTTAAAAAAGATAACTTTACAATACAAAGAAAATATTCACAAAAAATATGATTTTGTTGATATAAATCTTTATGATAATAAAATTAAAGTTTTCAAAATGGAGAAAGGGATAAACAATACTTTGATCGGAAAATCATTTTGGGTTGGCAAAACAAAGATTGTTCCTGTTCAATCAAAATTCTCACAAGGACCCAATTCAATTTGGGTTCCTAAATCCGTTTAAATTTTTGCAGGTTATGCGTGACGAGCAATTGCAGTCATAGTCGTATATTGATAGTGGTTGTTCTCGTCACATGACAGGAAAGAAATTTGAATTAAGAGAGTATCATACATTGAAAGATGGAGGAAAAGTGAAATATGGAAACAATGCTACTAGATAAATAAAGGGATATGGCATGATAACTAATGGGGAATTGACAATTCGGAAGGTAGCTTGCATTAAAGGTTTACAACATAATGTAATTAGCATTTCTTAATTGGTTGTAGGTATAGGTCTCAAAGTATCTTTTGATGAAGAAGGTTCAAAAATCATTCAAAAGGAATCTAAAACAGTACTTCTAAAGTCAAAAAGGAAAGGAGAAATGTATCCTCTCAATCTAAATCCGATTTAAGGGAAACTATCTGTTTGTTTGCTTACGAAAGCATCTTCAAATGAGAGTTGGTTGTGGCACAGGAGGCTTTCTCACCTGAACTTCCAGTATATGAACAAGCACGTAATTGGTGATCTTGTTTGGGGACTTCGTATTCTGAATTTTAAAAAAGAACATTTATGTGTTGCATGTGAACTCGGAAAAAAAAAGAGAAAGACTCATTCTTCCATAATGAATACCAAGATCATTGAACCACTAGACTTAATGCATATTCATCTTTGTGTGCCATCAGCTAGTGAAAGCATTGGCGGTAACAAATACATTTTTGTTATTGTTGATGGTTTTTCTCAATTTATTTGGGTATTCCTTCTTAAGCAGAAATCAGAAGCAACTCAGAAGCTAATTGATTTCATCAAGCAAGTTGAGCTACAATTGTGAAAGCTAGTTCGGAAAATTTGAAGTGATAATGGTTCAGAATTAAAAAATCAAGCATTTGAAGAATTATTGACAAGAAAAGGAATTTCTCAGAATTTCTCTTTGCCTTACACTCCATAGCAGAATGGTGTCATTGAAAGATGAAATCTTTCTCTCTATGAAGCTGCGAGGACAATGCTCTCATTTGCGAACCTTCCTTTATATTTCTGGGCTGATGTTATTACCACTGCTTATTTTACTCAGAATCTCTCATACATTATAAAATATTTTCCTATTACTCCTTATGAAATTAAGAACAATCGAAAGCCTAACATTAAGTTCTTTCATGTATTTTGATCCAAGTGCTTTTTGTTCAATTCAAAAGAACATCGAAACAAATTTGATATGAAAGATGATTGTGACATCCCCAATTTTCATGGCCAGAAAAGATCGATTTTGTTTATGCTTTATAAAAATCAGAGTACTTCTTTTAATAAAAATGTTGCAAAATTTGTTCCCAGTAAAACATGATAAATACGTTATCAAAACATTTCTGAAAGAAATGTATTTTTGTTTATTTTAAAACATTTGGGATGTCATCATCAATACAGAAACATCAGCATAAACTGAACTTACATTCATTATCACTAGCGATTTACATCTCCTTAATCTCTCAATGTAATGTGACATCATAACAACACCTGTGACATAAATAAACTGAGTGGATCAGGTTGGGAAACTTGGTGAGTACATAGGGTTTTCAACCCACAATAACATAATTATTATGTTTACACAATCAAACAATCAACCCAATTACCCATCCCCATTATCTTCCTTACTCTTAAGAGTATACCCTAAGAGTCATCTATCCTGCATACGTTCATTCTGAAGTCCTTCACTTCCAGGGTTATAGGACTGACACTAAGTCCATAGCTGCCAATGCTCATTCGTAAAACACTAATTCCATAGCTGCTAAAGTTCATTCATCGCGTACTAAATCCATAGCTACCAGTGTCTAGGTACTAAGTCCATAGCTACCAACGTTTATCTATCTGGTACTAAGTCCATAGCTACCAACATTTATTCAATAGGCACTAAGTCCATAGCTGCCAATGATCATTCATATCATCTTTTATCGCTCATCATTCATCTACCCATGTTATACCCAACGTATTTGTAGATATAAAATACGTATATAGTTTAAATCATTTAAGACTTGTATAAAATCGTTCATCCATCATAGATAGCAAGTATACAGATAATATGCACACATAGCACGTAGTTAATATAAAATACATCATATCTATGTGTAAGATGAAAGGGACCATGCACTCACCTGATTAGGTGGTGACTCGGCACTCGGACAACACTTCATTACTCTTAAAACAATTTTCCTTGACAAAACCTAGTATCAATATGACTAGGGTTTAGTTTGACGTTAACCGTGACTAATTAATAGTCTAGCTATTATTATTATATAAGAGTTAAATAACACTGAATATAACTCATAATAATAGCCCAAATAATTATTTTAAGGTCCTAATAATGTTACTATAATTAATTAAAAGCTATATTAAAACTAGCGTAGGCGTAGCTCACTTAAAAACGGGTTTTTCGCAAAACCGGGCTTCACTGGAGCAGCGTTCGGGAGCTGAAAGGCACTTTTCTCAGAGTCTTCGGGCGCTCCGGGGCTTCTGCCTCATGCTAGGGAGTTACCCTAGGCTTTGGTGGTGGTGGGGGGGGTTAGGGAGGCTTAGAGAGAGAGAGTTTAGAGAGAGAAAGAAGAGGGTTGAGGGGTGAGGAAATGAAGGAACCCAGCACCTCTATTTATAGGATGAATCCTGATGGACTCGCCGACTCGGTTCACGGACTCGCCGAGTCGGTGCCACGTGTCATCACCTGATGGCTTTTCTTGGGGATAAAGCCTTGGCCCATATTCAACCACGTCACCTCTTTTACAGCAACACCCTGCCGTCTTCTAAACCCCGTAACCTTCACATACGAGCTCTGTTTTTGACGTTATTTATATCCATGCATAGGTAAAAACAAGATATACAACTTCCATTTAGAATGCGTTGGCTAATTCTTGACCACTTTTAAATTTAGTAGTAAGTGGAGTTTACACTGTTAAATGATCGGGAAGAATTCGTAATTCCTTCATACGGACTTTGTTTTTGTTTGTATTTTTACCGTTGAGTTCCTATTAATGAGATCTTCAACTCTCATTTAGGTCACATAATCCAAAAACCGCTGAAACTAAAATTCAAGTTTCGGGTCGTGCACTGCTAAGCCGAATCTTAGAAAAATCATAACTTCCTCATACAAAGTCAGATTTGGGCGTTCTTTTTATGGATGTTCCCGGTTTAAAGTATAACACAACTTTGTTACAAAACACTAAGGCTAAAAAGTCCTCTATCCTAAATTCACTATTTACGTCTCCCGGTGCCGTGCCGGTTTTGCCGAAAAACTTCGACGAACCATAACTTCTTCGTTATAACTCGGATTTCGGCATTCTTTATTTGTACGGAACCCTTGAGACATATTCTACAACTTGGTTAAGATTATTTATTCTAAATAATCTTTTGTCTAAAAGTTGTCTTTTGACCCCTATTATCTCTAAATTGACTAGCCCGGATCTACGGGCGTTACAATTGTCTCCCCCTTAGAATGATTACATCCCGGAATCATCAATGAAACGGGGCCCACATGATGACTCCATACATTATGACTTCATCCTAAGTAATAACCGTAACTTTGATGTTTCTTTGAACGAGTGTCTAACTCTAAGAATTCCTGACTGCAGCCAGTTCTCGATCTTGCACATGCTCCATATCTCACGTTAGACTCCAAATTATGACCTTCAAGTCACAATCTCGATCCTCATTGAATACGAACTTAATATAGGTTTTTTTATTTTTATTTTTACTATCGTGGACCGATGTGTCATATTCTAATGACCTCTCATCGTTTGTTGCAACGCTCAGTCTCAGGTCTCTTAGTGTCAAATTCTAGAACATATTATACCTTCCTTTATGTTCTAATGTGATACAATCACATTTCAATATGTAGCATTTGTAGCTACCAAATTCTTTAACAATCATCGCGATACTTCTACTGATCGCCTTGGTTAGCTTTCATTTCAATCTTCTGGTTTAAGTCAGATGTTACATCGAACTTAGTTCTCTGAACCACGTATCATACTCATTGTAGTCCGAATCAATTTGATATAACCACTAGGGTTGGAATAACAACAATTTTCTTAGTCATTACCGAAATGATGGTAACGACATGCTTGAATAAAACGGAATCAGTTATTGGCTTCTTGGTAATCTTGTGACTTTCCCTGATCCAAGCGTGAGTCCTGTGCTTCCGGTAGTCTATGCATCTACTACCTTTCATACCTACTCATACTCGTCCCAAGTATTGTCTCGTAGTTTTCCAAGTCACCATGCAAGAAAATTACATAACAGTTTAACACAACAAATAACAAAACGATGACTTTATATTATTTCTTGAAACGATTACATAGGTGTTCAAGTTCACCCTAGACTATGCCTCTAATAGGCTACATCATACGATACTATGGCTACTACATAACTTCATCTTCGGATATGAAGTCCTCATCCTTGATTCCTCGCATGGTTTTCTGCTTCGTTGAGGATCATGTGAAATGCCCTTGGCCTTGGTGGCGTTTCTGGTCTTGGTGCTTTATTTTTCCTCGGGCAGTCTCTGGACATGTGCCCCTTGCCTCCACATTCGTAGCATACTTTATCATTATGTGTTCAGTCCTTGGAATAGTGACCAGTCCTTCCACACTTGTAACAAGTCACTTCTTCGTTGCACTTCCCACAATGCTTCTTCTTGCATTTTTCACACCATCTCGCTTCACCTCCTTCTCCTCCTCCAAGATTTGATAATTTGCTTTCCTTGTAGGACCTTGAAGATCCTTCAAACTTCCGCTTCTCACATGCTTTATCTTTTTCTAGACCCTTTTCTCTTATCTGGGTCTCCACGTTCTTAGCTGCCCTAACAGTTGTTTTCAAGGTAGTTGCCGTTTTGACCATTGGGCCAAAGTCAGTGGGTAATCCCTTAGCAAACCTATCAATCTTGGAGAGCTCAGTAGGCACCAAGTAGGGGAATAGCTTCATCCTCTCGGTGAATGCAGTGGCGTACTCATCAACATTGATTTTCCCTTTCTCCAGGTTCGGAAACCCGTTGTTTAGGTCTATCAGATCTATCTCTGAGCAGTACTGCATTTTCAAATGTTCCAAGAACTCTTCCCATGACATCTTTAGGGCTTTTCCTTGTGGCATCATATCTGCCAATAGCTTCCACCAGCTTAAGACTCCAGTTTTCAGATGTCTAACTGCAAAGACAGTCTTCTGTTTCTAGCTATAGTTGTAGCTGTGAAACACCATCTCCCTCTCGGAGATCCAATTCATAATCTCAACTGACTTTGGGCTTCCTGAGAGAGTCGGTGGTTTCGTACCCAATAAATTCGTGTACATTCGCCCATCCTTGTCGTTTCTCCTTTCCGGGCCATCCCTTTGTTCACATTGAGTCCCCACTTGACTCACTTGGCGACTGTAGTTCCCTTCTTTCAATTTCTCGGGAATCAGCTCGGGTTGCTCAATGGGCATAGTAGGTTCGTCCCTATTGAACATCCGCCTCATTTCTTCCCTTTTTTTTAGCTGCATAGCCCGAATCATGGCTTGTACTCTAGCCATGGTGATTGGTTCGGGTATATCTTCCACTACAACAGGTATTTGCTGAATCACCGGGGGTTGATTCCTATTCTCATTTGTATTCCCAGCTCCATTGCGGGTTCATGCCATTTTGATCTATACATCGAATAAGGTGAATCTAGATCTTAATTTATGATTGACGTTTTAAATCATCCTTATCTCTCCGAAATGTTTATAAGCTAGTTCTAATATCGTATTCGTACGTTTAGAATCCTAAATACATAACGTTTCCAGATCCGGTCAGCAATAGACCATAGATCTGATAACACTATAGCATAAAGCATAACAAATCATTTAGCACGTAAAAGAAATTTAGGCATCATTCCTAAAATAAGCTAGTGCTTGTGTCTATTCAGGTGTATTACCTAAATCTATTAGACACACTCCTCACAATCATCACTTAGCATTCTAATTTTAAGTCTAGAAATAAATCCAAATTCCTACTTCACTTAAACCATTGCTCTAGTAACAACTGTGACATCCCCAATTTTCACGGCAAAAAAATACCGATTTTGTTTATGCTTTATAAAAATTAGAGTACTTCTTTTAATAAAAATGTTGCAGAATTTGTTCCCAGTAAAACATGATAAATACATTATCATAGGATTTCTGAAGAAATGTATTTTTGTTAATTTTAAAACATTTAGGATGTCATCGTCAATATAGATACATAAGCATAAACATAACTTACATTCATTATCACTAGTGATTTACATCTCCTTAATCTCTCAGTGTAATGTGACATCATAACAACACATGTGACATAAATAAACTGAGTGGGTCAGGTTGGGAAACTTGGTGAGTACATAGGGTTTTCAACCCACGATGACATAATTATTATGTTTACACAATCAAACAATCAACCTAATTACCCATCCCCATTATCTTCCTTACTCTTAAGAGTCTACACTAAGAGTCATCTATCCTCCATCCGTTCATTCTGAAGTCCTTCACTTCCAGGGTTATATGAATGGGACTAAGTCCATAGCTGCTAATGCTCATTTGTAAAGAACTAATTCCATAGCTGCTAAAGTTCATTCGTCGGGTACTAAATCCATAGCTACCAATGTCTAGGTACTAAGTCCATAGCCACCAACGTTTATCTATCTGGTACTAAGTCCATAGCTACCAACATTTATTCAATAGACATTAAGTCCATAGCTACCAATGATCATTCATATCGTCTTTTATCTCTCATCATTCATCTACCCATGTTGTACCCAACATATTTGTAGATATAAAATACGTATACAGTTTAAATCATTCAAAACTTGTATAAAATCGTTCATCCATCATAGATAGCAAGTATGCAGATAATATGCACACATAGCACGTAGTTAATATAAAATACATCATATATGTGTAAGATGAAAGGGACCATGCACTCACCTGATTAGGTGGTGACTCGGCACTCGGAAAACACCTCATTACTCTTAAAACAATTTCCTTGACAAAACCTAGTATCAATATGACTAGGGTTTAGTCTGACGTTAACCGTGACTAATTAATAGTCTAGCTATTATTATTATATAAGAGTTAAATAACACTGAATATAACTCATAATAATAGCCCAAATAATTATTTAATGTTACTATAATTAATTAGAAGCTATATTAAAACTAGCGTAGGCATAGCTCACCTACAACGGGTTTTTCGCAAAACCGGACTTCGCTGGAGCAGCGTTCCCGAGCAAAACCGGGCGTTCTTTTTATGGATGTTCTTGGTTTAACTACCAACTTCATCTTTTGAAAGCATCAGTAGAGAAAGATTTTCCTATCACTCCAAGGGATTTTCTCTACTGATGATTTCAAAAGATGGAGAAATATTTTATCACCAACAATGCAAAAAACCAAATGCTCTTCTCATTCTACTTGAAATATGCGAAACCTTAGTATGATTCATGGAGTCTGAAAAGAATCGTGGGTCTGAAGCATGGTCTACCCATTAAAACAAAAGACTTTCTGAACATTCAATTCAATGGATTTCATGGTCATAATCGTATTGTTCATGAGTTCATATTGGATAATCAACCATTTATGAGCCCCTATGATTGGATTTCATTATTCCACATTGTTGCAAAGGATATAAAGAAGTACGAACCAATCTATGTGTAACGCCCGTAGATCCGGGCTAGTCAATTTACAGATAATAGGGGTTGAAAACGACTTTTTGAAAAAAGATTATTTAGAATAAATAATCTTGACCAATCTGTATAATATGTCTCAAGGGTTCCATACATATAAAGAGCACCGAAATCCGATTTATAACGAAGAAGTTATGGCCCATCGAAGTTTTTCGGCAAAACCGACACGACACCGGGAGACGTAAATAGTGAATTTACTATAGAGGACTTTTTATCCTTAATGATCTAAACTAAAGTTTTAGTATACGTTAAGCCGAGAACATACAAAAAACAACACCCAAATCTGACTTCGTATGAGGAAGTTATGATTTTTCTAAGATTTGGCATAGTAGTGCACGGCCCGAAACTCGAATTTTAGTTCGAGCCGTTTTTGGCTTAAGCAACCTTAATGAGAGTTTAAGAACACATTAATAGGAACTCAACGGTAAAAAGACAGACGAAAACAGAGTACGTATGAAGGAGTAACGAATTCTTCGTGGTCATTTAACAGTCTAATCTCCTTGTACTATTAAATTTAAGATCGGTTGAGAATTGGCCGACAGAGTGTAAATGAAAGTTGTAGATCTTGTTTCTACCTACGCGTGGAAAAAATGTACGTTGAAAACAGAGCTCGTATGAGAAATTTACGTGGTTTAGAAATCGGCAGGGTGTTGCTGCAAAAGGGGTTATGTGGCTGAATATGGGCCAAGGCTTTCCCCCGAATGAACGCTATCAGGTGATGACATGTGGCACCGACTCGGCGAGTCAGTGAACCGACTCAATGAGTCCATCAGGAATTCAACCTAAAAATAGAGATGTCAGGTTCTATTCATTCTCACAGCTTTCCAAACCATTATTTCTCTCTGTAGACTCTCTCTCTAGCCCCCTAACCCCCACCCCCACCCCCGCCCCCTAAAGCCTAGGTAAACCCCCTAGCACCCAAACGAAGCCCCGAGGCTCCCGAAGTCCCGAGAAAAGAGCCTTTCGGCTTGGGAACACTGCTCCAGCGAAGCCCAATTTTTGAGAAAACCCGCTATAAGTGAGTTACGCCTACGCTATTTTTTATATAGCTTCTAATTAATTATAGTAACATTATTAGGACCTTAAAACAATTATTTGGGCTATTATTATGAGTTATATAAGAGTGTTTCTTAACGCTTATATAAATAATAATAATAATAGCTAGACTATTAATTAGTCGCGGTTAACATTAGACTAAACCCTAGTGGTATTGATACTAGGTTTTGTCCGAGGGAAATTGTTTTAACAATAACGAAGTGTTGTCCGAGTGCCGAGTCACCACCTTATCAAGTGAGTGCATATTTACTTTCATCTTACACATAGATATGAAGTATTTAATATAAATTACGTGCTATGTGTGCATATTGTCTGAATACTTGTTGTCTATGTTGGGTGAGAGATTTTTATACATGTTTTTAATGTTTTAAACTGTATACGTACTTTTATATCTACAAAATATCTTAGGTAAAACATGGGTAGATGAAGGACGACGGGTGAAAGTTGAAATAGAGGAATACTAGTGGTATGGACCAAGTGCCCTATAGGTGAACATTGGCAACAATGGACCTAGTACCCTATAGAGGAGCACTGACAGCTGTGCCACAACCTGTAGATGTTGTTCATGTATGATAAACATCCTAGCAGTTATGCTCTAAGGATAATATCGACAGCTATGCCTAATAGAGAACATTATAACCATGACAATAGCATTTAAAGGAAAATACCAGCAGAAGCACCTCATAGAGAATGTCACAATTCTGGAAGCTACGCCTAAGTGAGAGAACTAGCAACTGTGCTTGACAGTTGTGTTATTGATAACGATGGACTTCGTACCTATTCCTTAGGATAATCCTTAGGAATGAATGAATGAGAAATAGATGATTCTTAAGGTAGAACCTTAAGAGTAAAGAAGATAATGGGGATGGGTAATCGGGTTAACTGTTTGATGATTAAACATAACAATTATATTATTGTGGGTTGAAAACCCTATGTACTCACCAGGTTTCCCAACCTGACCCACTCAGTTTATTTATATCACAAGTGTTGATATGAAGTTACATTACATTGAGAGATTAAGGACATATAAATCAGTAGTGACAATGAATGTAAGTTCTGTTTATGCTTATTTTTCTGTACTGACGATGACATCCCAAATGTTTTAAAATGTATAAAAATACTTTTCTTCGGAAATGCTTTGATAACATATTTATCATGTTTTACTGGGAAAAAATTCCGCAACATTTTTATTAAAAGAGGTACTCTGATTTTTATAAAGCATAAACAAAATCAGTTTTTTCTGGCCGAGAAAATGGGGATGTCACACTATGAACATTTGAAGAGGATGATCAAATGTTATATCTAGGAGATAGAAAATATGGATGTAGAAATTGCTTTGGTTCTAATAAGGAAGCCTATATTGAAACCTTTTTATCAACCCCAAAACATTTAAAATCTAATGGGAGGATTGATTGACAAAGAATATTGGAGCATTATTTACAAGAAGAAGGAAGGTGAAGCGATTAAGAACTGTATCTTCTTTCTGAGGGATAAACACTTATACCCTAAAAATGTTGTAAACTTAATCTTGGCTAGGGCTGAAGCAAACAAGTCCAACTCTGTTGCTGATGAGTGTGTTTCTGATATGATCCGATGGTATCTATCTGTAATACCATCCATTCTGAAGATAATGTCAAAGATTTTTTAAGACCAGAAGCATTGAAGGCTACTTTATTCCAAGTTGATAGAAAGGGGGAGATTTTTAAGTCATCATTTGTGTTGAGTTAAAATTGTTGTTTTCGTAATGTAGTCTTGTTCCGATTCCGAAATGGGCATGTTTATTTTCACAGTCATTATCTTTTGCATCTATAAATAGAGTATTGTTATTGTTTTTTCTAGAGACTTCCGACTAGCATAGAAATAATAATTTTGATCTTGTATAGAAATTGTTCTAATGCTAATTGAATGAAGATCAATCTTTTTACAATCATTATCATTCCAAGTCATTAATTCATCTAATAATATAGAATATAATGATTATTTTATTTTAACAAATTTTACGTTCAACAATGCTTTATCAATTATCATTCTCAACTAAAGGTTGTGTTTCTCGAATTTCTTCAAGAACAATGGGGCTCCTACTTTCTTTATACAAGATAAAGTCATTTTCAAGAAACATTGTTTTCCGATCTATGAACGCTCGATTTTGTTCTTTGTGAAAGAAGTAATAACCCATGGTTTCTTTTGGTTATCCCTTAAAGATACACTTTTCAAATCTAGGGTCAAGCTTTTTATAAGTATCTATTTTAACATGTCCTTCACAACCCTATATCTTTACATTAAACATTGATGGAACTTTTCCATGACATAACTCATAGGGAGTCTTACTAACCTTTTTAGTTGGGACCAAGTTTATACTTTGAGCTGCGGTATCGAGGGCATAACCCTAAAATAAATGAGGAAGGGAAGTATGACTCATCATTGATTGTACCATATCATGTATAGTATTATTTCTCCTTTACTAACCTTTTGGTATGAACCATTTAAATCAATATCATATTTTCCATTATTAGGGATATTCTTAAAATAGAACACGTTACCTTCAAATATAGATATGATTCTAGAATAAAAGTCAAAGTTATTACGAAAATGGTGTTCATATAAACATATAATAGAGATAATATTTGTAGTTATACTAGGTACATAACAATAATTGTTCAAATAAGATTAAGACCATTTGGAAGCAAAAGATGAGATTTTACTATGGCTTTGATAGCTACTCTAGTGACTTTCCCACATGAAGTTCTAAATTGCCATTTCTGAGTTCTCTAACATTCTTTAGTCCATCAAAATCCTTGCATATATCAAATACCCAATAATTAGTAAGGAATGCATATAATTAAATTACATATTGTAACGCCCTGTTTCGGATCGTTCCCATTGCAGGATGGTGAGCAAGGAGTGGGTATTAGCTGAGTTAGAACCTTTGAAGAATCGAGTTTGAGCATCATTTGGAGGTGGATGATGTAGTTTGGAATTACCTAGTTTGTGTTTTGGAGCCCAAGGGTATTAGTAAAGGCGTTGATTTGGGCCTTTTATGAATTTTGTATTTTTTTTGGTTGGATCTCATACTAAATAAAGTTGATAGAAATGTAGAGCTTCTCGTTACTTTTCTGTGGATTTAAATAATGTTAAAATCGAAATTGTAACGAAGAAGTTATGTCCATTTGAAGTTAGAGGGGTTTTTGGGCCAAACTGGGTACGCATGGTGTACCAAGTAGGAACGCTTGGCGTTCAAAAGGAAAATGGATGCGAGTGCATATGGGAACGCCCTGCATTCCCCAAGGAAATGCGTTGTGTTCGTCTGGGCACACTAGATCCTAAATTTCGGGTCTTGAACACTATTTAAACACCTTAAGTCACCTCCAACCTTTATTCTCTCAGCCTCCACTATAACTTAAGCCTCTATTCGAAACTCTAACCCTAATTGTGAGTGTGTGAGCTTTTAAGAGCATATTTGAGTGTGTTTTTGGAGTTATTGAAGAAGAGTGACCATTGTGGAGTCTCATTGATCAAGGAAGAGCTTTTGGATCTAGGTTCTCCAGCTCATTTGCAAGCCTCAAAAGGTATAAAGTTTCTATCTTGCTAATTTATGGTTTAAGATCTAGATTAGGGCTTGTTTTGTGCTTCCTATGATCATATGGATGCTCTATTCGAAACCCTAACCCTAGTTGTGAGTGTGTGAGCTTTTAATGGATGTTTGGTCCCTTTTGCACCATGCAAAGTCACCAAGTTTGTGACTTTTTGATTCTAGAGGTCATAGATAACTTGGAGCTACGTTTGGATAGCGTGGCTCTAAGTATTAAGTGCTTAATAAGCCTTTTTCAAACCAACACACGAACGTGCCGCGTAGGGTTGAGGAACGCTCTACGTTCCGAGTTAGGTCCACGACCTTAGTCGGTAACGAATGCTTAGCACTCCATAAGGGAATGCCATGTGTTCGGGGCATAAGTGGGATTTCGGATCTTTTTGCCTTGGAATGGGTTTTAGGGTTTGGGATTTTGTGATTGGGACATTTTCTTCGACTTTACTGATATGGGCCTTAGTGGATCATCATTTGGGCCTTGTGGAAGTGTTTATCTTATGGGTCAAGGTTTGGATAGAGTTCATTTTATGACATGAGTATGTGAGGGGTAAAATGGTCTTTTACCCCAGTAAGGACTTATGGTTAAGTTATGAGAATCTCAAAATTATCTAACTTGTATGATGATCAGTAGATCAGGGAGTCGAGAGACCAGCAGTTTGGGGATCTACCAGCTAGCAGCCAGAGGTTATCTGTGGGATTCTGCATTTAGGTTTGCGAGGTGAGTTTTCTCCTGTAGGAACGGGTCGAAGGCACTAGTACCGACCCGTTTATGTATGTTAGTATGTTTCAGACTAACATCTAGTGTCAGGAAATGCCCGTTGTAGGTTATTATGTTTCCGGACTCCAATCTGATGCTGAGCGGTGCCCGAGGAAAGTTTGTATGCTTCCAGATTTCGGTCTGATGCGGGGCAGGGCCTGAGGAATGTTTATATGTATGTTTCTGAACTACGGTTTGATGCCAAGTGGTAGCCGATGAAGGAATCCATGTTTAGTTAACCTTGTTGTCTTTGTGATACTTGTATATGCCTGGTAGGGAGGTGAGTGTGGGCGGGGTCCCGTATCTCATCACTAGCTGGCTGTGGATGGGCTTCCATATCTCATTATTAATAGAGTAGGGGCGAGGCCCATGATAGGCGAGGCCTTAGGATGGGAATATATAGTATTTTGTATGATTCTTTATGTACTAGCATGATTATATGTTATTGTCTATATGTGTATAGCGGGTGGGGCCTAGAGACAGGCGGGGTCTGGAAGAAACAGATCTTTATATCGAGTCGGACTCAATGCCAGGCGGGACCTGATGTTGAATATTATCTGATTTTGGGTGGGGCCCAAGGAAAATGCGGGGGCCCAGTATAAGTGATTATGTGTATGGTATGTGGTAGTTGGGGGAGACTCACTAAGCTTCATGCTTATAGTTTTCAGTTTTGTTTTCAGGTAGTTTCGGTTGCAAGGGGAAGAGTTCACGATGACTGCAGTGCACACACCGTTGTTTAACCTCGGTTGTTTTTACTTCGATATGTTTTGGCAGATGTTTATGATATTTTAAGATACATGAATTATAATTTTATTCGATAAATTTTTAACTATGGTTTTATTAATGATTTAAAAGGAAAAATTTGAACCATATATTTGGGATGTTTCACATATATAACTGAGGTTCCAACCTGGTTGGCCTTGTTTTTCTTAATTTCCTCTAGGTGATTGGGAAAGTTGTGTGTCTGGTGTCCTTTCCGTTATAGTAAAAGCAATGAGAGTCAATTGTAGGTTTGGGCTTATGAGTTGGGTTCGTAGTAGGAGGCTTCCCTTGACCCTTTCCATTGTTCTTTCCTTTCTTGGCAACTTTGTCTTTCCCCATACTGGTAGTCTTACCAGTTTTCTTCTTGGAGATTTATATGATGGTGGATCATCATCACTTGATTACCATATTTCTTGATGTTTTCCTCGACATTCTCGAGCATTAAATGAAGCCCATTAACGTTCCTTTCCGTGAACTTCAACACAAATTGGTTGAATGACTTAGGCAATAAGGAGAAGATTGTTGGATTAGGTGCCTAAGCCCATAACTATATCTGATATGTGCTTGAGCCAGTTGTAGCATAGTCCTTTTGGGTTGCCTTCACCAAAGCAATTTGACTAGAAGAATAATGGAGAAAGAGGTGATTATGGTTTATTAATATACTATGTGAATAATTTATTAAAAGAGAAATCATATTTTTTAATTAATATTGATCAAGGATTAATTTAGAATTAATTTTATGGTCAAGAGATATTAATTAAACTTGGGGGACTGATATTGTAATTATTGTTGGGTTATGAGCATTCTAACACTCCTATGGTGTACATGCAACCCTATAAACCTTGGATCTATGTTTTCTCTATTATACATGCAAATAAGAACTTTCCAAGGCTTTAATCCTAACTAGCATATTATGAAGATCTCATACTACAAAGTACTAGTTAGATGACATACCTTTTGATGTAGCTTGATGTCTTCAAGCTTTAAGAGCTTAGCCCCAATAGTGTGGAAGCCTCAAGTGGAATCACAAATCACCAAAACACCTTGGAAGACTTTAGAGAATATGGATACTTGGTTCTCTCTAGTGAAATCGGTTAGCCCTTTTTAGTGTACCACACTAGTGCCATTTTCACCAACCAAGGACATCTTTATATAGTGTGGAGGATTAGGGTTAAACCCTAATACCCATGACCTTTCATTTCCTAGGATCCATGGGTTAAACACTCCACGGACTATCCATGAAAGCTTAGCCCAACCTAAATGAACTTGGCCCATTCCATATATATAAGAGTCCATATTTAATTAGTTCCTTTTGATCACTTAATTAATTATAAATTAATTCTTGATCAATACTAATTAAATAATATGATTCCATAATAATATATTAGAACTTATAATATATTAATATTAATCATAAACATACTATTCTCAAAAGATTATCCATATATATTGTGTCGGTGAAGTGCAACCCAAATGGACCATGTCGGGTCGGGTCAAGTACATACCAAATATAGTTATGGACTTAGACATTAATCCGACAGTCTCCCACTTGGATAAGTCTAAAACTATTATTGCGTATGACTTCAAACCTAACTGGCAATCGTAGCTCTTAAAGCCGCTGTCAAACTCTGATCTTGTCAACGAACTTGTCCATTAGATAAGGGATCATATATTCCTCCATTCTAGATATCATATCGACTGAGACATGGATTATAATCATTCTCTCTGTCCATTTGTTGTTTCCGGATTTCCGATTTATGACGACTGACTAATTGAACAAATCAAATTAGTCCTGGCCCGACCGAGCACTTCCATTTGTCATCATCAAATCATCGAGGGGCCCACAGATATCGCTTTTATCCCGAAGGTAAAAGGAATGGATAAACTTCGACTCATATGGCTTGTTCTACTACTACTTGTTGAATCATACACAAAGGCACATTTTATAGCACCGAGTTACCAAATGCGTTTTCGTTGAATCAATGTACAACCAACTCATAGTAACACCTCATATCTCTAGGTTTGAAGAATATAAGATATTATCGTCTCATGATCACTCGTGATAAAATCCATGAAGTGAATCCAATACTCAGAACTTATGAGCACTCATGAGTGTTGTAGCCCTTTGTCCAACACCTTAGACCTCTACAAGCCAACCCATGACACTCTTAATTCATATCTACTTCCAACATATGACCGACTGTGGATGGTTTGAATAACTTAGTCATTTCGGAAGAATAACCTAGTTTATTCGAGAAGTGAAAACATGCAAAGTGAAACACAATAATAATTGAATCCAATATGGTATCAAAACCTATGAACATAAATAAAACACCTTTTATTTAACACCATATGATTACACATTATTCATTGTATACTGTTTCAGCTATTAACTTTATTCTTGAATTTAAAACAATAGTTGTCTCATGCTCCAAGCATGTACACTATGTTTTCTAAACACTAGTCATGCCATACACCAAGTATGCATACTATGTTTGTCTATGATGTTTACTTTGTGAACTAGATCAATTGAACATAACTTCAATGATTCTCTTTTCACACTCCCAAATCCTTACTGTAAATACAATAATTCCAAATTCATGTCATTTACTGAAATCTGTTAGATTCTAAACTTATATGCATTGATCCTCTTGTAACGATTATGCAAAAATTCACAAAGACTTGGCAACAAGCATTACAGAGTATTCCAAAGGAGATCAATTCCTTGGAAACATCCTTCTTGCATTAAGTTTCCTTAATCTTACACAGATTGAAATTTCTAACTTTGAAACATTTCCATATTCATCACCTCTGAAAAAGAGTTGCCTCCTTACAGATTATGTCAATATGGTCCTTCCAGAATTATCACTATACTTCCAATTGTCCTTGAGCAACCAATCTTTGGTAAACCTTAGATTGTCCTCGACAATTGTTTAATCCTTTTAGTAATATCCAGTTCTAAACCTTTTCCCTTCTTAATGCCCCATGCATTTGGAAACTTTTAGAAAGGATGAATATAGCACATGTAATCGATCCTATATCCGAAGCATATGGGACACAATTCATGATATCTCACATAAAGACTAAACCAGTCTTTTGCTATAACATTTCCATTTCTATTTGCCAAGTTCTCATAATTCAGATTATGAAAAGGGATGCCTTAATCATAATTGAATTTAAGAACGCAAATAATGGACCCATATACAGAATTTCCTTATGTTGATCCATTCCAACATGAAATTCATATATATTTCCTTGACTAAATGATTAAAACCTCACGATATAAGCTTATAGATTTGAGATGAAGTATAATTTCCTCTCCCTTAATTATAGCAAACAACTCTTTCCCAATTGAAACCTTTTGTTTTCTATAATTAACATTGCTAACTTGCAACCTTTATCATAATTATCATGCTCCCACTAACATGATGATTATTAGCATAACACTTATGCTCCCACTAGCTTTGACATGTACTCAGAAATCAGCTGACTTTCTTACCAAAGTTCAGATTTCAGATACTAGATTGTTTTGATAGTACTTTATCAAAATCATACACCTTCCCTTAGATAGCACACTTGTGTGTCTAAACAATTATGAAGAGGGATGTCGTAATCATAATGGTTAGACCTTTTTGCCACTTCTCATAAGTCCAGGTTAGTGTGCCGGTAAACCACACACGCTCCACTAACGACTTTGAGAATCCAAATATCACAATTGCTATCTAGCTAAAATCTACTTAGTGAAAGTGTTTCCTCACCATCATTTTCATGAATCGGAGAGAAACCTTATGACACTTAGATTTAATGGTTTATGTGTTCTTATCCATGTGAATTGTCAAAACCATAGTCACAAGACAAGGATAATGACAAATCCAAACCATATGGATTGAACTCAATCTTAATTTCTTGCCACCTGGCAGCTCAAGGGCCTGCCATTGCTTCCAAGTTGTTGTGCAACCAATTGAGAACTTTAAGAACTCATATGCAAAACCAACTTTGATTGGAATGGGCACAGAATATGTCAACACGATAGGTTATAAACCTCAAGTCGTGTGCTAGTGAAGAACTTCAGGTTTTATTCTTGATTAGTTCTTGAGACTTTCAAGACCTTTAAGACTCCCACTGTCCTCTTGACATATAAGACTCCCTTGTCAAACATCCAAGAGATAGTGCGGATTCTAATCAAGACAAACGCTTCACATAGTTGGCCTGAGTTGGTCTTTGTTTTATCCGAAACATCACAACTTACCAACTTCAAATGAACAAGAGTAGGACACTTTTACTCTTACATTTGACACGTGTTTTAAACCTTCTTAAAGACATGTCACTCAAGTTACAATCTTGGAGTATGACTCTAAGACTTGTATTAGAACGAAGTATGACTCATCTTCTTGATTTAATCCTTTCAACAATTCAAGATCCCTCTTCTTAGTCATAATAATGCACTAAGATTTCCTTAGAGAACTAACTTTGATATGGTTTCTTAATCATTAAGATGATCACAAAACCTGATACTAAAGTACTCTCCCATCTTTTCATATTTGAGAAACTTTTATCCTTCTGCCTAATTTGATTCTTCTTATCCGCTCTGCCATGCATTGGAACCTTTTCCAATGTCTCAGAGTTACACTTAAGCTTGTAAGTGTAATCATATTTACTGAGCTTTAGTATACTATGACAAATAGCCTTATATCTTTTGTGGTGGACTTAATCAGTGCACATGACTATGTACTCGATCCCTTAGTCCATTACTTGACTCACATATCCATGTGAATAAGTAATTAGTCTTAATTTTCCAATACTTGAAAGTTCTCATTCATCATGCTAGACAACTTGCATGATTCCAAGTTCCGGTCCAATTGAGACTTGGGTGATGAGAATCTTTCCTTATTTGGTAAATTTAGACATTACCACAAATGAAAGAATCAATTTCATATTTCCACTCTTGCTATTAATGGAATCATATAAGCAACAATTTTTCCTCAAATGCCATTGTAAGGATATTTTAAAATAACTAAAATCAAAAAATTTCTTTTATTTTAAAACTATGCGGAAAAACTTATCCTTACAATCCATATGAAAACTTGTTGTTATCTATTCCTAAGCAATATCTCATAACTCCTAAGAAGTAGCTCAAGAATCCGATTTTCAAACTACGCGATAGAAATCCATCTATGCGATCAGATTCAACATATTCTTTCTTTAAGTTCCTTTACTTTTCTTTGATTCTAAAAACATTACCATGTGACCCAGTCACATCATGTATCAGGAATCTCATAATAGAAACTTAACAGAGTTAGATTAGTGGACTTTACCTGAAGTAGAGTCAATCTTATTGACTTTAACATCCTTAGGTAAATTTGGCACCTTCGCAACTAATGACCCTTCCTTTGGCAATATAAACATATGGACCCTTTGATAATGGTACACGGAACTATTACAGACTTAGCCTTTTCTCTTTTTCTGTATTTCCAGTGTCACCATTGTCAATGTCCATAAAGTTTCAGGAAGTTGATCTTAGCAAATAGATAAGATCATTAAGGGTCTTGTCATAGTCTGTTTCATAGGTGTTCTAAAAGAACTCACTATGTGAAAGTAGTTGAACCACCAACTTTCTCAAGACTTTGACACCCTTCTCTCCCGGCTTGTCAATATGTGACTACATCTCCAAGATGTGATCACACCTAGACCTTGTCTTGCCAATAGGGTTTGAGTGACCTTAAAATTTTCAAGAACTTGTAGGGTAGGGAGAATAATTGGAGGAGGTGATAGAAGTATGATTTCCATGGAACATCATCTTCATTTAGGAAAGCTTGTTTCAAGAGATTTGGGAAGATCATAAATGTCTAAACCAGACATGTTTTGGGAGATATTCAAGATAGTTGATCTTAAAGTCCTTAATATGACACCCAATATGAAATATTAAGGCTAGGACCCAACAAACTATTTTATAACTTAGAAGAGGTATGCCGTAATCCAAGCTATAAAACAATTTGAAGGTAGGTGAATGACGAATCACCAATTTCCACCAAGATAAACGAAATGTATTATTAGGTTTTAATTGGATTTGAAACTCCTAGATCTTTGAGATTCATTGAACTGTTCAATGTCATGTTTCAATCTCGAGTGTGCCCTTCAGGTTTTGCGACTGGGATGTCGAGGATCACAAAACAAGGTGTGAAGTAACCATGCAAATTACTTGGTACCCTTAAGTGTTTACCCCTTAATCAATGTGCCGGTTAACCACACACGCTCCATCGATACTATGATAAATATTAAGTCACCCTTTACCTACCTTGTTAAGTCCAAGTTAGTGTGCCGGTTAACCACACACGCTCCACTAACGACTTAGAAAAAGTGTAAAGTGTAATTTCATGGATTAGCACCTTATTCACATTTTCCTAAGTAACTAAGATTGGGAATTATTAAGAGTTTAGTTACTTAGATTTATCATTAATACTTTTAATGAAGGGAGAATTATAGTCCTGTCAAACCCGTTCGGCTAACGACCCTCCACCAGTCAAGCAAGCGGTGGGTGAGAGTGGACACCCATTAAGTTTCCATTTGATAGGCAACAACCTTATACCCACCTTATAGACCGGCTTCGTGAATGAGGCGTACTAGCAGTAAGACTGACTTTACTCTTATATATATATATTATTAGCTTATAGTATTATAAAGTATAAGGGTTAAATTTTAACTCTCAAAATTCTAAGGGCTAACTTGGAATTAAAGTATTCATAAGAGAAAACTTTACAAATTCCAAAACTTGAGGGCAATTTTTGAAACTATTCAAAACTAATTAATTCCATAACTTATGTGTTTAAAGTAGTTTTAATCCAAAAACTCTTCAAGTTCCATAACTTGAGGACAAGTTATGGAAGACTTTAAACTAATAAAACAATTAACTTTTCTTTATTTTATAACTTATGGAATTAATTAAGGTTACATTTTTTTTATTTATTATTTAATGAAGAGACTCTTGGTCCTCCATAACTTGAGGACAAATTATGGAGTCATAACTCCAATTAATTAGAACTAGACTCTTCATTTTGTAACCTTTTCCAACTTTTATGAGTTTTATGAAACTTAAATGTGACTCTTCATATAACTTGAGGACAAGTTACAAAAACACATTTTAGAATCAACTCTTAGATTAATTTGGATTGAAAACAACTATTTCACTCAACTTTTCTATTAATCTAAGCAACTCATAAGAACAAGATAATTCAAATCAAACTTTTTCATGTAATTAGTCTAAACCTTAAACTAATACAAAGCATGAATCTATTGACAATTATCTTTAAAATTAGATTAGCATGAACATTACCTCTTCAAAAAAACAAGTTTATAAGTTCAAAACAACTTAGGGTAATGTTCCTAGTCCATTTCTAGCCAAAAACCTCGAAAATATGTTGTCTGGGGGTCCAACTCGTCGAGTGCATGAACCAACTCGGCGAGTTGGATCAATTTGATCACTTTTTTAGGCATGGACTCGCCGAGTCCCTTGATGGACTCGCCAAGTCTGATGATCAGACAACAACAATTTCAATTTTTTAAGCAGTTTTGCAAGTATAAGAAGAAAACAAGCCTAGGCGCTGATACCACTGTTGGGTTATGAGAATTCTAACACTCCTATGGTGTACATGCAACCCTATAAACCTTGGATCTATGTTTTCTCTATTATACATGCAAATAAGAACTTTCCAAGGCTTTAATCCTAACTAGCATATTATGAAGATCTCATACTACAAAGTACTAGTTAGATGACATACCTTTTGATGTAGCTTGATGTCTTCAAGCTTTAAGAGCTTAGCCCCAATAGTGTGGAAGCCTCAAGTGGAATCACAAATCACCAAAACACCTTGGAAGACTTTAGAGAATATGGATACTTGGTTCTCTCTAGTGAAATCGGTTAGCCCTTTTTAGTGTACCACACTAGTGCCATTTTCACCAACCCAGGACATCTTTATATAGTGTGGAGGATTAGGGTTAAACCCTAATACCCATGACCTTTCATTTCCTAGGATCCATGGGTTAAACACTCCACGGACTATCCATGAAAGCTTAGCCCAACCTAAATGAACTTGGCCCATTCCATATATATAAGAGTCCATATTTAATTAGTTCCTTTTGATCACTTAATTAATTATAAATTAATTCTTGATCAATACTAATTAAATAATATGATTCCATAATAATATATTAGAACTTATAATATATTAATATTAATCATAAACATACTATTCTCAAAGGATTATCCATATATATTGTGTCGGTGAAGTGCAACCCAAATGGACCATGTCGAGTCGGGTCAAGTACATACCAAATATAGTTATGGACTTAGACATTAATCCAACAATTATAGGATAATTGCAATATGAGTTGTGGATCCCTTAACAAAGGGATGAACGATTTTATATGGTAGCCCATTTAGAAATCGTCCAAGCTAGGGATTCTAGAAGGATATTGTGGGCTGCTTAGAGCCTAAGCAACCAGATTAGGTCTTTGACTGAAACCCTAACTCTGCAGCTATATAAGGGACCCTTAGGTACTAGAATTCGACTACTAGAAACCCTAGAAGGATTCCAAGAGCCGATTTTAGCCTTCCCGTCTCTTTCCAATATTCTCCAATTGTTTTGGTGTTTTTCATCTATTAGAGGCATCGCATTTGAGGTGTTGGGTTCCCAAAAGGTCAAGGATCTTCAAGCTACAATTGATAGGTAATTTCCTAACTTTGTTTTAGTTATGCTTTTCAAGTTTTGTATGGTAGAAATAGGGTTTATAAGCTTTAGATAACTATTCCATGTACAAA
This sequence comes from Lactuca saligna, assembly GCF_052625555.1. Classification (NCBI taxonomy): domain Eukaryota; kingdom Viridiplantae; phylum Streptophyta; class Magnoliopsida; order Asterales; family Asteraceae; genus Lactuca; species Lactuca saligna. The sequence goes on along the minus strand of NC_136420.1, from coordinate 109,785,836 downwards.
TAGAAAGTAAATCCAAAGCCTTAGGGTTTGTATGTGCACCATAGGATTGTTGTTTTGCTCATAACCCAACAGTGGTATCAAAGACTAGGATATTCTTCTATTGTATTTGATGCAAAATTTAAATTTTTGAAGCTTGAAATTTCTTTTTTTGGATTCTTTCTGGACTCACGATATGCCATAGAGCCTGTCACGACATGAGTTCAGCTCTGTTGCTGAATCTCGAAATTCTTGCCCTAATTTGAATTGGATAATTACCAAAACTTGTTTTTTAAAATTAAAATCAGATTTTTCTAGTATGTAATTGGTATCTTAATCAAATTAAAGGATAATTGTCAAATTGAGATAATTATGTGTTTTATATGATAAAGATTAACACCTTTTTTGTGATCCTCAGTATCCCAATCACAAACTTGAAGGGCATATCGAGATTTAAACATGCCATTGAAAAGTTCAATGAATCTCAAAAGATCTAGGAATTTCAATTCATTTAAAACCTAATTTTTCATTTTTTTTCATGGTGGAAATTGGTAAATCGTCATTTACCTACCTTCAAATATTCTGCAGTTGGATTACGACATCCCTCTTCCGAATTGTAGAATATTGTGTTGGGTTCTAGCCTTGATATTTCATTTGGGTGTTATATTAAGGACTTAAGTCAACTCACTTGAATCTCCCTTTTGTAGATGTTAAATTCTAACAACTATGATCTTCCCGAATCCTTTGGAAAAAGTTTTCAACATGAATATGATGTTCCACTATTGGGTCATGGCAATGGAAATCATGCTTCACTTCCTCCACCGCCTCCAAAAATTATCACTGACCCACGTGTTCGTCGACTGGAAAAGTTCAAGGTCACTCAAGCCCTATTGGGAAGCAAACATGAAGATGGAAAGTTTATATGTGCTCACATCTTGGAGATGAAGTTATATATTGACAGGCTACGAATGTTGGGTGCCATTTTCTTAAGGAAGCTGGTTGTTGACTTGGTTCTTTAATCACTTTCTGAATCATATAGTGAGTTCGTTAAATATTGCTATATGATGGACCATGACGTAACCCTCATTAATCTTACCTATTTGCTTATTGCTGCTGAATCAGCAATGATTTGGCGCACCGGTAAAGCAAATTTAACTAACGGATCAACCTCCCAAACTTCCATGGACATTGACAATGGCAACATTAAAAGTCCAACAAAGTCTTCTCTTCCCAATGGAAAGGGATCGACCAAGGTCAAACCGTTTGACCGGATGGTAGAGAGAAAGGCTGTATCTGAGATTGTCCCATGTGTTGTTCCAAAAGAGTCCATTAGTTTCCATTCCCAAGAGAATGGACATTGGATGCGGAGCTGCCATATTTACCTAACAAATCGCAAGGATGGGAGAGTTAATATGTATAACTTTGCGTCAGGTAAAATCCACTATCTAACTCTATTAAGTTCCTATTTGTAGATTCTTAATACATGATGTGATAACATTACATTTTGATGTTTTGTAGGATCGAAGAAAAGAAATGAAGCTTAAAGGAAAGGTATCATGAGTTTGATCGCGAAGAGATGGATTTCGATCGCATGGTTCGATGATTGGATTTTTGAGCGGCTACTTAGGAGCTAAGATAGATTGCTTTTAAATATCTAGTAACATAGTTTTCATTTGTAATTGCATTGTAAGGACAATTTTTTCCGCGTTTTCTCTACATAAAATAAAAATTTTTATTTTTGTCTTGTTTACATATTCTTGCAATGGCATTTGTGAAAATTGATGTTTGTATGTTCTATTGTTAGCAATATTTAAATGGATGTGATTCTTAGTTATGTTTTTTGTGTTAGTGTCAAAATTTACCGAATAAGGAATGATTCTCATCACCCAAGTTTCAATTGGACAGAAACTTGGAATCATGCGACTAGCATTGTATGATGAATGAGAACCATCGTATTTTGGAAATTAAGACTAATGTCTTGTTCACATAAGTATGTGAGTCAAGTGAAGGACTAAAGGATCTAGTATGCAATTTTGTGCACTAGTCAAGTCCACCACAAAAGAACTATACGAACATTCGTCATGATTTGCTAAAAGTTTAGTAAAGATGGTTATACTTACAAGATTAAGTCTAATTCTGAATCGTCGAAAAGGTTTCAATGTGAAGTAGAAAAAATAGGAAGAATCAATTAGGCAGAAAGATAAAAGTTTCTCCAAATCTGAAAAGAAGGGTAGTACTTAAGTATCGTATTTCATGATTAACTTAGTGATTATAAAACCGTGTCGTAGTTGATCATCTAAGGACACCTTAGTGCACTAGTATGGATAAGAAGAGGAACCAGAAATTGTTGGAATGATTAAATCAAAAGGTGAATCATACTTCGTTCAAAAATCGAGTCTTAGATTTGAACTCCAAGATTGTGACTTGAGTGAGACATCTTAAGAAGGTTTATAACACACTTATCAAATTTGGAGTAGAAAATGTCTTCTTTTTCCTGCACATTTGAAATTGGTAAGTTGCGATCTCTTGGATAAGATAAAGACCAACTATGACCAATTATGTGAAGTGTTTGTCTTGATAAGAACCCACACTAACTCTTGAATATTTGTTTGTCAAGGAATTTTTCTTGACAAGAGAATCTTATATGTCAACAGGTCAGTGGGAGTCTTAATGGCCTTGAATAACTTCAAGAACTAATCAAGAATAAGCTTATTGTTTTACACTAGCACACAACTCGACGTTTGTATCCTATCGTGTTAACATATTCTTGTTTCTATGTCATTCCAGTTGAGTTGACTGTGCATGTGAGTTCTAATTTGAATGAAAAAAATGAAAAACACCTTAATAAATGAAAGTTCATGGATTTGTATGGGTGAGCTGCACAACTACTTGGAAGACATGCTGGGCCCTTGTGCTACCAGATGGCAAGAAATAAAGATTGAACAACTACATTCCATATGAGTTTGGATTTGTCACAAACATTGTCTTGTGATAATGGTTATGACAAATTCACATGGATTGGAACGCATACACCATTAAATATAAGTGGTAAGGTTTCTCTTCGATTCATGCAAATAGTTGTAAGGAAGTGCTTTCATTAAGAAGATTTTAAAGAGATAGAAACTGTGATATTTGCATTCTAAAATTTGATTATGATTACGGCATCCCTCTTCATAGTTCGAATTGTGAGATTTTGAAATTACTCTGAACATTTACGACTTATTGTTGTAAGTTCTAAAATAGTTTAGACACACATATGAGCTTTCTAATAAAAGTTGTATAAGCTTAGATAAAGTCTTATCGAAGCATCTTGTAATAGGAATTTGAACTTTGGTAAGAAAGTAAATAAGTATTGATTTCTAGAAGTCCAGCTGTTTTCTGAGTACATGTCAATGCTAGTGGGAACATAAATGTTAGGATGGTAAAGATATAAATATCATGTTAGTGGGAGCATGATTATTATGTTGCAAGTTAACAATATTAATTATAGAAAACAAAAGTTTCAATTTGCAAAGTTGCATAGGTTGAAAAGTTGTTTTGCTAAAATTAAAGGATAGAAATTTATACTTCTTTTCAAACCTAAAATCTTAGATCGAGAAATTTAATCAAATTTAGTCAAAGGAGATATTGGAATGTTATGTTGAAAAGGTTCAACATATGGAAATTCTATATATGGCAATATTATAGCAAGAGACTAGTAAAGTATCATGTCTTTATGTAAGAAATTATGTATCATATCACATATGTTTCGGGTATAGGATCAATTACATATGCTACAATATTCGACCGTTCTGTCTATTCCAAATTCCTAGGGCGTTAAGAGGGAAAAGGGACCAGAACCGGATATGACTAAAGGAGTTAAACATCTGTCAAGTACACTCTAAGGTTCGCCAAGGATTGGTCATTTGTCGGCAGTTTGAAGTATAGTAATGGATGGACCGTATTGACATTATTATGAATAGATAGGATTTTATTCAGAATATGTTGTCATATGGAAAATACTGAAATGTTTCCATAATAGGAGTTGGATATTAAGAATCTATGTGTAGGATAGAAACTTTTATGCAAGAAGAATGTTCAAAGGAATGTACTTTGAATTTGTGACTTCATGTCTATAGAGTTGTCTTGTAACAATATCAAATAGGGCACTTTGTAATATCATTGGCAAAGTCTTTGTTACCTTGGTGCTATGACATTAAAAAATGATCATTCAATAAAATGATAGAATCTAACATATTCAAATATTGGAAATAATTTGGTGTTCTTAAACCCGTGAAAAGGATTGGGAATTGTGAAAAGAGCATCATTGGAAATGTGTTCAATTGATCTATTTCACGAAGTAAGGACCATAAGTAAACATAGTATGCATGCTTGGAGCATGGGATGACTATTGTTTCGATTCAAGTATTAAGTTGATTACTCGAAACATTATACAATTAATAATGTGTAATCAATATGGTGATTAAATAATAAGTGTTTTATTTATACTCAAAGTTTGAGACCATCTTGGATTCAATTATTCTTGTGTTTCACTTCGCATGTTTTGACTTCCTGAATAACTAGGTCATCAAACATCCACAGTCGATCATACATTGGAAGTAAGTATTGAGGAAAGACTGTCATCAATCCGACTGTAGATTGTCTAAAACGTTTAGACATAGCAAAAGTCCGCTGCAGTGTTCATGAGTGTTCCTGAAATAAGATTTGAGTATTGGATTAAACCCACACTCCCGTGAATCACTTCATAGATTTTATCATGTCTTATTGTGAGACGATATCTTATATTCTTAAAACGGATACATATAGTTGCAGTTTACAAGTCAGTTGCACGTTGATAATATTTAAATGCACTAGTAACTTGGTGTTATAAACCATATTATTGTATGTGATTTTATGAGTAAATAGAGCAAGCATATGAGTCGAAGTTTATCCATTCCTTTTACCCAATATGGGATAAAAGGGATATCTGTGGGCCCCCCGATGATTTAGTGATGACACCCTAAGCGCTTGGCCAAGCCTGGACTAAGTTGATGTGTTCAATTGTAGTCTGTTGTCAGTTGTTATAAATTGGATATCAGGGAAAATCACATGAACATAGAGTATGATTATAATCCATGTCTCAGTTCCTACGATATCTAGAATGGAGGAATATATGATCCCTTATCTAAAGGACGTGTCAGAGTTCGACAACGACTTTTGAGAACTACAATTTCTAATCGGATTTTGAAGTCGTATTTGCATTTATAGTTATTAGACTTATCCAAGTGGGAGACTGTTGGATTAGGTGTCTAATCCCATAACTATATTTGGTATGTACTTGAACCGGTTGAAGCATGGTCCTTTTAGGTTGCCTTCACCAAATCAACTTGACTGGAAGAATAATGGAGAAAGAGTTTATTGTGGTTTATTAATATATTATTTGAATAATATATTAATAGAGACATCATATTGTTTAATTAATATTGGTCAAGAATTAATTTTATGGTCAAAAGATATTAATTAAACTTGGGGGAATAATATTGTAATTATAACATAGTTGCAATATGGGTTGTGGATCCCTTAACAAAGAGATGGGCAATTTTATATGGGAGCCCATATAGAAATCGTCTAAGCTAGGGATTCTAGAAGGGTCTAGTGGGTTGCTTAGAGCCTAAGCAACCAGTTTAGGTCTTTGACTGAAACCCTAACTCTGTAGCTATACAAGGGACCCTTGGGCACTAGAATTCGACTACTAGAAACCGTAGAAGATTCCAAGAGTCGATTTTAGACTTCCCCTATCTTTCCAACATTCTCCAATTGTTTTGGTGTTTGTGATCTATTAGAGGCATAGCATTTGAGGTGCTAGGTTCTCAAAAACTCAAGGATGTTTAAGCTACAATTGAAAGGTAGTTTTCTAACTTTGTTTTAGTTATGATTGTCATGTTTTGTATGCTAGGCATAGGGTTTATAAGCTTTGTATAATTATTGGATGTACAAATAGAAAAACTAGATCCGAAGCCTTAAGGTTTGCATGTGCACCATAGGATTCTTGTTTTGCTCATAACCCAACAAAGATCACATCAGTTGCTAGCTCATACCCAAAAGGTAGGGATGTCAAAAACCCCCCGTGGGACCCCGATCCCGTACGGGACTAAATTTTTAAAAAACCGGGAGCGGGAGCAGGAGCAGGGGCAAAATTGAACCCCGCTTATTTTCGGGACCGGGGTCGGGAGTTGGTATTTTCGTCCCGTACTCCAGCAGGGCACCGGTTGTACATTTATGTAAAAAAATATATATTTAATATAAAATACATATACAAAATAGATTTTCTAATTTTAAGTGTAGGTTAGGTTTCACTTATCCGTTTCCAATTAATAGATATTGAAGAGGTAGTGAATTGATCATATATTTTTGGATATGTAAGTATTTTATATTTGTAATAATGGATTTGTCATATTTTATATTTTTAAGATTGATGGAATTGTTGTTTTGTAATGTTGAATTCGTAATGTTGGATTTTTAATTTTTTAGTTTCTAAAAGATTATGTTTTAAACTTTTAAAGTTATTAAAAATAAGTTTTTTAGCCTAACACAAAGTAGTTGTTTAGCAAAAAAAAAAATTTAAGCGGGGTAACCGGGGGAACGTGGGCGGGACCGGGGTGATGGAGGTAACCGGGGGCAGGACCGGGGGCTATGTAAACGGGGGAGCCGGGGGCAACAATTGATTTCGGGGGCAAGAGTGGGGGCAACTATTCCCGCTCCCGTTTGATCCCGTTGACATCCCTACCAAAAGGGAATCAAAGGGGGGAAAGTTTCTCAATGTAAGCTTTAATTTTGAGTACATGTGAACTCACATAAGATCCTCGGTCATTTTGCAACCAATAAAAGAATTTAAGGTCTCTAATATCTCTAGCTTAGCATGAACTTGAAACATGATTCTAAGTTGCTCAATCATGTCAAGTTATTCATGGAACTTAAAGGTTTTCTGAAGCTCATGAGTCATTGTTGCAAGCATGATGCATGCCACATCGGCTGAATCATTTACACATTTCGCCCAAGCAACTTTCAATGCCTTGGTGACATTTTGACAAAGCTCTTCTGGGATAGGTTCATCAAGGACATAATCGTTTTTCTCAAGTTTTAGGACAATCCTAAGTTTTTTTGAACCCATATAAAGTTGGGGCCGATAAGTTTTTCTTTTTCGATGATGGATTTGTGACATCCCGGAATTTAGGTCAAAAACTGTGAATCAAGTTCACAATAAATCTTTTGGCAATTTGACTCATTGAGTTTTAGTGCATCTTATGTGAAATAAATTAGTTCATTGCAACTATTATAAGATATCAGATAGTATCTTACTTCCAAATATGTAATCTGGCAAATGAATCAAAAAACTCAAACTGCAACCATAGTTAATGAATATGAAAAACTAAAAATTTTCATTAAGCAGTTGTGAGCAACACAAACACTCTAGACTCGTAGTACGTGTTTCCCTGTTTCTGAAAATATAAAGAACGTTCAAAACAGAGTTCGTACGCAAAATATACCATCATATTAAGAATCGAAAACCGGTATAATACTAATTTTCTTAAAACCGCTAAAACAGTTTCTATCCGTTGAAGGACTTGCACACCTCAAATTGAAATTTCGGATGCGTTTTTGGACTCAGGTCATAGTCTATTATTTAATTTCACACTTGATATATTTTAGTAAAAATATTTATAAAGGTGAAAAAAAAATGTTTTGAATCAATAAATCATGAAACCTTAAACTATTGATTTCGAGATAATTTCAATTATTAGCAATATATTATAGAAATAATATATTATTATCCAATCCAACAAATGTGAGTTTTAACGATAGAGATAACAGTTTATTTTTATTTTTGAGTTTAACCATTTATTTTGATACATAACTAATAACTTATGATCAACTATAGATAAATTATAATAGATTTTATAAATTATAGGATAATTTATGTATCAATAAACTTTAAATGACCACAATGCGTATATATTATATAATTAAAATATCGTAACAACACTATATATATATATATATATATATATATATATATATATATATATATATATATATATATATATATATATATATATATATATATATATCTTGTAACATTTTCAAAAACCAATTAACAGTGTATATATGATAAATTGAACAATGACTATGTACAAATCTCGAATCATTTATATATCTCACAAACACACATAACAAAATCTTAACATGAGAGTGTATAATAATTGTGTACTTGTTATTGTCATAAAACGTCTCAACAAATACACACACAATTTTATTAAATCTAGAATTGTATATCAAATTTATATATACCACCAAATTCATACTTTTAAACTACCAACTACAAAGAAAATGACAACCAAATTTGAGGTTGCTTCCGAGTTTCATGTTACATAAATGCACACTCAAAGTATTATGCACACTTGTTGAAGCCCAAGGAAATATTACAATAGGAAATAATATAATGATACTCTAAATCAATCTATATTGAGTACATGGGTACAACCAGATCTTTACAAGATCTGTAGAATTATAATCACCAATAGAACACTGAAACAAAACCTGTACAATGTTAAAATGAATACTCAAACACAACTGTACAATGATAAAATCGTATTTGTGGAGATATGGATGATCAAGCACCTCCTGAAATCGATGAAGCTGTTTGCTGCCATTTTCTTTTCTTCTTCTTCATTTGATACCATGAACACACCAAAGTGTGTGTTTTCTTCGCTTACCCATATGTATTGTTGTCAATCGGACCAAAAGATGAAAGAAACAACGAGGGTCGCTAAAGGTCGACTTCCTCCCTCGTTTGCTCCACAGAATCACCACCATTACCACCACTGTTCATCCACCCTCCTCTACCGTTTTGCTGGTTTGTCAATCACCACCACCTTTCCTCTCCCTCCCTCGTTCTTTTCCTTTTTCCTATCGAGCATCAACCCAAACACCCACTTAGGTCTATCGATTTCTGTCAAGACAAACAAAAAAAGAAAAGAAGGAGGAAAAAAAAACCAAAAGCAACCACGGAGGCTGCCAAAGCAGCCCCCATCCACGCACCTGTCACCACCAATCGCAAATAGCCCCAACAAACCACCTCCGACATGTTGCTGACCGACCGGACTCGCCTTCGGACCTCCTTTCCTTCGCACCTCGCACGAGAGAAAGCGAAATCTCGCTGCTTTCGTCTCTTCTCCTCCTTCGGTTCGGCCGAGCACCGGAGAAGCTTCCTCATTTCAATTGATTACCACCACCGGGACCACCCTCCTTCTGTTTCCAATCTTCGTTTCCCCAAATCGAGGTAGCGCCAGGGGTGAATGACAATTTCCCTCGTGTTCCCCTCAATCACCTTCGTTCATACGCCTTCGTCCTTCGGCCTCGTCGATCTCGGAGATGATCCCTTCGCCAGAAATCGATCCGGAATCGCCAATTTCTACACCACCTACGAGTCTTCGTTTTTCCTCTCTTCGTTCGTCTGCTTCCAGTCGTTTTTTTCTCTACCCGATCAAACAAAAGACGGGATGAAAATAAGCCCTAAGTTATTTTAGTTATGAAACGACCAAACTACCGCCACTATTAAACCCTTTATTCAAAATAAGTCCCAACTCCCAAACCTTGACTCCATTTATTAAAATCAGTCCCTCTCATGGAGTTTTTTTAACAACACCAGTCTAAGACTCAAACATTAATTCAATTTAAACCATTCCAGTCCCTCCCTTGAATTATTTTAACCAAAACAGTCCTACTTTGATAAGTTAAGTTACCAAACACCCCTTATAGTGTAAATTTGTTAAAAAAAATGGTCTGGAAGGTGTTTCAAAGTTCAAGAATCTAGGCTTTGTGGTTTCTCATATGTCATGCTTCTCAAAATAATCTGATTTTGTACAAAACGAACATCATTTTAATGGTGAGTGCTTACGACCCATTTTTAATATATTTTTTAGGGGGGGGGGGGGTACATGTGCCTATATACATTGTCTATACAAATATATTATCCTTTATGCGAAAATACAATAAATCTAGTTTATAAAAAAAATGTTATTTAACAATTAAACATATTGTTACAAATAAACTAGTGTAAACTTTTTGTATACGCATTATGGTTATTTTATCATGAAATAACTATTTCACACAACAAGTCCTACATGATACAAAAATATATGATTTTTGTGTGACATTGTAAATTATAACAAGCACATTATAACACTTTGTAGTATTTCAAGTATTCAAGCTATTACTATTCGTATATATTTATATGTTTAAATGCATAAAGTTTATATATATATACATATGTTCATTACTTTGAAACATACATATTTATAAAAGCAACTACATTAAATTTGTATATACATACAAAGTATACTCGGCTTTTATAAACTTTATACAATGAAATTCATTATGCCTAGGCACTTAACCACAATTAATTTAGGGCTGGGAGTTATTTACATACTTTTTAGTTAAGGGATTTTTAGTGAGACGTTATTCAATAGCTCAGTCTAAACACTTAGCATACCCACACTATTATAACTGTTAATTTTTGGAGCGAGATACATATGTATAAATCTATAAGGTGTTGACATCCCCACCTACAGTTGATGGCTACAACCTCAACCGATCAATTGAAGCGAGTTATAAGTGTCTACAATTGTTACTACTGATGGGTTTTGAGGATTCTAACACTTCCTAAGTGTACATGCAACCCGAATAACCTTGGATCTATGTTTGTCTAATTATCATGCAAAGTTGAATTCCAAGGACAATTTTAACTTTAATGATAGATAGAATAACTTACCTTGTTGTTGCTTGTGTTCCTTGAAACCTTGTGAGCCTAGCACCCCAAGTGTGATGCCTCAAATGCTTCACACAACACCAAATGCTCTTGGAAAAACTTATGAGAAAACACACACTTCTTGAAATCGGCCAAGCCCTCTTGTTTCCTTAGTGTAGCCGATTTTGGTGGAGAATATGATTCTTATATAGTGTTGACACATCTAGGGTTACACCATGTAAACCCTAATGTGTCATGACTCTTCATTTCCATGACCCATGGGTTTGTAACTCCCATGGAGCATCCATGGAGCATCCTATGGGTAGAATCGAACTTGATAATCCATGGAGCCTCTTAGCCCACTATACAAGATATGGATGATTTACATAATCAACCCATATATTTAATTAGTTCTCTTTTGACCACTTAATTAATTCTAAATTAATTATTGACCAAACTAATCAAATAATATTATTAATATATTAGAACTTATAATATATTAATAATCTCCAAGTGTTATTTCTCTCATTTAGTCTATCCAATTGCATGGTGCCATGCAACCCAAATGGACCATGCCGGGTCGGGTCAAGTACATACCAGAAATAGTTATGGACTTAGACACCTTATCCAACAGTCTCCCACTTGGATAAGTCTAATAAATATTACTGCAAGTATGACTTCAGGAACCGATCAACAATCGTAGCTCTTTTCAAGGTTTCTCGGAACTGAGAAGATGATGGTACGCCATTTAAGATAAGTGATCATATAATCCTCTGTTCTAGATATCAGTCGGACAAATACATGGAACAATGTCTTACTTATTGTCCAACAGTTTGTTTCCCGATTTCCGATTTGTTTGACAAAGAACTTAATTGAACACATCAACTTAGTTCTGATCGGGCCCGGTACATGGGTCAAAACAAAATCATCGAGGGGCCCAGATATCAGCTTCTAATCCAAGAAGGAACGGATAAACTTCGACTCATATGTTTGTTCTACCAGTCATTGAATTACACACAAGACCATGATTTATAACATCGAGTTACCAATGCGTTTTCGTACAATCAATGCATAACCAACTTGTAAGTAACAAATCATATCTCTAGATTTGAAGACTTATATGATATTACTGTCTCACGATCACTCGAGATAGAATTCCATGAAGTGATTCCAGTGAGCGTGGGTTGAGTCCAATGCTCAGAACTTATGAGCACTCATGATTGTTGTAGCCTTGTCCAAGACCTCTACAACCAAACATGACAGTCTTGATTCATACCTACTTCCGACATATGACTGACTGTGGAGGTTTGAATAATATGTTATACCAAACAAAAATTATTCTGGAAGTCAAAACATGCAAAAGAAATATAGTAAACGATCGACAAGAGATAGTAACACTTTACTCATAAATAAAACATTTTTTATTCATCATTAAATGTCAATTACACTTTACAAATTTCGAGGTTATCTAACTACTAAAGCTAATATCATCCTTCAGCCCTATGCTCCAAGCATGCTGAAGATGCTTAACCCGAGTCAGTCCCTTTGTGAGGGGATCTGCCGGATTCTCATCTGATGATACCCTCTTTGCCATAAGGAGTCCTTCTTCGATCCGATGTCTGATGAAATGGTATTTTCTGTCGATGTGTCTGGATCTCCCGTGATCCCTTGGTTCCTTGGCTAAGGCAACAGCACTTTCACTATCACAGAAAATTTCCATTGGCTCTTTAATAGCTGGTACAACTCCAAGGTCTCCAATGAAGTTCTACAGCCATATCGCCTCCTTTGCCGCCTCGCTAGCTGCAATATACTCTGATTCACAAGTAGAATCTGCCACTGTCTCTTGCTTGGAACTCTTCCAAGAAATTGCTCCTCCATTTAGGGTAAAGACCTAGCCTGACTGAGAGCGGAAATTATCCCTATTAGTCTGGAAGCTAGCATCACTATACCCTACTACTCTCAAGGCATCACTCCCACCGAGGGTAAGGATCCAGTCCTTAGTCCTTCGTAGGTACTTGAGAATATTCTTTACCGCTGTCCAGTGTGCCTTGCCAGGGTTCCCCTGAAACCTGCTAACCATGGTCAAGGCAAAGGCTACATCAGGTCGAGTACTCGTCATAGCATACATGATTGAACCTACAGCCGAAGCATAAGGTACTACACTCATTTCTGCTATCTCAGCCTCAGTGTTAGGGCTTTGTGTCTTACTCAATTTGGCGTTACTCTAGATGGGTAACTCTCCTTTCTTGGAGTCCTGCATGCTGAATCTCTTCAGCACCTTATCCAAGTAGGTACTCTGACTAAGTCCAATTAGTCTTTTACTCCGATCTCTCAAGATCCTTATCCCTAAAATATAGGCAGCTTCACCGAGGTCCTTCATAGCGAAACACTTCCCAAGCCAGGACTTTACTTCCTGCAGGGTTGGAATGTCGTTTCCTATGAGTAGTATGTCATCCACATACAATACCAAAAAACTAACTATACTCCCACTAGCCTTGACATACACACAAGATTCATCTTCACTCCTAGAAAAGCCAAATTCCTTGACCTTTTCATCAAAGCAAAGATTCCATCTGCGAGGTGCTTGCTTTAATCCATAGATGGATTTCTCAAGCTTACACACTCTATTAGGGTACTTGCTGCTGACAAAACCTTCTGGCTGACTCATGTAAACATATTCAGCCAATTTTCCATTAAGGAAAGCGGTTTTGACATCCATCTACCATATTTCATAGTCATGAAATGCAGCTATGGCTAACAGAACCCGAATAGACTTAATCTTGGCTACCGGAGAAAAGGTCTCATCATAATCCACTCCAGGAATTTGAGAGAAGCCCTTTGCAACCAGTCTAGCCTTATAAGTGTGTACTTTACCATCCATGTCGGTCTTCTTCTTGAAGACCCATTTGCACCCCACTGTCTTACGACCTGGTACATTTTCAACCAAGTTCCAAACTTGATTGTCATACATGGATTGTATCTCGCTATCCATAGCCTCTTTCCATTTAGCAGACTCGGGGCCTGCCATGGCTTCCTCATAGCTGTTAGGGTCATCTTGACTTACTAGTTTCCCATCACTAATAAGTGTCTCACCTTCTGCAGTAATATGGAATCCATAGTAATGCTCCGGTGCACTCCTAACTCTCGTGGAACGCCTCAGAGGTACAGATTCGTCAATTGGCTCAACAGGAGTTTACTCCTCAAGTTGAGGACTAGAGTTTGAAGTTCCTTCACCACTTGACTCTTGAATTTCTTCAAGATCAATTTGCCTCCCACTGTCTCCTTGGCTTATAAACTCTCTGTCTCGAAAGACTCCTCTTCTTGCTACAAAGACCACATTGTCACTAGGTCTGTAGAAGAGGTAACCAAAGGATTGTTGTGGGTAGCCGATGAAAATACACCTCTCGCTTTAAGGTTCGAGCTTATCATGAGTCTCGCGTCTCATGAAAGCCTCGCAACCCCAAATCTTGATGTGGTCTAGTTTAGGTACTTTACCAGTCCACATCTCGTGAGGAGTTTTGGCAACTTTCTTTGTAGGGACCAGATTAAGAATATGGGCAGCAGTCTCTAAGGCATACCCCCAGAATGAGATTGGTAGCGAAGCTCGACTCATCATGGAACGAACCATGTCTAACAAGGTTCGATTACGCCTCTCAGCCACACCATTCAACTGCGGTGTCCTGGGAGGTGTCAATTGTGAGACAATCCCACATTCTCTTAGATAGTCGAGGAACTCTGAACTAAGATACTCACCACCTCGATCGGATCGAAGCATCTTAATGTTCCTGCCAATTGATTCTCGACTTCCTGTTTAAATTCCTTAAACTTCTCGAAAGTCTCTGACTTATGCTTGATTAAGTAGACATAACCATATCTACTGTAATCATCAGTAAAAGTCAAATAATAACGATTAGCATCCCTTGTGGCATGTTTGAATGGCCCACACACATCCGTGTGTATAAGGTCCAACAAACCTTCACCCCTTTCACACGAGCCTGTGAAGGGAGACTTTGTCATTTTTCCAAGTAAGCATGATTCGCAACTATCATCTGACTTTAGGTCAAATGACTCCAAGACTCCATCCTTTTGGAGTTGGCCTATGCGTTTCTTGCTTATATGTCCAAGACGACAATGCCATAATGATGCTTTATCCAAGTTATTATTAGTAGTAGAATCAATACACAAAACATTATTTCCTAAGTTATCTACAACAGACACAGCTTCATACACACCATCACAAGGTAATGCTTTAAAATAAAGAACATTATTAAAGAAAGAATCAATAGAACCAACTTCATTATTAAACGAAAAGGTAAACCCTTGTTTGTACAAAGCATGAAAGGAAATAATATTTCTTGCCATTCCTGGCGAGTAACAACATTTATTCAAATCTAAACTAAACCCACTACTTAGCGATAAAGTATAAACTCCAATCTTGGTGACAGGTGAAGCTTTCCTATTCCCCATGATCAAGTTTATTCTTCCTTGCTCCACATCCTCACTTCTTCTTAGTCCCTGCAAGTCACAACAAATATGAATACCACAACCGGTATCAAGGACCCAAGATTAAGAATGGGGTGAGTTATTAGAAATGATAGTGTAAATACCTGCATGGTTGGGTTTGACTTTCCCATCCTTCACATCCTGCTGGTATTTTGGGCAGTTCCGCTTCCAATGAGCCTTTTCATGGCAATAGAAGCATTCACCCTCTTGGTTCCACTTGAAGAAGAGCCATCAAGGGTCCGAGCCTTGGTACCCTTCAAAGATCTCTTTCGCATCCTCCCTCGACTTTTCCCGATTGCCAAAACCGGAGTTGAGTTTGGAGTAGGAGTGATAGCAACCGACTTCCCCTTAAGACTTGTTTCTGCGGTCTTGAGAAGTCCCTGAAGTTTGCTGAGGGTGACCTCTTCCTTGTTCATGTGATATGTCATGCGGAATTGATCATAGCACGATGGTAAGGAGTGCAAAATGATATCTATTGCAAGCTCCTCAGGGAAGTTCACATTAAGCTTCAGCAAACGATCCACATACCTTTGCATTTTCTGCATGTGGCTCGTGACGGAATCTCCGTCCTTCATCATGGTTGTTATCATGGAGCAGATGATTTTGTACCTCTCTTGTCGTGCACTTTGATGGTATCTTTCCATCAAATCTTGGTGCATTTCATAAGGGTAGAAATCTTCATAAGACTTTTGGAGTTCAGCTGTCATTGTGGCCAACATGATGCAAGCCACCTTGGTTGCATCTCTTTCATGAGTATGAAAGTCAGCGATCTCCTGAGGAGTTGCAGTGGACTCATCAATTTCCTTAAGCTCCTTGTCAAGGACATATTCTTTGTCCTCGTAGCGGGTTATCATCCTAATGTTTCTGATCCACTCATTGAATTTGGATCCATCAAAGGTATCTTTCCCACACAAACTCATAAGAGTAAAGGAGCCATTAGGATTCGAGCCAGAAGCAGCATTGTTTGAAGACATTTGAAAGAAGAGAACAAGTTTAGTATAGATCTATGAGAGTCCTTAATAAAACACCCAAATGTAATATTAAGGCTAGGATCCAATCACAATATAACATAGCTTAGAAGAGGTATGCCGTAGTCTAAGCTATACCATATTTGAAAGGTAGGTGAATGACGATTCACCAATTTCCACCACGAAAACCGAAATATTAGATATTAGGTTTTATGATTGGTTCTTAGAAATTCCTAGATTCTTTGAGATTCAATGAACTTTTCAAAGGCATGTTTCAATATCGAGTGTGCCCTCCAAGTTTTGTGACTGGGATACCGAGGATCACAAAACGAGGTGTGAAGTAATCATGCAAATCACTTGGTACCCTTAAAGTTTATCACTCAATCGATGTGCCGGTAAACCACACATGCTCCACTGATACTATAATAAACCTTAAATCACCCTCTACCTACCTTGCTAAGTCCAAGTTAGTGTGCCGGTTAACCACACACGCTCCACCAACGACTTAGACAAAGTGTAAAGTGTAATTTCATGGATTAGCACCTTATTCACATTTTCCTAAAGTAACTAAGATTGGGAATTTAATAAAACATTTAGTTACTTTATTATATTCATCATACTTTGAATGAGAATTTATAAGTCCTTGTCTTACCCGTTCGGCTAACGACCCTCCACCAGTCAAGCAAGCGGTGGGTGAGAGTAGACACCCATTAAGTCACCATTTTATAGGCAACAACCTTATACCCACCTTATAGACCGACTTCGTGAATGAGGCGTACTAGCGGTAAGACAACTTTGTTCTTATACATACATACATACATATATATATATATATATATATATATATATATATATATATATATATATATATAATTATTAAATCATCATAATATAAGTATAAGGGTTGAATTTTAACTTTTAAAATTCTAGGGGTTGGAACTAAAGTTTTAACTTAACTTTATTTGTTCCAAAACTTGAGGGCAAGTTTTGTAACTTTCAAAACTTTTCATTTCTTGTAACTTATGAGTTTAATAGAGTAATAAAATGAAGACTCTTCATTTTTCTAACTCTTGTGTTTGTTTTTAATGGTTTTAATTCAAGTGTGACTCTTGGTTTTCCATAACTTGAGGACAAGTTATGGACTCCATTACAATACATTATGATCAAGAATTAATCTACCACATAGGTTACAAATAATTCCTATGATCATCTAAAACATCATAAGAACAAGAACATGAATATGAACTTATTCATAAATCAAAAATTACACTTAAAACTTTGTAATTTTGATAACTAGTTGTTGTAAATGAATTATCAAAGACATTACACCAAGTAAAACAAGTTTTTTTCAAGTACCAAAAAGTTTAGGGTAATGTTTCTAATTCATTTCCAGCAACTAAAGTCGAAATTCTGCAACCAGTCGACCCTACTCGCCGAGTGCCTGAACTTACTCGCCGAGTTGGTTGAAGATACACGTGAACTCGACGAGTCCCTCTTATGGACTCGACGAGTCCATTCGCAGACAGCAAGATTTCCGACTTTTTTTAAACTTTTAAGCACAAATAAAAAGCAAACAAGCCTAGGCTCTGATACCACTGATGGGTTTTGAGCATTCTAACACTTCCTAAGTGTACATGCAACCCTAATAACCTTGGATCTATGTTTGTCTAATTATCATGCAAAGTTGAATTCCAAGGCTATATTCCTATCTAGCATACATGGGAACAATTTTAACTTTAATGATAGATAGAATAACTTACCTTGTTGTTGCTTATGTTCCTTGAAACCTTGTGAGCCTAGCACCCCAAGTGTGATGCCTCAAATGCTTCACACAACACCAAATGCTCTTGGAAAAACTTATGAGAAAACACACACTTCTTGAAATCGGCCAAGCCCTCTTGTTTCCTTAGTGTAGCCGATTTTGGTGGAGAATATGATTCTTATATAGTGTTGACACATCTAGGGTTACACCATGTAAACCCTAATGTGTCATGACTCTTCATTTCCATGACCCATGGGTTTGTAACTCCCATGGAGCATCCATGGAGCATCCTATGGGTAGAATCGAACTTGATAATCCATGGAGCCTCTTAGCCCACTATACAAGATATGGATGATTTACATAATCAACCCATATATTTAATTAGTTCTCTTTTGACCACTTAATTAATTCTAAATTAATTATTGACCAAACTAATCAAATAATATTATTAATATATTAGAACTTATAATATATTAATAATCTCCAAGTGTTATTTCTCTCATTTAGTCTATCCAATTGCATGGTGCCATGCAACCCAAATGGACCATGCCGGGTCGGGTCAAGTACATACCAGAAATAGTTATGGACTTAGACACCTTATCCAACAGTCTCCCACTTGGATAAGTCTAATAAATATTACTGCAAGTATGACTTCAGGAACCGATCGGCAATCGTAGCTCTTTTCAAGGTTTCTCGGAACTGAGAAGATGATGGTACGCCATTTAAGATAAGTGATCATATAATCCTCTGTTCTAGATATCAGTCGGACAAATACATGGAACAATGTCTTACTTATTGTCCAACAGTTTGTTTCCCGATTTCCGATTTGTTTGACAAAGAACTTAATTGAACACATCAACTTAGTTCTGATCGGGCCCGGTACATGGGTCAAAACAAAATCATCGAGGGGCCCAGATATCAGCTTCTAATCCAAGAAGGAACGGATAAACTTCGACTCATATGTTTGTTCTACCAGTCATTGAATTACACACAAGACCATGATTTATAACATCGAGTTACCAATGCGTTTTCGTACAATCAATGCATAACCAACTTGTAAGTAACAAATCATATCTCTAGATTTGAAGACTTATATGATATTACTGTCTCACGATCACTCGAGATAGAATTCCATGAAGTGATTCCAGTGAGCGTGGGTTGAGTCCAATGCTCAGAACTTATGAGCACTCATGATTGTTGTAGCCTTGTCCAAGACCTCTACAACCAAACATGACAGTCTTGATTCATACCTACTTCCGACATATGACTGACTGTGGAGGTTTGAATAATATGTTATACCAAACAAAAATTATTCTGGAAGTCAAAACATGCAAAAGAAATGTAGTAAACGATCGACAAGAGATAGTAACACTTTAATCATAAATAAAACATTTTTTATTCATCATTAAATGTCAATTACACTTTACATATTTCGAGGTTATCTAACTACTAAAGCTAATATCATCCTTCAGCCCTATGCTCCAAGCATGCTGAAGATGCTTAACCCGAGTCAGTCCCTTTGTGAGGGGATCTGCCGGATTCTCATCTGATGATACCCTCTTTGCCATAAGGAGTCCTTCTTCGATCCGATGTCTGATGAAATGGTATTTTCTGTCGATGTGTCTGGATCTCCCGTGATCCCTTGGTTCCTTGGCTAAGGCAACAGCACTTTCACTATCACAGAAAATTTCCATTAGCTCTTTAATAGCTGGTACAACTCCAAGGTCTCCAATGAAGTTCTACAGCCATATCGCCTCCTTTGCTGCCTCGCTAGCTGCAATATACTCTGATTCACAAGTAGAATCTGCCACTGTCTCTTGCTTGGAACTCTTCCAAGAAATTTCTCCTCCATTTAGGGTAAAGACCCAGCCTGACTGAGAGCGGAAATTATCCCTATTAGTCTGGAAGCTAGCATCACTATACCCTACTACTCTCAAGGCATCACTCCCACCGAGGGTAAGGATCCAGTCCTTAGTCCTTCGTAGGTACTTGAGAATATTCTTTACCGCTGTCCAGTGTGCCTTGCCAGGGTTCCCCTGAAACCTGCTAACCATGGTCAAGGCAAAGGCTACATCAGGTCGAGTACTCGTCATAGCATACATGATTGAACCTACAGCCGAAGCATAAGGTACTACACTCATTTCTGCTATCTCAGCCTCAGTGTTAGGGCTTTGTGTCTTACTCAATTTGGCGTTACTCTAGATGGGTAACTCTCCTTTCTTGGAGTCCTGCATGCTGAATCTCTTCAGCACCTTATCCAAGTAGGTACTCTGACTAAGTCCAATTAGTCTTTTACTCCGATCTCTCAAGATCCTTATCCCTAAAATATAGGCAGCTTCACCGAGGTCCTTCATAGCGAAACACTTCCCAAGCCAGGACTTTACTTTCTGCAGGGTTGGAATGTCGTTTCCTATGAGTAGTATGTCATCCACATACAATACCAAAAAACTAACTATACTCCCACGAGTCTTAGATTTGAACTTTGGTAAGAAAGTAAATAAGTATTGATTTCTAAAAGTCCAGCTGTTTTCTGAGTACATGTCAATGCTAGTGGGAACATAAATGTTAGGATGGTAAAGATATAAATATCATGTTAGTGGGAGCATGATTATTATGTTGCAAGTTAACAATATTAATTATAGAAAACAAAAGTTTCAATTTGCAAAGTTGCATAGGTTGAAAAGTTGTTTTGCTAAAATTAAAGGATAGAAATTTATACTTCTTTTCAAACCTAAAATCTTAGATCGAGAAATTTAATCAAATTTAGTCAAAGGAGATATTGGAATGTTATGTTGAAAAGGTTCAACATATGGAAATTCTATATATGGCAATATTATAGCAAGAGACTAGTAAAGTATCATGTCTTTATGTAAGAAATTATGTATCATATCACATATGTTTCGGGTATAGGATCAATTACATATGCTACAATAATCGACCGTTCTGTCTATTCCAAATTCCTAGGGCGTTAAGAGGGAAAAGGGACCAGAACCAGATATGACTAAAGGAGTTAAACATCTGTCAAGTACACTCTAAGGTTCGCCAAGGATTGGTCATTTGTGGGTAGTTTGAAGTATAGTAATGGATGGACCGTATTGACATTATTATGAATAGATAGGATTTTATTCAGAATATGTTGTCATATGGAAAATACTGAAATGTTTCCATAATAGGAGTTGGATATTAAGAATCTATGTGTAGGATAGAAACTTTTATGTAAGAAGAATGTTCAAAGGAATGTACTTTGAATTTGTGACTTCATGTCTATAGAGTTGTCTTGTAACAATATCAAATAGGGCACTTTGTAATATCATTGGCAAAGTCTTTGTTACCTTGGTGCTATGACATTAAAAAATGATCATTCAATAAAATGATAGAATCTAACATATTCAAATATTGGAAATAATTTGGTGTTCTTAAACCCGTGAAAAGGATTGGGAATTGTGAAAAGAGCATCATTGGAAATGTGTTCAATTGATCTATTTCACGAAGTAAGGACCATAAGTAAACATAGTATGCATGCTTGGAGCATGGGATGACTATTTCGATTCAAGTATTAAGTTGATTACTCGAAACATTATACAATTAATAATGTGTAATCAATATGGTGATTAAATAATAAGTGTTTTATTTATACTCAAAGTTTGAGACCATCTTGGATTCAATTATTCTTGTGTTTCACTTCGCATGTTTTGACTTCCTGAATAACTAGGTCATCAAACATCCACAGTCGATCATACATTGGAAGTAAGTATTGAGGAAAGAGTGTCATCAATCCGACTGTAGATTGTCTAAAACGTTTAGACATAGCAAAAGTCCGCTGCAGTGTTCATGAGTGTTCCTGAAATAAGATTTGAGTATTGGATTAAACCCACACTCCTGTGAATCACTTCATAGATTTTATCATGTCTTATTGTGAGACGATATCTTATATTCTTAAAACGGAGACATATAGTTGCAGTTTACAAGTCAGTTGCACGTTGATAATATTTAAATGCACTAGTAACTTGGTGTTATAAACCATATTATTGTATGTGATTTTATGAGTAAATAGAGCAAGCATATGAGTCGAAGTTTATCCATTCCTTTTACCCAATATGGGATAAAAGGGATATCTGTGGGCCCCCCGATGATTTAGTGATGACACCCTAAGCGCTTGGCCAAGCCTGGACTAAGTTGATGTGTTCAATTGTAGTCTGTTGTCAGTTGTTATAAATTGGATATCAGGGAAAATCACATGAACATAGAGTATGATTATAATCCATGTCTCAGTTCCTACGATATCTAGAATGGAGGAATATATGATCCCTTATCTAAAGGACGTGTCAGAGTTCGACAACGACTTTTGAGAACTACAATTTCTAATCGGATTTTGAAGTCGTATTTGCATTTATAGTTATTAGACTTATCCAAGTGGGAGACTGTTGGATTAGGTGTCTAATCCCATAACTATATTTGGTATGTACTTGAACCGGTTGAAGCATGGTCCTTTTAGGTTGCCTTCACCAAATCAACTTGACTGGAAGAATAATGGAGAAAGAGTTTATTGTGGTTTATTAATATATTATTTGAATAATATATTAATAGAGACATCATATTGTTTAATTAATATTGGTCAAGAATTAATTTTATGGTCAAAAGATATTAATTAAACTTGGGGGAATAATATTGTAATTATAACATAGTTGCAATATGGGTTGTGGATCCCTTAACAAAGAGATGGGCAATTTTATATGGGAGCCCATATAGAAATCGTCTAAGCTAGGGATTCTAGAAGGGTCTAGTGGGTTGCTTAGAGCCTAAGCAACCAGTTTAGGTCTTTGACTGAAACCCTAACTCTGTAGCTATACAAGGGACCCTTGGGCACTAGAATTCGACTACTAGAAACCGTAGAAGATTCCAAGAGTCGATTTTAGACTTCCCCTATCTTTCCAACATTCTCCAATTGTTTTGGTGTTTGTGATCTATTAGAGGCATAGCATTTGAGGTGCTAGGTTCTCAAAAACTCAAGGATGTTTAAGCTACAATTGAAAGGTAGTTTTCTAACTTTGTTTTAGTTATGATTGTCATGTTTTGTATGCTAGGCATAGGGTTTATAAGCTTTGTATAATTATTGGATGTACAAATAGAAAAACTAGATCTGAAGCCTTAAGGTTTGCATGTGCACCATAGGATTCTTGTTTTGCTCATAACCCAACAAAGATCACATCAGTTGCTAGCTCATACCCAAAAGGTAGGGATGTCAAAACCCCCCCGTGGGACCCCGATCCCGTACAGGACTAAATTTTTAAAAAACCGGGAGCGGGAGCAGGAGCAGGGGCAAAATTGAACCCCGCTTATTTTCGGGACCGGGGTCGGGAGTTGGTATTTTCGTCCCGTACTCCCGCAGGGCACCGGTTGTACATTTATGTAAAAAAATATATATTTAATATAAAATACATATACAAAATAGATTTTCTAATTTTAAGTGTAGGTTAGGTTTCACTTATCCGTTTCCAATTAATAGATATTGAAGAGGTAGTGAATTGATCATATATTTTTGGATATGTAAGTATTTTATATTTGTAATAATGGATTTGTCATATTTTATATTTTTAAGATTGATGGAATTGTTGTTTTGTAATGTTGAATTCGTAATGTTGGATTTTTAATTTTTTAGTTTCTAAAAGATTATGTTTTAAACTTTTAAAGTTATTAAAAATAAGTTTTTTAGCCTAACACAAAGTAGTTGTTTAGCAAAAAAAAAAATTTAAGCGGGGGAACCGGGGGAACGTGGGCGGGACCGGGGTGATGGAGGTAACCGGGGGCAGGACCGGGGGCTATGTAAACGGGGGAGCCGGGGGCAACAATTGATTTCGGGGGCAAGAGTGGGGGCAACTATTCCCGCTCCCGTTTGATCCCGTTGACATCCCTACCAAAAGGGAATCAAAGGGGGGAAAGTTTCTCAATGTAAGCTTTAATTTTGAGTACATGTGAACTCACATAAGATCCTCGGTCATTTTGCAACCAATAAAAGAATTTAAGGTCTCTAATATCTCTAGCTTAGCATGAACTTGAAACATGATTCTAAGTTGCTCAATCATGTCAAGTTATTCATGGAACTTAAAGGTTTTCTGAAGCTCATGAGTCATTGTTGCAAGCATGATGCATGCCACATCGGCTGAATCATTTACACATTTCGCCCAAGCAACTTTCAATGCCTTGGTGACATTTTGACAAAGCTCTTCTGGGATAGGTTCATCAAGGACATAATCGTTTTTCTCAAGTTTTAGGACAATCCTAAGTTTTTTTGAACCCATATAAAGTTGGGGCCGATAAGTTTTTCTTTTTCGATGATGGATTTGTGACATCCCGGAATTTAGGTCAAAAACTGTGAATCAAGTTCACAATAAATCTTTTGGCAATTTGACTCATTGAGTTTTAGTGCATCTTATGTGAAATAAATTAGTTCATTGCAACTATTATAAGATATCAGATAGTATCTTACTTCCAAATATGTAATCTGGCAAATGAATCAAAAAACTCAAACTGCAACCATAGTTAATGAATATGAAAAACTAAAAATTTTCATTAAGCAGTTGTGAGCAACACAAACACTCTAGACTCGTAGTACGTGTTTCCCTGTTTCTGAAAATATAAAGAACGTTCAAAACAGAGTTCGTACGCAAAATATACCATCATATTAAGAATCGAAAACCGGTATAATACTAATTTTCTTAAAACCGCTAAAACAGTTTCTATCCGTTGAAGGACTTGCACACCTCAAATTGAAATTTCGGATGCGTTTTTGGACTCAGGTCATAGTCTATTATTTAATTTCACACTTGATATATTTTAGTAAAAATATTTATAAAGGTGAAAAAAAAATGTTTTGAATCAATAAATCATGAAACCTTAAACTATTGATTTCGAGATAATTTCAATTATTAGCAATATATTATAGAAATAATATATTATTATCCAATCCAACAAATGTGAGTTTTAACGATAGAGATAACAGTTTATTTTTATTTTTGAGTTTAACCATTTATTTTGATACATAACTAATAACTTATGATCAACTATAGATAAATTATAATAGATTTTATAAATTATAGGATAATTTATGTATCAATAAACTTTAAATGACCACAATGCGTATATATTATATAATTAAAATATCGTAACAACACTATATATATATATATATATATATATATATATATATATATATATATATATATATATATATATATATATATATATATATATATATATATATATCTTGTAACATTTTCAAAAACCAATTAACAGTGTATATATGATAAATTGAACAATGACTATGTACAAATCTCGAATCATTTATATATCTCACAAACACACATAACAAAATCTTAACATGAGAGTGTATAATAATTGTGTACTTGTTATTGTCATAAAACATCTCAACAAATACACACACAATTTTATTAAATCTAGAATTGTATATCAAATTTATATATACCACCAAATTCATACTTTTAAACTACCAACTACAAAGAAAATGACAACCAAATTTGAGGTTGCTTCCGAGTTTCATGTTACATAAATGCACACTCAAAGTATTATGCACACTTGTTGAAGCCCAAGGAAATATTACAATAGGAAATAATATAATGATACTCTAAATCAATCTATATTGAGTACATGGGTACAACCAGATCTTTACAAGATCTGTAGAATTATAATCACCAATAGAACACTGAAACAAAACCTGTACAATGTTAAAATGAATACTCAAACACAACTGTACAATGATAAAATCGTATTTGTGGAGATATGGATGATCAAGCACCTCGTGAAATCGATGAAGCTGTTTGCTGCCATTTTCTTTTCTTCTTCTTCATTTGATACCATGAACACACCAAAGTGTGTGTTTTCTTCGCTTACCCATATGTATTGTTGTCAATCGGACCAAAAGATGAAAGAAACAACGAGGGTCGCTAAAGGTCGACTTCCTCCCTCGTTTGCTCCACAGAATCACCACCATTACCACCACTGTTCATCCACCCTCCTCTACCGTTTTGCTGGTTTGTCAATCACCACCACCTTTCCTCTCCCTCCCTCGTTCTTTTCCTTTTTCCTATCGAGCATCAACCCAAACACCCACTTAGGTCTATCGATTTCTGTCAAGACAAACAAAAAAAGAAAAGAAGGAGGAAAAAAAAACCAAAAGCAACCACGGAGGCTGCCAAAGCAGCCCCCATCCACGCACCTGTCACCACCAATCGCAAATAGCCCCAACAAACCACCTCCGACATGTTGCTGACCGACCGGACTCGCCTTCGGACCTCCTTTCCTTCGCACCTCGCACGAGAGAAAGCGAAATACCGCTGCTTTCATCTCTTCTCCTCCTTCGGTTCGGTCGAGCACCGGAGAAGCTTCCTCATTTCAATTGATTACCACCACCGGGACCACCCTCCTTCTGTTTCCAATCTTTGTTTCCCCAAATCGAGGTAGCGCCAGGGGTGAATGACAATTTCCCTCGTGTTCCCCTCAATCACCTTCGTTCATACGCCTTCGTCCTTCGGCCTCGTCGATCTCGGAGATGATCCCTTCGCCAGAAATCGATCCGGAATCGCCAATTTCTACACCACCTACGAGTCTTCGTTTTTCCTCTCTTCGTTCGTCTGCTTGCAGTCGTTTTTTTCTCTACCCGATCAAACAAAAGACGGGATGAAAATAAGCCCTAAGTTATTTTAGTTATGAAACGACCAAACTACCGCCACTATTAAACCCTTTATTCAAAATAAGTCCCAACTCCCAAACCTTGACTCCATTTATTAAAATCAGTCCCTCTCATGGAGTTTTTTTAACAACACCAGTCTAAGACTCAAACATTAATTCAATTTAAACCATTCCAGTCCCTCCCTTGAATTATTTTAACCAAAACAGTCCTACTTTGATAAGTTAAGTTACCAAACACCCCTTATAGTGTAAATTTGTTAAAAAAATGGTCTGGAAGGTGTTTCAAAGTTCAAGAATCTAGGCTTTGTGGTTTCTCATATGTCATGCTTCTCAAAATAATCTGATTTTGTACAAAACGAACATCATTTTAATGGTGAGTGCTTACGACCCATTTTTAATATATTTTTTAGGGGGGGGGGGGGTACATGTGCCTATATACATTGTCTATACAAATATATTATCCTTTATGCGAAAATACAATAAATCTAGTTTATAAAAAAAATGTTATTTAACAATTAAACATATTGTTACAAATAAACTAGTGTAAACTTTTTGTATACGCATTATGGTTATTTTATCATGAAATAACTATTTCACACAACAAGTCCTACATGATACAAAAATATATGATTTTTGTGTGACATTGTAAATTATAACAAGCACATTATAACACTTTGTAGTATTTCAAGTATTCAAGCTATTACTATTCGTATATATTTATATGTTTAAATGCATAAAGTTTATATATATATATACATATGTTCATTACTTTGAAACATACATATTTATAAAAGCAACTACATTAAATTTGTATATACATACAAAGCATACTCGGCTTTTATAAACTTTATACAATGAAATTCATTATGCCTAGGCACTTAACCACAATTAATTTAGGGCTGGGAGTTATTTACATACTTTTTAGTTAAGGGATTTTTAGTGAGACGTTATTCAATAGCTCAGTCTAAACACTTAGCATACCCACACTATTATAACTGTTAATTTTTGGAGCGAGATACATATGTATAAATCTATAAGGTGTTGACATCCCCACCTACAGTTGATGGCTACAACCTCAACCGATCAATTGAAGCGAGTTATAAGTGTCTACAATTGTTACTACTGATGGGTTTTGAGCATTCTAACACTTCCTAAGTGTACATGCAACCCGAATAACCTTGGATCTATGTTTGTCTAATTATCATGCAAAGTTGAATTCCAAGGCTATATTCCTATCTAGCATACATGGGAACAATTTTAACTTTAATGATAGATAGAATAACTTACCTTGTTGTTGCTTGTGTTCCTTGAAACCTTGTGAGCCTAGCACCCCAAGTGTGATGCCTCAAATGCTTCACACAACACCAAATGCTCTTGGAAAAACTTATGATAAAACACACACTTCTTGAAATCGGCCAAGCCCTCTTGTTTCCTTAGTGTAGCCGATTTTGGTGGAGAATATGATTCTTATATAGTGTTGACACATCTAGGGTTACACCATGTAAACCCTAATGTGTCATGACTCTTCATTTCCATGACCCATGGGTTTGTAACTCCCATGGAGCATCCATGGAGCATCCTATGGGAAGAACCCAACTTGATAATCCATGGAGCCTCTTAGCCCACTATACAAGTGTAACATCCAGATTTTACCAGGTATCTTGTAAATCTAATTTTGTCATATTGTGAGAGGGACTCGGCGAGTTGGAGCTCAGACTCGCCGAGTAGAGACGCGGAATTGAACATTGGTGCGCGCCTGGACTTGGCGAGTCCAGGATATGGACTCGACGAGTCTGCGCTGTGTAATGAAACCCTAAATCTTCGAGTTTGAGGCCTATATAAAGGGCCTTATGGCCGTCAATTGTGCTCACCCAACCCTCAGTGAGTGACCCTTGTGTTCTTGAGCTATTTGTGAAGAGAAAGGAGCCATTCTTGATCTTGTGTGTGTTATTTAGCAAGAATAAGGAGACCCTAGGCAAGAGGAAGCCAAGGAGGTTGCTATTTCGTGGATTTGGAGCTTAGATCATCACTCTAGAGGTATTATCTCGAACCATTTTCTGTTTAGTGAAACATGATGCAATTTAGGGCTTGTGGTGGTCATTTATGGGATGATTTGATGCCCATTGGTTCCCTCTTTGAGTTGAGGCCATGGATCTAGATCCATAGAGGTCCAGAGAGCCTCACTCATCAAGCTTTATGAGTGACAATAGAGTCTTTGACCTTGTGTTGTAGTATTTGAGTCATAAACATCATATATGGTCATATAGAGGTTGTATGTGCATCAAGATTGTAACTTTACGTGCTAAATGAGCTTGGAGGGACTGGATCTATGGATTAATGAACTGGATCTGACCTTTAGAGCAAGATTGAGTCAGTGTATGGCATGGACTCGCCGAGTCCAAAGAACAGACTCGGCGAGTAGCATGAATATTGCCCGACCACTCTGTGAGTGGCCTCGCTGAGTTGGGAAAGGTGGACTCAGTGAGTCAAGGGGGAGTCAGAATGGACAGGTGGACTGAGTCTAACTGGACTCGCCGAGTTGTTCTTGAGACTCGGCGAGTTGAGTCGTGGTGGCCCCACAACTCGTGCCAGGTGGAACTCGTCGAGTTGAGGGAATGCTCGACGTGTCAAGGGAGGATTCCAGGGAAATTGGTGTACACGCCCAGACTCGTCGAGTCGCCTGGGTACTCGCCGAGTCCGGTCAAAGTTGACCGTTGACCGTTGACCAGCGTTGACCTAGATTGACTTGTTATAGTGTGGTCAACCCTAGTTGGGAAAGTGTTAATTAGAGGTGTATTGTGCTATAGGGGGGACGATAGCTCGACAGGTCGAGTGATTAGCGATTTCAGGTTTACGATTTACCGAGACACGCGAGGTGAGTCTTCTTACTATACTTTACCTTGAGTAGGTAACCAGAGTTATGTGATAGAGTATTTGTATGCTATGTATGTTATGTGTTGTACTGCATTACTTCTATGTGATTGATGATGTGCATGTTTACAGAGTTAGAACCGGAAGGTTCACAGAGTTAGAACCTGAGGGTTCACAGAGTTTGGGTGCACGGACCCACAGAGTTATAGCCTCGAGTGGCTAATATGTGTTATATGTAGTATTTTGGGGAACTCACTAAGCCTTGTGCTTACAGTGTTGATGTTATTGTTTCAGGTACTAGTGACGACCGCGGGAAGGCGCCGGCTTGATCCGTACACACACACATTCGGAGCTTGATATCATGATCTTGGGATTTTGTATTGTCTTGTTTGGATAATTGAAATGGTTGTTTTATGAATATCAATGGAATTATGTTTTATAAAAATTGAAAATTTTGTTTTGAAAATTTTCGGTGTTACAAATTGGTATCAGAGCCTTGGTTTGAGGGATTCGGGTACACCTTCGGGGGTATTTGAACTCAAACCGAGGAATTGAAGAGATATTTCAAAATAAAACCAAAGTTTTCTAAGAGTAAAAGATTTTCCAGGAAGAAACGTGTGTACGATCAGCCAGCGCCCGAACGGTGAATTCTTAAAATACCTTTATATTATGTGATAATTATTATTAATGTGATGTATTTGCATGCTAGAGTAGGCTAGGTATTGCTAATAGGACTAGAGTGGCCTGTTTTGTGATGCCTTAGCCTAGGGAGGGGTGAGCTGCCATAAGATGCTGAGAGTAATTAGGTAGCAGCTAGGACTTCGTGTGAGACCTGTTACAGAGCGATTTAAGTATAACAGAGTACTTGGGGATTGGGATCCGAAGAGGAAGATTTGGGGTGTGCACTGAGACGGTGCGGACAGTAGTATTGGGCCCGTACTACTGAAAGCACCGGTGCGGTACGCAGTCCAAATAAGAATCTTGGGATACCAAGAATCAAGGAGGGGTGGATTGTCGAATGTAAGAGTGTTCGAGTAAATTCTAATTATCGCATGTCGTATTTCAGAGGTTGATCATGGTGAGGACACGTCACATGCCGGAGGATGCCGGAACTAGCGATGAGGAGATTCGACAGATCATTCATGAGGAGGTGGCTGCGGTCATCAGAGCTGAGTTACCAGAGATGTTCGGGTCCATTAAGACCGCGTTGATTGAGACATTTGACGAGCGCTATGCCGCTCTTTCTGAGGCTGCGGTTGCAGCGGCTACCGCAGCGATTGCTGCGGCAAGACCCCAGGGAGGTGATGCGACATTGTTTAGGGAGTTCAGCAACACCAAGCCACCAGAGTTTGATGGTATGCAGGATCCGGTGGCAGCTATGAGGTGGATATCTGATATGGAGGGATGCTTCTTCACTTGCTCGTCCCCTGAGCATTTGAAGGTTCGGTTCGCGCTGAACCAGCTTCGCTTGGGAGCGAAGGACTGGTGGAAGTTTGTGACAGCACACTTCACACCGACTGAGCTTTCGGCAGTGACCTGGGAGTGGTTCACTACCATGTTCCGAGATGAGTACGTTCCTCAGGTGGAGAGGGAACGTCTGACACAGGAGTTTCTGACCCTCAAGCAGGGTACCGAGTCAGTCACAGCTATTACGAGGATGTTTCATGAGAGGGCGATGTTCTGCCCTGAGCACGTGTCCACCGAGCAGGCATGTATGAGCCGTTACCTGAGCATTCTGAGACGGGATATTCGGGAGTTCGCTGCGAACTCCTCGTATCGGACATTTGCCGAGCTTCAGGCAAATGCTCGGAAGAGGGAGATTGAGCTTGAGACTCAGGCCAGGGAGGAGGCAGAGTCTCTGGGGAAGGATCGGCGGCCGGCACAGTCCCAGCCGGCAGCCAAGCGGGCCAAGCCCGCTGACCCCCGACCCGGGAGCCAGAAGGGCCGCACTTGTGGAAAGTGCGGAAAGGGTCACGATGGAGTCTGTCGAGCGGGGTCTTGCTACAAATGTGGCAAGGAGGGGCATATGGCCAAGGACTGCCCCAAGGGGTTTACAGTATGCTTCCACTGTAACCAGACCGGACACCGGAAGGCAGAGTGTCCGCTGCTGCGCGGAGCATCTCAGGGGTCTGCTCCCGCCGCCATCAGAGCTACTGCTACAGAGAGTTGGCCCGTGAAGGCCGAGGCACCGAGGGCTCGGGGGAGAGCCTTTCAGCTGACTGCGGAAGAGGTCCGCGCTGCACCCGACGTTGTGGCTGGTACGCTTTCTTTATATTATTTATTTATGGTGTCGAGATATTATGCTTATATTATGCTATGCATAGGTACCTTCCTTCTGAATTCTGTACCGGATTTAGTGTTATTTGACTCGGGTGCGAGTCGATCTTTTGTATCTTTGACATTTAGTCAGCATATCAGTGTTAGTCGTGGGGCACTGAGTCGGCCCCTGCGGGTTTCCATAGCCGCCGACAGAGTGATTTGTGCCACGGAGGTCCTCCGGGGATGTGTATTGGAGATTTTTGGGGTTGAGTTCCCGATCGACCTGATTCCTATTGTGATGGGTGATGTCTGTGTTATAGTGGGCATGGACTGGTTGAGCCGATTCGGCGCGGTTATCGATTGCGAGCGTCAGCTGGTGACTATACGAGATCCTAGTGGGGGAGTTCTTTCGGTTTACGGCGAGGGTACACGTTCTGGATCAGCCTTTTGTTCTGCTGCTAGGGCGAGGCAGTGTTTACAGCAGGGCTGTAAGGGTTTTGTGGCGTATATGATGGATACGCGAGTGATCTCCGAGAGACCGAGTTCGGTGGATGAAGTTCCGGTGGTGCGTGAGTTTCCAGATGTCTTTCCCGAAGAGTTACCAGGTGTGCCTCCCATGAGGCAAGTGGATTTTGGTATCGATTTGGTTCCGGGAGCCGCGCCTATTGCTAAGGTGCCGTATCGCCTTGCGCCTCCAGAAATGCAAGAGTTATCCTCGCAACTTCAGGAGTTGCTGGGGAAGGGGTTTATTCGGC
This sequence comes from Lactuca saligna, assembly GCF_052625555.1. Taxonomy (NCBI): domain Eukaryota; kingdom Viridiplantae; phylum Streptophyta; class Magnoliopsida; order Asterales; family Asteraceae; genus Lactuca; species Lactuca saligna. Next base: position 109,753,250 of record NC_136420.1, on the reverse strand, counting down.
CGAGTAGCTCGCCGTGGGGAGCACCCATCCTATTTGTGAAGAAGAAAGATGGCTCGCATCGCATGTGTATTGATTATCGGGAACTGAATAAGTTGACGGTCAAGAACCGTTACCCGTTGCCGAGGATCGACGATTTATTCGATCAGTTACAGGGAGCATCTTGGTTCTCCAAGATTGATTTGAGGTCGGGCTATCATCAGGTGAGAGTACGGGACGAGGACGTCCAGAAGACAGCATTCAGGACGTGTTATGGGCATTATGAGTTTGTGGTGATGCCTTTTGGGCTCACCAATGCCCCGGCTGTGTTCATGGACCTCATGAACAGGGTATGTCGGCCGATGTTGGATCGGTCGGTGATTGTGTTCATTGATGATATTCTGGTATATTCGAGATCTAGAGAGCAGCACGAGGAGCATTTGAGGGAGGTTCTTGGAGTTTTGAGATCGGAGAAACTTTATGCAAAGTTTTCCAAGTGCGATTTTTGGTTACGGGAGGTCCAGTTTCTGGGACATCTCGTTAACTGGAAGGGGATATTGGTCGATCCGGCCAAGGTTGACGCAGTGATGAGGTGGGAGGTGCCAAGGTCACCTTCTGAGATCCGGAGTTTCCTTGGGTTGGCAGGGTATTATCGGAGGTTTATTAAGGATTTCTCCAAGATTGCGGTTCCACTCACCAGATTGACCCGGAAGGGTGTTACATTTCTATGGGGTCCCGAGCAGCAGACCTCCTTTGAGACGCTTCGCCAGAGGTTGTGTGAAGCTCCGGTATTAGCCCTTCCGGAAGGGATGGAGGGTTTTGTGGTGTTCTGTGATGCATCGATTTTAGGACTGGGAGCGGTACTGATGCAAAAGGGACATGTGATAGCATATGCATCGAGGCAGTTGAAGCCTCACGAGACGAGGTACCCCACACATGATCTGGAGTTGGGGGCAGTGGTGTTCGCCCTCAAGATTTGGCGGCACTACTTGTATGGGGTTCGTTGTACGATTTACACGGACCATAAGAGCTTGAAGTACCTGATGGATCAGCCTAACCTAAACATGCGGCAAAGAAGGTGGTTAGATGTGGTCAAGGATTATGATTGCGAGATTTTGTACCACCCGGGCAAGGCTAATGTGGTAGCCGACGCGTTGAGTCGCAGGGCGGAGAGTGCTCCACTGCGAAATGTATGTTTGCGACTGACTGTGATAGCTCCAGTTCTGGACGCCATTCGTGGGGCACAGGCCGAGGCTGTGCGTCCAGAGATGCAGAAGAGAGAGCGGGTCGTTGGGTTGGTTTCGGAGTTCGTATCGGATAGTCGAGGCCTTATGACTTATCAGGGCCGGATCTGGGTACCGTTTGTAGGCGGTACACGTACTACATTGATGGAGGAGGCTCAATGGATCGAAATTTTCGATCCATCCCGGGGCTACAAAGATGTATTTGGACCTAAGGAAGGAGTATTGGTGGCCTTGTATGAAGAGGGATGTCGCATGGTTTGTCGAGAGGTGTTTGACCTGTCGAAGGGTGAAGGCCGAACACCAGAGACCGCATGGCAAGTTGCAGCCATTGGAGGTTTCCGAATGGAAGTGGGAACAGATCGCTATGGATTTCATCACCAAATTGTCGAGGACTGCCAGAGGAGTCGATGCAATTTGGGTGATTGTGGATAGGTTGACGAAGAGCACTCACTTTCTTGCCATCAGTGAGAGTTCTTCGGCGGAGAAGTTGGCGGAGATTTATGTGAGGGAGGTTGTATCTCGGCATGGGGTGCCGATCTCGATCGTTTCAGACCGTGATGTGCGTTTCACTTCCCGCTTCTGGAAGAAATTTCATGAGGAGTTGGGTACTAAGCTGCATTTTAGTACCGCATACCACCCCCAGACCGACGGCCAAAGTGAGCGGACGATTCAGACACTTGAGGACATGCTTCGGGCATGTGTATTGGACTTTGGGGGTAGTTGGGATACGTATTTGCCTTTGGCGGAGTTTTCCTACAATAACAGCCATCATTCGAGCATCGGTATGCCGCCCTTTGAGCTGTTGTATGGTAGGAGGTGTCGAACTCCCATATGTTGGGGAGAGGTTGGGCAAAGGGTAATGGGCAGTACAGAGATCGTGAATCAGACGACAGAGCAGATACAGCTGGTCAGACAGAGGTTATTGACCGCTCAGAGCCAACAAAAGAGTTACGCGGATAGATGCCGGTCCGAGCTGAAATTTCAGGTCGGCGACTTTGTTCTCCTGAAGGTTTCTCCTTGGAAAGGAGTGATCCGGTTCAGGAAGAGGGGAAAATTGGGGCCCTGGTTTATAGGTCCGTTTCGTGTGATCGAAAGGGTGGGCCGGGTAGCCTATCGGCTGGAGTTACCAGCAGAGTTGGGATAGATTCACAACACTTTTCATGTATCGCAGTTGAGGAAATGTATAGCCGACGAGTCGGCAGTGGTTCCATTAGAGGATATTCAGGTAGATGCAAGCCTGAATTATGCTAAGAGACCAGTGGCTATTAGGGATCGGAAGATCAAGATTTTGAGGAACAAGGAGGTACCTTTGGTATTGGTACAGTGGCAACATCGGAAGGGATCAGAAATGACCTGGGAGCCGGAGGGTATGATGCGGGAGCAGCATCCGGAGCTATTTTAGAGCGAGACTTCGAGGGCGAAGTCTAGTTCTAGTGGGGGAGAGTTGTAACATCCGGATTTTACCAGGTATCTTGTAAATCTAATTTTGTCATATTGTGAGAGGGACTCGGCGAGTTGGAGCTCAGACTCGCCGAGTAGAGACGCGGAATTGAACATTGGTGCGCGCCTGGACTCGGCGAGTCCAGGATATGGACTCGGCGAGTCTGCGCTGTGTAATGAAACCCTAAATCTCCGGGTTTGAGGCCTATTTAAAGGGCCTTATGGCCGTCAATTGTGCTCACCCAACCCTCAGTGAGTGACCCTTGTGTTCTTGAGCTATTTGTGAAGAGAAAGGAGCCATTCTTGATCTTGTGTGTGTTATTTAGCAAGAAGAAGGAGACCCTAGGCAAGAGGAAGCCAAGGAGGTTGCTATTTCGTGGATTTGGAGCTTAGATCATCACTCTAGAGGTATTATCTCGGACCATTTTCTGTTTAGTGAAACATGATGCAATTTAGGGCTTGTGGTGGTCATTTATGGGATGATTTGATGCCCATTGGTTCCCTCTTTGAGTTGAGGCCATGGATCTGGATCCATAGAGGTCCAGAGAGCCTCACTCATCAAGCTTTATGAGTGACGATAGAGTCTTTGACCTTGTGTTGTAGTATTTGAGTCATAAACATCATATATGGTCATATAGAGGTTGTATGTGCATCAAGATTGTAACTTTACGTGCTAAATGAGCTTGGAGGGACTGGATCTATGGATTAATGAACTGGATCTGACCTTTAGAGCAAGATTGAGTCAGTGCATGGCATGGACTCGCCGAGTCCGAAGAACAGACTCGGCGAGTAGCATGAATGTTGCCCGACCACTCTGTTAGTGGCCTCGCCGAGTTAGGAAAGGTGGACTCAGTGAGTCAAGGGGGAGTCAGAATGGACAGGTGGACTGAGTCTAACTGGACTCGCCGAGTTGTTCTTGAGACTCGGCGAGTTGAGTCGTGGTGGCCCCACAACTCGTGCCAGGTGGAACTCGTCGAGTTGAGGGAATGTTCGACGTGTCAAGGGAGGATTCCAGGGAAATTGGTGTACACGCCCAGACTCGTCGAGTCGCCTAGGTACTCGCCGAGTCCGGTCAAAGTTGACCGTTGACCGTTGACCAGCGTTGACCTAGATTGACTTGTTATAGTGTGGTCAACCCTAGTTGGGAAAGTGTTAATTAGAGGTGTATTGTGCTATAGGGGGGACGACAGCTCGACAGGTCGAGTGATTAGCGATTTCAGGTTTACGATTTACCGAGACACGCGAGGTGAGTCTTCTCACTATACTTTACCTTGAGTAGGTAACCAGAGTTATGTGATAGAGTATTTGTATGCTATGTATGTTATGTGTTGTACTGCATTACTTCTATGTGATTGATGATGTGCATGTTTACAGAGTTAGAACCGGAAGGTTCACAGAGTTAGAACCTGAGGGTTCACAGAGTTTGGGTGCACGGACCCACAGAGTTATAGCCTCGAGTGGCTAATATGTGTTATATGTAGTATTTTGGGGAACTCACTAAGCCTTGTGCTTACAGTGTTGATGTTATTGTTTCAGGTACTAGTGACGACCGCGGGAAGGCGCCGGCTTGATCCGTACACACACACATTCGGAGCTTGATATCATGATCTTGGGATTTTGTATTGTCTTGTTTGGATAATTGAAATGGTTGTTTTATGAATATCAATGGAATTATGTTTTATAAAAATTGAAAATTTTGTTTTGAAAATTTTCGGTGTTACAACTAGATATGGATGATTTACATAATCAACCCATATATTTAATTAGTTCTCTTTTGACCACTTAATTAATTCTAAATTAATTATTGATCAAACTAATCAAATAATATTATTAATATATTAGAACTTATAATATATTAATAATCTCCAAGTGTTATTTCTCTCATTTAGTCTATCCAATTGCATGGTGCCATGCAACCCAAATGGACCATGCCGGGTCAGGTCAAGTACATACCAGAAATAGTTATGGACTTAGACACCTTATCCAACAACTACAACGCCCAATGAAGCGTTGTAAGGGGGTACATTCAGCTATATAACTCGGTTATAGGACTCACTATAAAGATTAACCGGAATATCTCTTTCTCTTATTACAAACCATGGGTTTGGTTGCTTTCAAAACCATTTTAAATGTGGATTTACTCATACAAAGATACATTTTGGATTTCAAAGATTCTTTACAAATACGATTTTAAGTATGGATCTACTTATACAAAGATACATTTTAGCTTTCAAAGATTCTTTCCAAATGCAGTTTTAACTAGTGTTATGCCTTCAAAGAAAATACTTTCTAGACTTTTAAAAGTATTACTACTGTTAGCAGAAAACCTGTAACTCTCACCAACCATGTGTTGACCCTCAAAATTACATATATTCTCAAGAAATCACTAAACAAACATTCAAGACGGATGATATTATAAGTGACCTAGTTTACTTGCTGTTGTATTATATGCCTATCTGTTAAGGCAATTCATGTATTATTATTTGTAAAATCCTTGTATTCAAATATCAAGATGGAAAACGAATGCTATATTGTTTATTGTTTTACTTGTGCTATGTATTCAGTTTACCTGAGATCCGTGAACACAGCCGCATAGCCCGATGTGTTCCGCTGCCTCGGCCGGGGGTGTGACAAGATTAGACAGTGAGTGATGAGGTTGTTACAATTGGGGTTGTCATCTATAAAATAATAAGATTCATTTTAATATCTTTGATATAGTTTGTTTTAAAATTAATTACCCTTGAAATTATATTTTGAAAAACTATGATCCACATCACCCAAAATAACTTGAGTCGGTGACCCACTACAAGTGATTTTGCTGATCGATAAGTTGCGATAACCAGATAAAAATCTTATGTAAATTTTAGATTAATGGGATCCAAAAAAACATTACTTTGTTTTTAATGGCATGTTCATCCTACATATGCCTCAAGACTCTTATGCTTAGGTGATATTTATCATATAATAACTTGATTAAGTCATCCATTTAAAAAACTTGTGAATTTTTCACAAATGGTTAGGTGATATTTATCACATGAGTAAATATAAAGCACCATGGCTATTTCCTTAGAATCCAAATATATAAGGTGACCTAAAATCCAAAAGAATTGCACAAAAACTGCTAAGTGATTTTTAAGTGGATGACATAAATTTAAAGTTTTGAAAAAGGTTTTTATAAATGTTTTATTATTATAGAATTTTAAAACATTTTGTATCATGAACATTTCATACATAAAATATTTCATGGTACATTTTATAGTGTTCCAAAAATTATAAATTTGAATTTATTTCATATCTAATTTTACCAGTTAAAATTAATACTCGATTTTAATTGAACGTTATATCGATTGGAACTGGTTTTAAACTTTTTTTTAATAAAAACTTCCTTTTATTAAAAACCTTTTTAAATCTTTAAAGTTTTGGCTATTTAAGAGTTCTAAAAAAAACTGTTTTTAACAACAAAAAAATAATAAAAAATAAAAAATAAAAAATAAATAAAAAAAATAAAAAAAACTCAAGTTTTTTACATCTTATGTTGTAAAGTTTTATTTAAAAAATTCTAACCCCAAGTTGATGTTAATTTTTGTCAAAAAAATTTTAACATGACAAACACATTTAGGTACGTACAACATTTTATAACAACCAAAAATAAATGTCACAAGAACGTATTTAAAGTGTATACACAAATCCAATTTCTAGTAATATTTATTGTGTAGCATCACAACAAATAATAGGTCATTTTCTAAAGGACTTATTAAGATACTTCAAGGCCTTCAAAATCTCCATGTCTTCATAAGGTCTTCATATTGTATCTTGTTACACTTTTTTTTTAAAATGACTAGTCTAAAACCTAATTTGTTACATATAAAAATAAACAAATGAAATAATACATATTTATCTATTACAGTATCGTATGAATAAATAAATAACAACAAGTATCCTGATGGCTAGTTTATAAACAACAACAACATAAAAAATTTAATAAACAACTCTTTGTTTATTCTAAGTCAACTTTTATATAACCAAAATTTATGGAAAAATGGTTATAAAAAAACACTTTTAAACTACAAGATGCCAAAGAAAACAGATATGGACATTTCTTTAGACAAAAAGAAATTCATGATTGTTTTCCAAAATCCAAATATCATTAAACATGAGAAATCATTCTACTGTATAAAAGATGGCTCTGATACCACTGATGAGTTTTGATGTATAAAATTAGTCGGTTTTTCATAAAAATTGGACAACAGAAGATATAAAATTTACTATAAATTTTTTAGCATATTTTCAACACAAAACCACCAAGGATCATTTTAAAGAGGTTAGACGGATGTTAAGACCAACCATATGGTGTTCCAGAATGACAACGTTTGAAGGCTTTGGACCCTCTTGGATTTGGGGTGTTGATGAAGATGGAAAGAACAAGTAGCTTGAACTTCTCTACAAGTATCCACTACCAAGATTAAGGTACCTAAAATGCTAGTTTTCTTCTTTTCTTATTTATTATTTAAGCCTTTAAGTGCTTAAGAAAATAAGCACTAAAAGGAAGATACAAAAGGCACCAAAAGCTAAGCACCAAACTTCAAAAGAGAGAGCTTCTATGGAGAGGAAAATTTATGACTTTTGAGTGGAGAATAAGGACCAAAACAACAAGCAACTTTGATGCATTAGTGTCACTAATGTGTCATAGGCAACGTAAGTTCCAACCTATTATAATACTTTAATGGATGTAAAGTAAAACTAGACATGATGGACAATAGAATGGAGGTTGACAAGCAACCTCCATGCCTCTAGGAGAGTTACGACCATGAGGCCATTAGACAACCAAAATTTCCTAATTCATTAATCAAAAGTATTGGTATGATAGTTAAGTCATAAGTATCCAAATTGTTCGAAACATTTGTTCATGATTTATTAATCATACCATATTATATAGTAACTAGTTTGTTCTTACTTTTATTATTGTTTTCATCAAACATTAATTATTCTAATTAAATACAAGAGTTGAATTTAATTATTAATAATCAAATTCTTAATAAAGAATCAATAAGTACCAACTTGATTAAGGTGTGACTTTAATTTCATGTTCACGATTAAAATCTACAAAATTTATCTTTATGGTGAAACACCCCTCGCATTGGCCAATTTGAAAGTCTTAAATAAAATCTTTTAAAAATATTTTGCGATTTTTAGCTTGCAGAAACAATCTTAAGCTTAAATAAAACTATTTTTCAGAGTTCGAATGCAAATAACAATCCTAAAACACATGTTCCAAAGCATAGGTAAGTTGGAAAGATCATTGCATTTGAGAATGTATCAACGGATACCAAAACTAAGTTTTAAGAGGTCATCGTAACCAAAATTCTTCTAAATGTCCACGCTTATAATTCTTCTAAGCTTGTGACAACATCTACTTACGCTTTGGTGAGCCTAGTTAGTATAATCCTAGAGTTTAACATTATGGACAATGTATGAATGAACACTTAGGTTCATACACCAATGTACAAACTCATACCTTCTCAAAACCATAAAACATCAATAGTGCTAAATTTTGGTATAATTGTGGCATGATCCACAGTGCACTATTATAGATGCCAAAGCTTGTATGAACTTCACAATCAGATAAATAATATAAAGTAATTGTGCCTTAATTAGGCAATTATCAACAATCAAAACCCACACCAAATCATCTAGATAGATAAATACTTATGTGAGTTCAAAACATAAATATTCGATAATTTAATGGAAACCAAGTTCCAAAACTCCATGCTTTTCTAAAATTGTTTTACAAGGAAAAAAAATCGATTAGATAAGTCAATGAATGTAACTATCACAATCCATATCAATCTCAAAAGTCTAATATCACAATGATAAATGGCAATGTACACGTTAGGGTACTCCCCTTAAGTTGCTAGAGAGGATGGTACTCCTATATCTATAATCTCTAGGAAAATGGTACTCTTTTTTCACTATCCGGTTAAGTAGGACTCCTACCATCAATCTAGGAGCTAGGTAGGCTTATCCCTAGTCCCACACAAGGGGTAGCTATCCAATATTTGTATATAAGGATTATCTAGAAATCTCCTCACAACATCTTAACACACAATATATCAATGACATGAACACACAAATCCATATTCTAGTATGAATACACATATATGATGAAAAACATAAATTTCTCAAAAATAAAGCACTTTTCGTTTAAAACCAAATACTTCCATACTCTCCTTCCTTTTAGAATCTTTGGTTCCTTCCATCGCTTCCATGTAGATGGATGGTTCATCCATACAATACAGTGTACGATCACTTCTTAGCATGTCTCATGTTGTTTCAGTATGGAAACCATCAAAATCTAGAGGAAGATGAACTCTATCAGATCTACGAAAAGTAGGAGTTGGAATTATGTTAGTTTGACTAAAAGGTTAATTAACCTCTATTTGAGTGTCAGTTCCAACTACACGTTCTTCTCTCGTTTGACTCTGAATATCTTCAAGGAAGAAATCCCTTTGAGAAACGAAAACCTTGTTATTAGAAGGGTTATATACCAAATATCCAAAAGACTTTTGTAGGTAGCCCACAAAGTAACACTTTTCCGATCTAGCTTCTAATCTTTCATTATCCTCACGATGAACGAAAACTCTATAACCCCATAACTTTAAATGTTCAAGATTGGGAGGTTTCCCATTCCAAATATCCGAAGGTATCTTAGCTACCTTGTTAGTTGGTAGGAGGTTTAATATATTAGCTATTATTTCTAGGGAAATAATTTAGGTTTAAGTTTGTCAAATTATCCTTTTGAAAAACTGTTGTACGAGCAATAATTTTTTTCTTATTATCCCTGGAAAAAAGTATCCAAAGTAATCTTTGGAATAACCAACAAAGTAACAAATTTCAAATTTAGGTTTAAGTTTGTCAACTGCTTCACGATGAACAAAATTGTCACAACCCTAGACCTTGATTCATGTAAGAAAGGGACGAGTCCTTTTCCACATCTTGAATGGTGTCTTAGATACCATCTTAGCTTGTACACAGTTTAGAATGTAAGAAACAGTTTCTAAGGCACAACCCTAGAGACTTATTGGAACAATAGAATGCATCATCATAGATCAAACCATGTCCAATAAAGTTCAACATATCATTTTGGACAACACATCATGTTGTGTTGTTCTTGGTGGAACAAGTTGTGAAACTATTCGACAACTTCGAATATGAGCGTATAATTCATCACTAAGATATTCACCGCCTCTATCATATTAGAATATCTTTATTTTCTTCCCTAATTGGTTTTCTACTTCTTGTTGGAATGTCTTAAACATCTCAAAAGATCCATACTTATGTCTACTAATGTGTTTTTTTACGCACTAGAGTTTTTTATTTTAAAATCCCATCAAATCTCAACTAGTCTTAAACACAAATAGGCAATGTACCTAGTCATGAAGTACTATAGTTTAAGGTAACAAAGGTGTTACACCCCGTTCTTAAAATGTTTAGCTATGAGTCCCTGCGATTTAAGAGGAAGGGTAATTCTAGTCCTTTTTCGGGAAATGGGTTTCATCCGAGAAAGTTTCGGGTTGGTGCATGTTGTTAGAAGCATTGGGCTTCTTGTCACCCTCGTATGAATGTAAAGTTATTTGGGAGCGGGTTTAGAGTAGAGGAGTTGCGGCGTTTTGAAGATGATCATTGTTATAGCTCTTTGTGAAATAAGTGGGAAAGGTCCCATGCATGCATGGCATGCATGCATAAGTTTTAGGTTTTGGATGGGTACGCCCTGCGTAAGCTGGATGTACGCCCAACATAATGGCGAGAAAGATGCTGGTTGGCTAAGTGAGTATGCCCAGCGTACTAGAAGTACGCCCAGCGTACTCTCAAAAACCCCAAACCCTAATTTATGGCCAGAAACCCTAGAAACTCATCCTTAACCTCAGAAACCCTAGAAACTCGTATTCCCTCCATTGTTGGGTGTGTTTGACCTTGGAAAGCTCATTTTGACAAAAGAAAGGCTAGAAGGAGAAAGGAGAAGTTGTCAAGGAAGAAGAGGAACAATTGGAGCTTGTAGATCTGAAGAGATACCTTCCTTTGGAGCTTGTTTGAGGTATAAAGCTTCTTACTTGACATCTATTTTTCATAGATCTAAGTGTTGTGGACTTTTTAGCATCTTTCTTGTCCCAAAGTTCTCATCTTGATTCATGCTTTGTGTTGGCCGAGATTATCTGTCCTTTCAGACCTTTGGAGAGGTCTTGAGTGAGAAAAATGAGGTCCCAAGGGTTGTAGTGGTTCCATGTGTGAGAAACATAGGTCTTAATGGATTAAGACCTTGGATTAAGAGCTTTATGGACGTCCCAAGTGATAAAGTTTGAGATTTTATGAATCTTAAGCATATTTGGCCTAAGGATCTGAAGTTTGGGCTTAAGAGCTTAAGCCATTAAGAAGTTATAAGAACTTAATGAATAGCGCAGTTATGCCCCGCGTAACCCCTGAGTACCCCGGCATAGCGGGCCAGAGCCCCGATCCCCTTTTGCGAATCATTGCAGTACGCCCAGCGTACCAGAGAGAGTACGCCCAACGTACTCCCCCTGATTGGATCTTAATATTGGGCCTTTGAGTTTGGGCCGTTTGTGGGTAGTTGGTTATTGGGCCAAGTCTGGGAATTTATGGATATAGTATTTTGGGCTGAATTATTGTTATGGACATTGGATCTATGCCCATTTGGTGAGGTGCACCCAATTTGGTAAATTGGGCCAATATTAGACCTTGTATAAGATTTGGACTTTGGTCTTGGCCCGATAAGTGAATGTATGCTTGGCCTAATGATTATTTTCTTATGATGGCTAGTTCGGGATTTGCGGTGAGTTGGTGATTCGAGAGTCTGCTTCTTCAGTTCAGAGTATCGGCATTCGCGAGGTGAGTTATCCTCACTATGTCGACAAGGTCTAAGGCACCAAGGCCGACCCTTTATCGGATTGAGATTCGGATATTTGTTGTTATGTTATTGCTTTGATATGTCTGCATCCTGGTAGCTAGAATGGTATATGTTAGAGACCTGGTTAAGGTCGGTTTCCTGATATGTAGGGTGATGCCATGCTAGTGACCGGTTAGGTCGGTATCCTGGTTAGGATGATGATATGTTACGTGATCTGTTTGATCGGCTAGTTGACTATGAACTGTTATATGATTGTATGTTATGTGCACATGGTTGTTTGGACTGGAGTTGGGTTGAGGCAGTCCTACTTTGTGCTGTAGGCAAAGATACCCAGGGAGGACCGGTTGTTCCGAAGGCCCAGCGAGCGGTTCGGATAGGCTGTAGGCCCCACGAGGGCGGACCATACGTGCCGAGGCTCGAAGAGTGGACCAGGCCGACTGAAGGTTCAATGCGGGCGGACCAGTCATACTGTAGACTCAGAGAGTGGACCAGGTGGGTTGAAGGCCCGGTACGGGCGGACCAACCACACTGTAGACTCGAGGGACATGACTAGACTTGGAGGGTGGACCTGGTGGACTATAGGCCCGATACAGCGGACCAGTCACACAGTAGACCCGATATGCATGGTTGTTCTATGTCCTGTTATGTTATGTATGCTATTTATGTTATGGGCCGAAAAGCAATATGTTTTGGACCGGAAGGTCGTAGCCTAGAAGGGCGTATATGTGGTTGGTATTTTGGGGGTATCTCACTAAGCTTTCGGGCTTACAATTGTGGTTTAAATGTTTTTCAGGTTCTTTAGGAGACCATGTGTAACAGCCCGGAATTTCAGGTATTGTTTTAAAACTATTTTTGGAACATTTTAGGAAGGGACTCGGCGAGTTGGTGCCTGACTCGCCGAGTAGGACCACAGGCTTGGTCGCGGATGCTCGACTGGACTCGACGAGTCCAGATATGGACTCGGCGAGTCGACGCTGTTCAGCAGAAACCCTAGCCGTTTAGTTTGGAACGTATATAATGCCCCTTAGGTCGTCATTGTACGTTTTTTTGGCCGATTGTGAAGAACCTAAGCATCTGTGGACGATTAGAGGAGAAGGGAAGGCTATTGGGACCTTGAGGAGATTGTTAGGCAAGAAGAGGCAAGGTTTTGGTCAAAGGAAGATCAAGAGGATTGAGTTCTGAAGGTTGGGGACGCAGAGAACACGTTTTTCAGGTAATACTCGGACCATTTCTGTTGTTTTGGTGGTGTACACGAATCTAGGGTTTATGAGACCCATTTGGGGATTAGATAGATTATTATGTTGTTACCCAATCGTTTATACCCCAGTAATAGGATGCTTAGAGGTCCAGAAAGTCCCATGATTTGCATGTCTCGGGACCATGCGTATTTCAGGAGGCAGAAGATCGACTGCATGGCATGGACTCGCCGAGTCCAATGATCAGACTCGGCGAGTAGCTTGAAGATTTACTAGGACTCGCCGAGTTGCTCTTCAGACTCGGCGAGTAGCTTGAGGGTTCATTGGAACTCGTCGAGTTGTTCTTCAGACTCGTCGAGTGGAGTCGGGGTGGCCCCGCGATTCTTCCACGAGGATCTCGTCGAGTCAGGAGGGATACTCGACGAGTAGAAAGGGGAACAACAGGGAAGTTGGGGAGGACGTCTAGACTCGTCGAGTCGCCTTTGCACTCGACGAGTCTGGTCAAGTTGACCGTTGACCAGAGTTGACCTGCATGTAATTTCGTAGGGTCAGTTGTCTTGTTTGATAAGATTATTAATAAGGGTATATGGTATTATAGGGAGACTGCAGATCGGCGGACCGAGTGCGAGTGGTTTCAAGAGTTTATAGTTTACATACTACGAGGTGAGTCTTCTCACTATACTGTACCTGGAAGGGTATCTATGTGTGACCGGAAGGTCGAATATGTTATGTGTTATATATATGCTATAATTGAAAAGGTAGTTGCTATGCATGCTATGTATGTTCTATGGGCCGGAAGGCAAAGTACTATGTGACAGAAAGGTCAGGTATGATATATGATATATGTGCTATATGTGTTTAAGTAATTGTACTATGTGTTGCATATGTTTATGGGCCGGAAGGCAATATGTTACGGGCCGGAAGGCAATATGTTACGGGCCGGAAGGCAATATGTTACGGGCCGGAAGGCAATATGTTACAGGCCGGAAGGCAATATGTTATGGGCCGGAAGGCAAAATATTATGGGCCGGAAGGCGTTGTACTGTGGATCGTAAGGTTTGGGCCTGGAAAGGCGTATATGTGTAGTGGTATACTGGGGAACTCACTAAGCATTTATGCTTACAAGTTGTTATGTATGTGTTTCAGGTACTAGCGAGGACCGTGGGAAGGCGCCGGCATGATGCATACACACTGCTGCTAACTGAGATCTTGGGGATTTTATATATGTATTTGATATGAAACATGAAATAAATACTATTGGTTGAATGAAATCACTTTGTTTTAAATGAAAATTTTATTTGAAAATTTGCGTTGTTACAATTGGTATCAGAGCCTTGGTTTGAGGGATTCGGGTGTACCTTCGGGTGTAACTGAACTCAAACCGAGGATTTGAGAAAAAAAAAATCTTTTTAAAAAAATAATAAATACATAAGCTTTTATAAATGGTAAAGTGATAAACAAGAAAGAAGCAGTGTGTACGATCAGCCAGCGCCCGAACGGTAAAGATCCCCAGAATACCTTACAATGTTATGTTATGCACTGAATTATGAATTGTTATGCATGCTAGAAGACTAGGTATACATGATAGGACTAGAATGGCCTGTTTTGTGATGCCTTAGTCTAGGAAGATTGCTTATATGAGATATTCAGTAGCGTGCAGGTAGGTAGTGCATGTTAGAAGTAGAGTACTCACTATTCGGGGTTCGGGGAGGAAGATTTGGGACGAATGCTGATACGGTGTGGTCGGCAGTATTGGGCCCGTACTACCGAAGCCACCGGGTCGGTGGGCGACCCAAGTAAGAATCCCTGGATGTCGGAGACTGAGTAGGGTTGCGTTATCGAGTGCAACAGTACTTGATGGAGTCGCTGATAATCTTATGTTATATTTCAGAGACATTATGGTTACGACATGCCATGGAGCGAGTTCTAGCAGTATGAGTGATGAGGAGATTCGTCAGATGATTCAAGAGGAGGTAGCTGCGGCGGTTCGGGCGGAGATCCCGAAGATGTTTGGGTCCATTAAGACCACCCTGATGGAGGAGTTTGAGGAGCGGTACGCCGCACTGACTGAAGCTGCAGTCGCTGCCACTACCACAGTTGTGGCCGCTGCTAGGTCGCAAGGGAGTGATTCGTTGCTATTCCGGGAATTCAGCAACACGAAACCCCCTCAGTTCGATGGGACGCAGGATCCGATTGCGGCGATGAGGTGGATCGCCGACATTGAGGGGTGCTTCTATACTTGCTCATGCCCGGAGCACCTGAGGGTACGGTTCGCCTTGAACCAGCTCCGTCTGGGAGCGAAGGATTGGTGGAAGTTCGTAACGGCGAACTTCACTCTGGCGGAGATTTCAGCGGTGACATGGGAGAGGTTTACTGAGATGTTCAGGGATGAGTACGTTCCCCCAGTGGAGAGGGAACGATTGATTCAGGAGTTCTTGACCCTTAAGCAGGGTATTGATTCCGTTGCGGTGGTCACACGGAAGTTTCACGAGAGGGCGATGTTCTGCCCCGAGCTGGTGTCTACAGAGCAGTCACGGATGAGCCGGTACTTGGGCGTGTTGAGGAGGGATATCCGGGAGTTTGTGTCAAACTCCACCTATCGTAGTTTCACTGAGCTTCAGGCGAACGCCAGGAAGCGTGAGATCGAGTTGGAGACTCAGGCCAGGGAAGAGGCCGAGTCTCGGCGGGCAGACCGGCGACCGGCTCAGTTTCAGCCGGCAGCCAAGCGGACCAAGTCCGCTGATTCGAGGATGGGAGGTTCGAAGGGCCGCACTTGCGGAAAGTGCGGCAAGAGTCATGAGGGGGCGTGTCGAGTGGGGGGTTGCTACAAGTGTGGCAAGGAAGGACACATTGCCAGGGATTGCCCTAAGGGGTTTATGGTTTGCTTTCACTGCAACCAGACAGGCCATCAGAAGGCCGAGTGCCCGCAGCTTCGTCAGGGATCTACACCTACTACCAGGACTACTGAGACCCGACCGGTGAAGGTCGAGGCCCCGAGGGCTCGCGGGAGAGCCTTTCAGTTGACTGCAGAGGAGGTCCGCGCTGCGCCCGATGTTGTGGCAGGTATGCTATCATTCACGTATTTACTTTAAAGTCAAAATGTTATGCTTATGTTGATGTATGTGTAGGTACTTTTCTTGTGAACTCTATGCCTGCTCTAGTGTTATTTGATTCGGGTGCGAGTAGATCCTTTGTATCGTTAGCTTTTAGTCAGCATATCGGCATTAGTCGACGCTCCATTTCTAGCATGCGCCTCTCAAATAATACATGACGTGCCCACAAGTCTCTGACTTCAGCTTGAGTTGCAGTTAACTCCTGCAGCAGACCCTCATTATGATTCACGGTTCTCTTTTGATTTGTTTCAAGCTGGCGAATATGAACCGTATTGAAGCCAGTGTTCGCATCTAGTTCCATGGTTCGGTGGATAGCTGCCCTACCCTACTCATCATTGCGAGCAACTCATCGAACCAAGATTGGAAGGATTGTTTCTATGAAGCCTCCCTTTCTCAGGTTATAGAAGATGCGGTCTCCATTGTACGGAAGGGGTTGAATCTGTTCATGGCTCCACCTACCCAAACTCTCTGCCCACTGAGGCGTTGGGCCTTGAAATTCAAGTCGAGGGTTAGGATTTGGCATTAGAGGCACTAGAGGTTGATCATTGACCTTAGGCTTTGAGTCAAAATCTTAGTACATTTCTTCCTCGAATTCTTCTTCCGATTTGGCCTCTAGCCATCCTCCATTCCCTTGGTTAAGGAAGTACAGATCTCCAAGAGGATGAAATCCTGTCATGATATCTATGCGAGAATAGGGGTAAAAGGGGCAGTCAATAGGCCTATAAACTATTAATACTTATAGGGGAGTGATCCTTATCTAATACTTCTATAATTACATAGTGCATACTAGTTATATATAACTTTAGATAGGATCAGCCTTCGAAAAAGTGATCCAACTCTATATCCACAACCAAACAAGGAACAGGAAGTAAAGCAAAAAAAAACCCACATATTCTAAGCCTATATAATCCTTATTATATATAACCTTAGCGTATCCATTCATTAATTATATACCTACTAACAAGGGACTTTAGTTTTCGCATAAGTTAATTATAGTACCACAAAATACTCCTATAGTATTTTTAAGTTTGTTTTGTGTTCTTAATGTTTCTTTGTTGATAGATTTGGTAAGTTTTTAGACTTGTTGCGACACCACAAACATTCCTGGGAATATGCTAATCACTTCTCGGACTAAGATAGTTGATCAGGCTATGTCATTCCCATACTTAACCATATATCCGCAAGCCTACTTGTGTTATTCAACAATCACAATACTTTTGTTCTGTTCTAGTATGATACTGGTCTTAGTGTGAATGCATGTGTGTATACTTTTAGTAAAATATTTGTTATATTTTAAAGTATTACTCTTGTTCAGAGTATTTTAATCCCATTGTATTTATAGTTGTATATCCTTTTATGGATTGATATTCTTTATTCACTATAAACAATGCTCTGATACCAATCTGTCATACCCCCAAACCTACTTGGCAGAAACATTCGGGGGTGGAGGATTTCATGTATAGTATCATAACAATGAATAATAGTAAATCAAGCAACAACATCCATTACATCAAATAGTATAGTTAATACGAATGTGTTCTTTATAAAGTTTGAATGATACCAAAAATGAAAATATAACAAAAGAATAAGACGAGTCCCGATTTCTGCTCTGTCTCTTCAAAAGTTGAACAAGTGTACCTGTCTTACTGATTCCCTGAGAATACAAGTTATTTTGAAAAGAGAGCATCAATATAAAAATGTTGGTGAGATCATAAGTATTTTAGTGTCATTATGTTGCATTTGTTTTACTAAATTTTTTTGTATTTGTATCATGAAAATACATGTGTATTCTCCTAGAAAATCTTATATTTTCCCCTTATAATAAAATGTAGTCTTCTACCAAGACCCGACTGTTTGTATGTTTGTTCTCCTGTAATAATGAGAATGAAATGTTTGTACTAGTTAATACTACTCTACTGATAGTTTTATTGCCTTATAATCGGGTTGGTTAATTTAGGTTAAAATTTGATTGAGGTTATAACCATGCATGATCAACCTAGTATAAGACATGACGTTCTTCGGACGTCAAAATGATATGAAATTTGTCACCCGTAGACCGGTAGGTCCCACTGTAGCTAGCAGCGAGTTGTGAGATGGTCAATCCCATATCGATATATACACAAACTCACTCTCTCCCTCTAGGAGACTCTGGTTACAAAACAGGTCACAACAAATGTATTGTTGTGCCATGAAGTAGAATCTCACATTTTAGTTGTCAGGTACACGTATAGTGTGTATGATCGTTCGGCTTTACTGTAAACGTATATGTTCCTTTTGCAAATGTATATGTTCCTTTTTTAAATGTATATGTATAGTGTTACTTCTTGTTCTTGTATATGTATATGTATATGTATGATCTCTAAACTATACCTATTATAGTTACTAGTATGTTGGCTGTATAATCGACTTGCTGAAAAGACTCAATTGTTAATCATAAACGATTACGTTTAAGTATAGCCTTGAGGATGAGATTTAATATTTATATAAGTATTTAGTATGCATAATTATAAGTTAATTGACATTCGGACTAATGAATCCTACCCTAAGCCCACAACCAAACAAGGAACAGGAGTCAAGGTCATTAACATTAGTCCTAAGTCCATTAAAGCATATTTATACACAAATATCTATATGAATATGGTTTTGAAAGTAAAAAAGTTTATAAGTAGTTTGAAAAGGGTTTTGAAATGAAGTTTAACAATGTTAGAAAACAGTAAAATCCTTTTGTTTTCAAGTGATCAAATGTATAAAAAAAAAACACAATTTTATTGTGTTTCAACTTGTATCCACCGCCCCTATAAAAAGCATTTAAAACATGTAAAAGGTTGATTGTAGGGGTATGAACTCACCTGTTAGTGAGTGATTGCTATGCAAGATAGATATAGGATGCTTGAGTTCACAAATTAATGAAGTCCCAAAGTACAAATGGACCCTAATAGGCCTATAATAACATATATATGTATATATATATGTGTGTGTGTGTGTGTGTGTGTGTGTACATAATTAGTGTATTAACAACTAAAGTGTATGGGAAACATCCTTAGGAAATAGGAAACACTTACAATGAAGTGTTAGAATCGAAACTAGAAAGCTAAAAGGTGATCACGGCCAAAGAAGGAGGAGTTAACGGCCTTAGAGTGGTTCACAGCCCAAGATCCTATGAAGTCATCACGGCCATAGCTTGAATGTATAAAGGGTTCACGGCCTTTGATGAATCATGGCCAGAACCCTTGAAGATCTTGAAGATGGTGATGAACAGTGAAGAATCAATGATGGAATCAAAGGGGTTTCAAGCATAAACAAGAATAGGGATGAGATACTTTCATTTTTGGGGTGAAATGAGAGCCTATGTTGAATGATACTTCAAAGAACTTGAGAGGTTTTCGGCCAAGGATGGAATACATGATGAATAAATGAAGGAAATGCATATATATTGATAGGGGTTTAAGGCCAAACATGGTTTCACGGCTGTGAACATCCCTTGATGATGTTTCTGGCTCAAATGCATTCCACAGGGTTCACTTCCTAACATTCAACCCCTGAGTGTACTAGGCTTGGAGACTCTCAAACTGACCCTAAACACAGTAAACCAATAACAGAAACAAGCCTGACTTTTGATTGGACTGGATTGAATTGGCTTACAAGATAGAAATTTCGGGCTGTCACATATAATTCCTAGTGTAATCGAAAAACTGTACAATAGCATCTTCAAAAGACTCCTTAGGCAGATACTCATCACGGACATACTTTTTCTTTTCATATCTAAGGGTGACCCTTAAAGAATGAATCCAGTCCATATCGTTTGATGATAAAGTTGGAGGATGAATAGGAGGAGTAGGTGCACCATCACCAGACATCTAGATGAATAGACAAAATTTGTTATTAGGTTGATCGAAATCCTTTAAAATAGTTACCCAGTTGCCTAAATTACTTATTATAAGGCTAGGATACATATTTTTCATTATGATGTAAAGTGGATTAGCAGAAATTACATAATGAAGTAATTTATGTAGACATACTTTTGCCAATTTCAATTCTATTAAATTCCTAGATGTTTAGAGATTTATCGACTTATGTCAACAACATGTTAATCTCTTCTATACTTATTTAACATTCATGATTGGATTAGCCGAGGATCATCAATCCAAACGTTAAATCGACCATGAAAAAATACGATAATACTCGGCTCAAGTAACGCTTGATAATTGTGATTATCATGTTGTATTATGACTACATTCTCCCATTGATGCGCTGGTAAGACATACACGCAACGCCAACAAGATATACGACAAAGTGTACTTTTCATGGATAGAATAAGACTCACATTTTACTTATTAAAACAAATTTTGTTTTATACTTTTAAGTTAATACATTCTAAAGATACACATCATCTTCTTAAACATTTTGGTAACTCCACTCAAAATTGCAATAAGGCGGTGAGGGTGGTAAGCACGAAAGCTTTTACAAGCCAACCTTATTAGGAATCGAAGAAACCTCCTTAAAATTTCCTTAGAGCGTGAGAGTATGTGTGTCTATTCATGATAAGATGCCGATGCAATTAAAACACACAATGACACAATATTTTTACTTTTGTGATATATATATATATATATATATATATATATATATATATATATATATATATATATATATATATATATATATATATATATATATATATTGTCTTTTAAATCAACTGCACATGCGAGGAGGCAAGTGAATAATTAATTTATGCATGTGTATTCTATCTTTGAGTTTTAATTAATAAAATTAGCATTCAATAATTAAATAAATTATAATTATGATTTCCAGGTTTAGTAAAATTAGCAAGTTTGTATATTACTAAAATCTGGCAGACGAGATAGGGACAAGATAACTTGACACGAAACCCTTTCTAGAAACGGCGGTTAAGTGCTATGAAGGACCTACCAGATCGTGTACTGGGGTTAAGTCATGATTTTTGTAATGCATTAATTAAATCTGACCTTCGCGCAGCGTACAGTGACCTATGTGCCATGGAGGCACTAAAACAATTACGAAACCATGCGATTTTTAGGAAAATTCTAAAACAATTTAAGCTATTTAAAATTTAGAATTCAGATCTGAATAAAAAGACTCAAATTAACACAAAAGCATGGAAACCTATGTTCCATATAGATGAACATGGAGGCTCTGAACCTCTATTAGGTTATGAGTGTCCTTTAAGCATCGAAAGACACTGAAGAAGCAACATAAATTCAATAAATCACATTACCAATAAAGGGCCTTTATTCACCAATTCTAGGTAACTTGAACATAATAAAATCAAAAGGATAAAATACATACACTTGTGTTCTTAGGATTTTTTTATTTATTTAGTTGATTGGACTTGGAGGATCTGATGTAGAATCCCAATCTTGCGATCGTAGCCAAGATACAGACAAAAAATTGGAATCACCCAACTACAAGCACACAACGAATCAAATTAGATATGTAACTTGATCGATGCTAGGTGGTGACAGAAGTCCTTTATCACAATGAATCAAACAACTTCTAGGGTTTTTTTGAACCTTGAGTAACCTCCGGATTTCTTAGGGACATGACAGATTTTCCAATTTTTAATTCTGATTTTTGGTCACTCATTAAGAATATCATTTTTATTTTGATAATGTTAACAAAAAATCGACCAAATTATGGATTGTAAGGTCGAACCTTATAACTTGATGATGTTTGAAACTGATCCATCAGCATCAGCATCAGTGTCAGCATAAAAGTTGTTCAGTATATATATTGTCTTATATGTAACAGATTTAGTATTTATCTTGTTTCCATAGTTATCATATATTAGTTAGCTGGAACCTCCCTGATTTGTAGGGATTGTCGATAATAGTTCTATATAATCTTTTGTATGGGTTTGTGAAGGGGTTGTCTTTCACAAACCCTAATAGCCGCTTTGTGGGAACAATAATCTCTTTGTGAGATTATCATTCTTAGTGAAAGCTCATTGTGATATTTCGTTGTTCTGTTCTTAGTATTAGTCATTGTTTGATAAATCGATTGATCTAAGGTCCTTTCAATTGGTATCAGAGCAGGTTTCTTTTATCAAACAAATGGCTTCATCCTCTTCTTCTTCAAACTCATCAAATCATCCTTCTACTAAAATTCCTCCGTTTGATGAAACAAATTTTGCCATGTGGAAAATAAAGGCTCTCTATGCATTAGAGTCGGTAGATGAAGACATGTTGGACATCATTGAAAAGGGTCCATATGTTCCGATGTATCAGCCCTTGAAAAACAACGTTCCTGATGGTGCCATGAAGAAAACACCTAGAGAAAACTGGACGGCAGATAACAAAAGAAAGAATGGTCTAGATGTTCGTGCTTGGGCTACAATCAGCTATGCTTTGCCATACAATATCTTTGGGCTGGTTCAGAATTCCATCTCAGCAAAAGAGATTATTGATACGCTGACTGTATCTTTTGAAGGCACTGAAGAAGTCAAGGCTACTCAAAGAAATGATCTAAGTAGAAGGGATGAACATTTTTTTGCAAAGAAAGGTGAAACCCTGACTCAAACCTTTAACAGGTTTATTACTCTTGTTAATGATCTGCGGAGACTAGATCAGTTGAAGCATCGAACTGTTCTAGTGCAGAAGTTTTTGGATTCTCTGGGTGCAGGTTGGGAGAACCATGTTGATGTGCTGAAAAATAGTGACAAAATCAACACTATGGACTTACAAAGTCTCTATGGAAACCTACGATACTATGAGGAATCCAAGCTTCAGAGAAAGGAGTTGATGAAGGATTCTCATCGTGAGTCATCAGTAGCTTTATTCTCACACAAAAAGCAAGTGTCAGAGTCAGACACTGAAAACCATTCAGACACTTATTCTTCTAAAAGTGACACTGATGATCTCGAAAAGGTTGTGGCTAGTGCGGCTTTGATTGTGAAGACTTTTGAGAAATCAGGCCAAAATTTCTCAAAGTTTTAGAAGAAGATGAGTGGGAAATCTTCAAAAAGATAAGATGCTGATAAAAAGCATGATACTGAAAGGAAAGGGAAAGCTCAGTGCTTTAACTGTAGGAGCACTGATCATTTTGCAAAAGAATGCAAACAACGAACCCAAAGCTCGGATGAATACTGGAAGCAGAAATACAACAAGCTGGTTGAGAAACTGAAAGCAGAGAACTTGGAACATAAAGTTCTTGTCGCTGAAGAAGAAAAATGGAAGACTGATGAGGAGTCATCAGATGATGAAGTTAAGTGTCTGATGGTCAAGAGAGAAGACACTGATGAAAGTAAAGTCAACAACAGTTCATTTGATGTTGATATGTCTAATGCAGTGGAAAACTCCAGGAAGCACAACACTGATTCTCCTTCAATGTATCATGTTCAAAACTTTGTTTCATATTCAATGAATGAAAAAATCAAAATGTTTGAGTATTTGGGTGTTCTTAATTCTAAGAAGAATCAAACCATAAGAGATATGCAAAATCAAATTGATCTTCTTAAAACTGAACTATCCTTAAAAAATAACATTATTGACACTACTCAGGAAAATCTAAGAGTTACTAGTTTATCAAATTCCTCACTATCTGTTGAAATTGAAAAATTTAAAGACCTCTTAAACAAAGAACAAATTGTTTTAAAACTTTGGGCTAAATCTCACAAAAAATGCTAATTATGTTATTTTTGCTCAAATATCTCACTCATGTGAGAAAATCCTTGGGGGAAATTTTGCTGAAGCAGAAAAGGTTTTTAAATCTCAAGAAAAGGAATCTGAATTTTATTCCATAAATGAATTAAAAGATAGTTTCAAAAACACATTTATCAGCAACACCTTTATTAATCAGAGTCTCATTGATGAACACTGTGTTACTGACTCTAATGGTGTTACTGAGTGTAATATTGAAATTACTGGAATTGGTCCTACTTCTTATCCTGCACATCTTGTGAGACCAACTCCTCTCACTGAAAATATCATCGCATTTCCTATCTCAAACAGAGTGTTTCATGCTGTTCATGAACAACTTGAACAATATCCTGATTGCAGTGTTTCAGTACATAAGTCTAAATCTGATACTGATGTCAGCTCCTCATCCATCACTAATTGTAGTTCTTCTGACACTGAATTCTTTAGTAATTCAATGTTAAATAAAAGGACTCAAAGTTCACTTGGTGAATCTTTCAAATATAAATGTGTTAAATCTAAAAATTCTTTTACCAAGAAAAACTTTGGTACTAGAATTTGCTCCAGGTGTGGTGATTCGACTCACAAAATCAGTGAATGCAAGTTTGATAAAACATCATTAAGAGCTGATAAAATCAAAGTTAGAAATGAAAAATGAACTCTTAAATCAAATTCTTTAAACTGTCTTCCTAAAGAGTGTTATAATATATTGTCAAATAACTTTGTGAATGACCCATATTCCAATGGGTCAGTGTGTTCTAACTAGTTTCTCAGCACTGCAGGATCAGGAGCATCTTTGGTACTTAGATACTGGTTGCTCAAGACATATGACAGGATCCAAGTCTCTCCTGGAAGACTATGTCAAGAAAACTGGTCCTGCAGTAACATACGGAGACAATAGAAAGGGGTTCACTAAAGGATATGGAAATATCAAGTGCAATAACGTGGTGTTTCAGAACATTTCATATGTAAAGGGTCTCAAACACAATCTTATCGCAATCAGCCAATTGTGTGATGTTGATTATGAAGTTCACTTTACAAAGAAGGAAGGAAGAGTTGTTAACACTGACAAGAACATCGTACTTTCAGCAAGTAGAAAAGATGATATATATATATATATATATATATATATATATATATATATATGTTCTTGACATGTTCTCAAGTGACAAGGCACTGATGCAATGTTTCTTTACACAGTCTCAAACC
Organism: Lactuca saligna; assembly: GCF_052625555.1. Classification (NCBI taxonomy): domain Eukaryota; kingdom Viridiplantae; phylum Streptophyta; class Magnoliopsida; order Asterales; family Asteraceae; genus Lactuca; species Lactuca saligna. Next base: position 109,728,482 of record NC_136420.1, on the reverse strand, counting down.
AATCTCAGCTGGATTTGGCAAAAAAGGTTCTCTCATTTGAACTTTAAGAATCTATCCAAAATATTCAATCAAGATCTAGTTAGAGGTCTCCCAAAACTCAGCATTGTCAAAGACAAGATGGGCTCAGCGTGTGAACAAGGAAAACAAACCAAGTCATCATTCAAACCCAAGTCATGTTCTAGCATATATGTTCCTCTTCATTTACTACACATGGACTTGTTTGGACCTATTCATATTCGTTCCCAAGGAGGAAACAAGTATACTCTAGTGGTTGTGGATGAGTTTACTCAATTTACATGGGTGGTTTTCTTGAAGAAGAAAAATCATGTTGCACAGGAAATTATCTCGCTGATTCGTAAAAATGAGACACTGATTGGTCTCAAAGTTAAGCAGCTAAGGAGTGATCATGGCACTGAGTTCCGGAATTCAACTCTTGAAGAATTTTGTGATTATAAAGGCATTGGGCAAAACTTTTCAGCTCCTCGCACTCCTCAACAAAATGGAGTTGCTGAATGAAGAAATCAAACACTGATTGAGGCAGGAAGGACCTTAATGATTCACGCTGGTCTTCCTATGTCGTTTTGGGATGAAGCTGTTAATACAGCATGCTATACTCAAAATCGATCTCTAATTCACAGGATTCACAAGAAGACACCATATGAGATGTTGAAAGATCGAAAGCCGAACGTATCCTTCTTTCACGTGTTTGGATGCATTTGCTATATTCTTAATCAACGTGATCCAAGATCAAAATTTGAGCCTAAGGCTGACAAAGGTATTTTGTTGGGTACTCATCTATTTCAAATGCTTTTCGTGTTTTTCATGTGAACAGGCAGTGCATTGAAGAATCCATTCATGTGAAGTTTGATGAGGAATCATACACTGATGAAAAAGTAGCTCATTCTTCCTCTATTTTTCAAGTGCTTCTCTCTTTCCCATATGATGAAGTTTCTCATGCTGAAGAAGAAGCTACTATTCCTGATCCTATCATTCCAGATCCAAGTTCCTTGAATCAAGATACTATAGTTAGCTCGACAACTCATTTGTCTGATACTAATGAAACTCTTGAGAATGAAGACCCTCCTGCAACTGATGTTCCCTTCAGCAATAACACTTCAGCATCAAATCCAGTGGAATCAGCTTCTGGACATCAAGATCACCATGTTGATCAAATTATTGGGAATCTTCATGATGGTGTCCGAACCAGATCTCATGTATCTAATAATTTTTGCATGTATGTTAATTTCGTTTCAATGATTTTACCTGACAAGATACACACAGCTCTTCAAGACGCTGACTGGATTAAAGCCATGGAAGACGAGCTAAACGAGTTCGAAAGGCACAAGGTTTGGACCCTTGTTCCCAAACCATCAGGAAAGACCATCACCGGAACACGCTGGGTCTACCGCAACAAGGTTGATAAAGATGGCATCATTACTCGCAATAAAGCAAGGCTTGTTGCTCAGGGGTTCACTCAAATTGAATCCATCAACTACGGGGAGACTTTTGCTCCAGTTGCTCGCATTGAAGCAATCAGACTGTTTCTCACATATGCCTCATACATGAACTTCATTGTCTACCAAATGGATGTCAAAACAGCATTTCTTCATGGTGAGTTACAAGAAGAATTATTTCTGAAACAGCCCCCAGGCTTTGAAGACAAAGAGCACCCTGACTATGTGTACGGACTAGATAAAGCTGTATATGGACTGAAGCAAGCTCCCAGGGCCTGGTATGAGACACTGACATCATATCTTCTTGAAAATGGCCATAGAAGATGAGCAATTGACAATACTCTCTTCATCAAACAGAAAGGCTCATAACTGATTCTTGTTCAAATCTATGTCGATGACATCATTTTTGGATCTCCAAATGAGACGTTGAGCAAAGAATTCGCTGAGATCATGTCTCAAAGGTTCGAAATGAGTATGATGGGGAAGATGACTTTCTTCTTAGGTCATGAGGTTCAGGAACAAAAATCAGGTATTCCAATTTGTCAAAGTAAATACATTGTTGACATGCTAGTTAAGTATTCTCTCAGCGACTGCAAACCGGCTTCTACTCCGGTGTCCAAGAATGACAAGCTACACGCTGATCCCACCAGCGCTGATGTTAATCACTCTCTTTATCGAGGAATGATTGGATCTCTTCTCTACCTCACTGCAAGTCGCCCTGATATCATGTTTGGAACCATTCTTTGTGCTAGATTCCAAGCTAATCCCAAGGAGTCTCATCTCATTGCAGTCAAACGCATCTTTCGATACTTAAAGGCCACTCGGAACTTGGCACTGTGGTACCCTCGTGACTCAGCACTTGAACTCTTTGGATACACTGATTCCGACTATGCAGGTTGCAACTTAGACAAGAAGAGCACGTCAGGTGGATGTCACTTCCTTGGAAATCGACTAATCAGCTGGTCCAGCAAGAAACAAACCTTAGTAGCTATCTCCACTGCAGAAGCTGAGTATCTTGCAGCTAGGAGATGTTGTGCTCAAATCCTATGGATTCAAAATCAACTTTTAGACTATGGGCTCAAATTCACAAAGACTCCTATATTCTGTGACAACACCAGTGCCATTCAGATCACACAGAATCCGGTTCAGCACTCAAAGACAAAGCATATAGAGATCAGACATCACTTCATCAGAGACAATGTTGAGAAGGGCAAGGTTGTTTTACAGCATGTCAAGACTTCCAATCAACTAGCTGACATTTTCACCAAGGCCCTGGATACTCAAACTAATGCTCACATTATTGGCGAACTTGGAATGATCACTCTCGATTGAAAAATTGTTTTACTAATGTTTGTTATTGTCTTATACTCTAATATTTTTTTTACTGATGATGATGCACTGATGATGTTTAGCATGCTGAGTACATTGTATGATCTCTTATCTCTTTCTCTTCTACAAATCTTCTAAACTAAAGTTGAATGATTCACTGTATTAAACCATACACTGATAACAACTTGAAACTCTTTGCCGATGGTTAGAAAAAACACCAAGCTCTATCACACGCAATTATCCACTCTTACCAATCTTACACTAATTTTGTGATTCGGTGTGACAAAACACATGCTGATGAGAATCTGACAGTATTTGCCGATGGTTAGACAAAACACCAAGTTCTATCACACGCAACTATCCACTCTTACCAATCTTACACTGATTCTGTGATTCGGTGTGACAAAACACATGCTGATGAGAATCTAACAATCATTGCCGATGGTTAGACCAAAACACCAGTGTCCATCACACGCAACAATCCTCTCTTCACCTTCTTCTCACTCAGTGTCTAATGATTCAGTAAGAAATACCACTCACTGATAAAGACTCGACACTTTGTGTTGATGGTTAGATAATTAAACTAGTATCTATTACACGCACCAATCACCTTGCTAACCCTAAACAAGCAAGTTGTACCTTAAATTGACGACAAACTATCTTTCAGCATGTAACTTTCCGTGATAGCAATCTCAGCGCTTCCGCAATCACTGATTGTCGTTTCCTCTTTCGTACAACGGCTCTATTTACCGAACGGCTATTTTTTTTTATTTGACAGTTTGGCAAGATACGCAGTTACTTTGGCTAAAGATAATCATTACTTTTTACCATTTCATTCCTTATTTAAACCTTTTCACCTCTTCCCCAAACCTTTTTACCTTCCTCCAATCTTCTCTCTCTCTTAAAAAAAATTAAAAAAAAAATTAAAAAAAAAAAAAAAAAAAAAAACCTAGAATCCTAAACTTCTTCAATGGCGGCATCACTGTTCACCTTCTCCTCCACTTCAAGAAGAGTCGTCCCAGCTCCAAACTCTCCTCCTCTTCCCATATACATGAAAGCCACAAACATAGTTTTCAACCCTGATATTCCAGGTGTTCATCGAGGTCTTGGACTTGATGATTTTTTTAATTTCTTAGTCTCCTGCCGACTCCGATACGCAATCAGTGACGTTCCATCAGAGTTCTTTCCTGAACAAGTCTGTGAGTTCTACTACACTGCAACAATTAATGATGAAAACAACGTCATCTCCGGGACTATTGGCCGTGGAAGACACTCAGTCTTTATTACCGCTGACCTCCTCAGTGTTGCGCTCAGGTTACCAATCTTTAAACCCTTCTCTGAGCTTCCACCTATTGTACGTTGTCGATGTCTCTTTGATCAACTGAGATATGATCACTCAAAGGCTGGTACTCGATCAGCTCTCATTATGCATCAATGTATGACTCCAGGATAGAAGTTCGTCACCGGTGCTCTGTGCAAATGTGTGGGTCACAAATCTCGCAGTGGTGATAAACTGAGCACTTATGAGCAACAAGTCGTCTGTTCCCTTCTTCTCAACAAACGACTTGATTATGGGGCTTTCTTCTTTGATCAACTTGTTTAACTTCTTCGTGCAAGTGTACGCGCTAATCATGTCCCCTTTCCACGCTGGATTGCTCTTGTGCTAGATAAATTTTTCGCTGAAGCTTACTACTCACACTCTGGAAACCCCATCCAATGCCCACGCATGTTAGTACGAATGTATCAGGATGATCCGTTGGAAACTGACATCGGCATCTCTGATCGGATGAGAGAATGGATTGCAAATTCATATACTGTTCCTTCACTAATCGCTGATACTGATGAAGGAGCTGATGGTAACAACGAAGATCATGCTGATCAAGAAGCTGAATCACAGGATGGTGGTCATCTCTCCCCTCAACTTTCTCATCATACTCTCTTTGTCACTGAGAGAGTTCACTCAGCTCAAGGGGAGCCACTAATTCAGGGGGAGCAACCATCCCAGGGGGAGCCACCATCTCAGGGGGAGCAACCATCCCAGGGGGAGAACCCATCCCAAGGGGACCAACCTTCTCCGAGGGAGCAACCTCACTCACAAGAAGTTCCAGGTACTTCATTCCTTCATATACCAGCCTCAGCATTTAATGAGCTTATAACACTGACTCGGGACATGAGTCAGCGTCTTCTACGAATTAAGGCCGATGTACATCAGCTGAAGGGAGTTCTCTTGCCAACTCCTTCCCGTAGCCCACAAAATGATGATGATCAAAAAGGGGGAGACACTGATGATGATCCAAAAGAGGGAGACACTGAATCTGTTGAGCTTGGATCTGCGGACAACACTTTAGTCCAGACTGAGCCACCACACCCGATACACGAGTCTGATAGACCAGCTGCTGATGAGTCCATTATAGACCAGCAGATACTGAACAGATTGTTGAAGATAGTGAGCATGATGATGAACATGATGATGAGTGTCAGATGTTGGACATGAACTTCATTGATCCCACTATTCCAGCTCAAGGAGAAGCCTTAGAGGATAATGAAGATGAACATGATGATGAATGTCAAATGCTAGATATGAAATTCATTGATCCCATTATGCCAGTTCAAGGAGAAGATTCAGATATAGCTAGTGAGGATACTCAACCTCTATCTCGCAAGCGAAAGGCAGCAGATACTGAATTGGCATCTTCACACACTGATACTTCTCTGCCTAGCAAGAAACCTAAGTCCATCGTCAGCATATCCAACTTGGCAGCTGAATGGAACATGTCTCCTGATCAAGTTAAGCAAATTCTTGATGAATCCAATCAAGCTCGGCTTCTAAAGAATATTGCTCAAGCTGATGAATCTCTCATTCAGCATCAACTCAGGCCAAAGGATCCTTTGAAGCTCAAATGCAGAAGTTCTTAGAATATCTGTCCAAATCCAAATCTTCCCAGCCTCCTCTCAGTAGCAGCAAGTCAAGGACTGAAAATGTTCTGGACAGGATTGATCGAAAGAGGTTTCAAGATGTTCTTAAACGACGAGTGAGAAGTGATAAAATCATCAAAGTTAAAGCTTCTAAACCTCGTAATGAGAAAATTCTTACATTGCTGATCACTCGTCAAGGTCCTCAACATCCATACACTGAAGTTGTCAAGAGGGATGAGCTGATCAAATACGGATATTCTGAATGGATGGAATTGCTCGAATTAGCATCCAAGCAAACTTCAGCTCTCTCTTCAGAACTGACATGTGCTCTCCATCTACTGATCAAGAAAGTTCAGCGCTTGGATCTTGTTCCTATACAGCACTCTCAGCAGCAAGGCCAAAGTTCCTCAGTTCCTAGAATCCGAAGGACCAGATTTCAAGTTGATAGTGAAGATGTGTTGGTTCTAAATTTTGGTGTTGAAGGAATAAACAACTCTCTTCCTATCGGTGTTGAGCCAGTTCAACATAAGTTCATCTCTGTTCCTGAACATGGAATGTTTTATCTCGATAAAAACAGAAGAATGTGCTTTCAGCACACCATAGAAATTCCAAGAGCTCCAACAGCACATCTTGTTGGCTTAAGACAAATGTGCATGAGTCATCAAGATCTATCTGGAGAGTTTCACATACTGATTGCTATGGAGCTGCTGAATAGAAGATAGGAGCTGTTGGATAGTCCTTACTGGCCTGTGAAAATAGAAGCTGAAGCTGAGTATGAAGAATTTTTGTCCAGAGGTGTTCTCGTATAGCTGTTGTTTTGAACATCATCATATTGGGGGAGATTGTAAGGTCGAACCTTATAATTTGATGATGTTTGAAACTGATCCATCAGCATCAGCGTCAGCATCAGCATCAGTGTCAGCATAAAAGTTGTTCAGTATATATATTGTCTTATATGTACCAGATTTAGTATTTATCTTGTTTCCATAGTTATCATATATTAGTTAGCTGGAACATCCCTGATTTGTAGGGATTGTCGATAATAGTTCTATATAATCTTTTGTACGGGTTTGTGAAGGGGTTGTCTTTCACAAACCCTAATAGTCGCTTTGTGCGAACAATAATCTCTTTGTGAGATTATCATTCTTAGTGAAAGCTCTTTGTGATATTTCGTTGTTCTGTTCTTATTATTAGTCATTGTTTGATAAATCGATTGATCTAAGGTCCTTTCAGGGATGTCAAAAAGTCTCGTGGGACCGCGATCCCATGCGGGCCCCGTCCCGTATGGGGGCATTTGTTGAAAAAAAACGGGGACGGGGGCGGGGGTGGGGGCAAGATTAACCCCCGTTTTAATTTCGGGGGCGGGGACGGGGGTTGGTAGTCCCATCCCGAAACCCCCGTGGGAGCCCCATTAACAAATTATATAAATTGACATATATTAATTATATAAGTATAATAAACAGTAAAATGATTTTTACGTACAAAAATTCAACAAAAAACATGTTTTTAAGTTGTTTGTAACATGTAAAATTATGTTATAAATATTTATTTGTTACCTAAAAAATAGTTTCTTTTATCCCAAACAAAAACTTATTTTAGCCTAAATAAGTTAGCCCAAAATCAATCGGGAGCGGGGGAACGGGAAAATTTTGGGGGCGGGGGCGGGGGATGCAATCCCCGTCCCGTTTGCCCTCATTGACATCCCTAGACCAAATCCATTATGTGTTAAGACTTATGTCATCAATGTCGTTGAAAGGACTTGGTAACAACTAAGTGTCTCCAAAATATGCATATATGTTACTATCAGATCTTGTGTATATATATATATATATATATATATATATATATATATATATATATATATATATATATATATATATATATATATATATATATATATATATAGGTTCAGGTTCATTTGAGACCATTCCACTTTTGTGAGACCGTGAGATCAAATCTAAAAATAATTTTAAAATGCAAAATAAATGGGAAAATCCAAAAATTCTTTTTTTAAATATTATTTTCAGAACTTGAATTAAATAAAAAAAAATTATAAAAAAATTATAAATCATCCCGTTTTTTTTTTTTTTTTTTTTTTTTGAAAAATAAGTGAGATATTCTAAATAGAATAGTACACTGACATATTCTAAAAAATAATTTTAAAATGCAAAATAAATGAAAAAATCTAAAAATTCTTTTTTTAAATATTATTTTCGGAACTTGAATTAACTAAAAAAATAAAAATAAAAAATCCTATTTTTTTTTTAAAAATACGTGAAATATTCTAAATAAAATATTACACTGTACATATTCTAAAAATAATTTTAAAATGCAAAATAAATGGAAAAATCAAAAAATTCTTTTTTTACATATTATTTTCGGAACTTGAATTAACTAAAAAAAAAATTTTAAAATAAAAACAATAAAAAAAATAAAAAAATGCATCTCACGGTCTCACAAAATTAGGCCGTCTCACATGAACCTAACCCTATATATGGAAAATAAAAAACCCTAAAAAAAACCCTAAAAATCATAAAAATACATAAAAAAAATACTTAGAGATTACAAAACTTTTTTGGAAGTTACAACTTCAATATATATAAGTTAATTATATGATTATATTCATTGAAGGAAGTTACAACTTCAACATTTAAAATGAGTTTCGTGACTTAGTTCTCCACAAATAACGAATAGTTATATTACATGAAAATAAATAAGTTTTTACACTATAAATGCATCTAAAACAACATTGTTTTTATATTTCTCCAAGATAAAAATATACAATAAATGTTCTTATAATATAAGACTAACCAACAAATGTTCTAAGAATAAGAGGCCAAAAAAATCTCACTTCGATAATCTTAGGTGATTCTTAATAAACTGGATGTTGTTAATGATTATTAAACACCATTGTGGTTGAGTAGATATATAGAACACATTACAAAGATGAGAATTCGCAGTTGGTGACCACATCGTCATAGTAGGTGGAAAAAGATGATGATGTAATGTTATGTATTGACTAAGATATTGCTTGAAGATTCAAGACATAACATCATGCATTAAACATAATAAGGCTATGAAATGAGATCTCAAGGGATGATCAAACGGAAACTCATAGAAATGAAGTTGTAGTCAACATGATCAATGACAATGTAAGCGATGGACATGATTAATTTCCTTCTAATAGCAGTGCCAAACAAAAATGAAAAGGAAAGGAAATGGAAATGGAAAAGGAAAAGAAAATAATTAGCTAAAGAGAATAAAGATTATGAAATGAGTTGTTGATATAGTAGTTAAAGAGAATGTAACTAATGAATATGATTAAATATTCTTCTAATGACATTGCTAAACAAGAATGAAAACCAAAGAAAAATGATTGAATAGAATAAACATGATTAAATGTTCTTCAAATAACAATACAAAACAAAGATAAAAATGTAAGAAAAAATTGACTAAAGAGAATGAAGGTTATGAAATAAGTTGTCAATATAATCAAAAAGAAGGTAACAAGTCAAGATAATTAAATGTTCTTCTAATAACAGAACAAAAGAAAAATGTAAACCAAAGAAAATAATTGATTGACGATAATAAATGTGTTATTAAAGTTTGTACAACCTTTATTATTGAGGACATTATGAAGATAGATCATGAAGGTTGTTTGTGAAAACATTTTATACCTTGTGTTTCCTTGATCTTCTTTTCAGAAATAGGAAACAATGGCAGTCTTTTTATAGCTTAAAATGGAGTGTTGATATTAATAAATATAACTTTTGCATATCTTATAAGTTTCTTAGAAACATATGAGACTTGACTTTATAATGACGATGGGTGATTTCATTATCCATTTAGCTTGAAAGTGTTTATATATATATATATATATATATATATATATATATATATATATATATATATATATATATATATATATATATATATATATATATATATATATATATATATATATATATATATACTAGTCGTTTACCCGCGCAAAGCGGCGGCAGAGAATAATTTCCAAGCGGTGATTAATTCATTGCGATAAATTATTTACTTGTGGCTTATAGATCAAAACCATAAAAATCATGAAATATTAATGAACTTACAAAATATTGATCATTCTTTAGTTTTTAAAATTTTCAAACGCTGTAATCTATTTATGTGTCACTTCATTGTAAATTGCAACTAATTATTCACAATGTTTACTCAATATAACTGTAACATCTTAACTTGTACCAGAACTTTAACCGATTTAATGGGTTTTACTTTCAATCTACCTTGAGTTGATTTTCTGAATTTAGCTTATAATTAAAACACTAATGTTTATCAACACAGAACAATGCTGGCAAAGAAATAAAAAACTATCTAATTATAACTTTAACACAAATGTTTATCAATTTTATTTGTTTATTATTTTATTTTACTTTCAATTCTTTTCAAGAAACTACGTTTTTTCTTCTTTGATTTGCAATTCCTTCAACTTTTCCTAGATGCAACCGTTGATGACCACAAAAATTACAATCTTCCCTAGAATATAAAAAAAATAGTCCATAAAACATAAGAATGTTTCTTTTAAACACCATTTTTCCTACATGTAAACCATTTTTCTCTAAAAATAAAAGCAAAAGTCAAAACAGTTTGCAAACATGAGAAAAGGGGGCTTAAGTTCTACACATTCAAAGTTTTCTCAAAAGGATTTGCACATTACAACAGATCTAGGGCAGAATAATATAGATAAAGAAATTTAATCAAATTTTTATCAGAAAAATGAAAACATACCACAGAAAGATTGAGAAACATTATTATATATGAACACAAGAAGATCTACACCACTTGTTTGTCAATGTAATCACAACATAAAACCCCCAAAGTTAAAATTGTATTTGATCGAGCCCCAACCTAGGAACATGGTGGTCGGGTACCTTGTTGTGCATCTCTTCGTTTTTGGTTGGAAAAAGAATAAAGTCGCATTCCTTCTTCTCCCTCCTTAATCTATGCAGCCGTGCATAGTTTTTTATAGGTTTTTGATGAACTGGGAACACAATTTTGAAGGTGGGCAGGAAAAATGAAGAGTCTATGAATGATTGAAGGTTTTGTGTTTCATACACTGATGTGAGTGTGCCTTTTCAATCCCATACCATCCACTCTATTCCTGTGATAAGACCTTAAGAACACTGACTCAACATCTAATAAATGTTAAATGTTAGATAGGATAACTACACTAAAATTCTATCCATCGGTGTAACAACTTAATCCGTTTCATGGGGGAAACACCAACCAAAACGCCTGCAGAACAACCCTACAAACCACATAACAATATAGTCAAGAACAATATTCATATTATAAAATCTGAATAGAAAAGCTAAAATGAACCCACAAGAAACATCAAGAGATAAGGGCGGATAACATGAAAACCTGAATAGACACAACACACACGTCATGGGGTGTTGTTGCTGGAGAGAGTCTAAAAAATAAGCTTTCTTGCAACATACGAACGTTGAAGGTGGAGGGGAGCTGATAGATTAGGGTTCAGATGTGTGTTGTTAAGGCAACGGTGATTGTGAATGGTGGTGGCGAGAATAGTGAATGATGTGCATATGTCGGTGGTAGGAGGGCGGTTGCCCTAGCATTTGTTGCTTAAAATCGAAACACAAAATCGATGAGAAAAAAATGGGAAAGACTCGATCTGTTCTCGTAGAGAGGGAAGATAGAGAAAATGGGGTTTACCTGAAATCAAATATATTCTGAAGCTGAAAAATTAGAGGGAAGACGCAATGGAGAAAGTCGTCTGGATAGAGGTGTTGATGGTGGTGGCGTATGGTGGGGAGGCGAGAGTTTAGGGTTTTTGGTGGACGATGTGCGATGGGAATGAGCTGGTGGTGACTATGGATGATGCAATAGTAGATGGTGTTATTGACAGTGGTAGTGAGGTGGGCGACTGCGGTAAGCCGTGATGGTGGTGGCGGATGAGGTGATCGATGTTGGTAGTGGTGGCGGCAGCTTAGGGTTTGTAAAGAGAAGAAAGGGAGAGTTAAAGTCACGGTAGGAGGAAGTTGAATATACCGAAGAAAGGCATTGAGAGGTAGAGCTCAAAATCTGAACATGGAGAGGACCGAGATATCAGGCTTAACAATGTGAGACCGAGTAAAAATCACATTTAAATTATAATATTATTTTATTCAAGATTAGTTGTACTTTACGTTTAAAGACTTGAACGTCTTAATAAAATATTATTATTTTATTGGATCTATTAATAGAAATAGTAAGATTTCTTTTATAAGTTAGTATATATATATATATATATATATATATATATATATATATATATATATATATATATATATATATATATATATATATATATATATATATGACTTTGAATTGAATTATGTTTGGTGGAAATAGATGAAGAATATTTGTTCTAGATAACATATAGATGAATAGATTGTACGACGTTATCAATACATATCCTATAGACTTGTTGACAACAAATGATTATCCTATTTCAACGGTAAGATTTTAGTATTTATGTTCTAATATGTATTGAAAACCTCAAAGATGACATATAATTACTTAAATAATGATCCTACCACCGAATAAACCCATTTATTTATCTGTTAATTCATAAAAAAAACTATATGTTTGGAAACAAATATATACTTATAAAGTTATAAAATTTGGTCATTTTTCTTTGTTTATTTAAAATTTTAGTTAAGGTTTTTAATTCAACATTATTATAGTTAATTAATTTGCATGTCCTCATGACTATGTTTTTTTATACGTAATAAGATTTTTAATAACATATAATGCTTGATGTAATAATAATGATAGGTGATGTAATAATGATGATAGGTGATCTGATTCATCATTTATCTTGAAACCATATATATTTGAATTTGAATTCAAATTATATTCGATGCAGGTCATTTTTTTTCTTTGTATATTTTGAATTTTTATTTAGATTTTATATTCAAAATTATTATTCTTAATTAACTTGAATGTGGTGATGAATAAGCAACAATTGCAAAGTATTTTTATAGGTTAAAATGGGGTGTTGATATAAATAAATGTGTGTAAAAAACAAGAAAACTAGGCCATTGTTTATCTGTCTCGGTCAGCGTGAACTTGCCATAAAATAGACCTAACATTCTATATTATGGGCGTGTTTGGCAAAAGTAACTGTTAGCTGGAAGCGGATAGCGGTTAGCTGGTAGCAGGTAGTTGGTAGCATGTAGCTGGTAACTGGTAGCGGGAAGCTGTAGCTTTTATTTGTTATATGAATGTTTGGTAAAAGGAACTGGAAGCTTTTGAAATATATAAAATTACATAAAAGGACAATTGATTAAAAATAAAAAAGTATATAAATATATTTTTAAGGGTAATTATGAAAATTGATTTCAAAAGCTCCGGAGCGTTTTGTTAAAAGCTACATGAAGTAGCTTTTAGAATTGGAGCGTTTTGATAAAACTAAAAGCTAAAAGCTCGTACTGCCAAACGAAGTTTTTTGTTTAAACTAGAGCGTTTTGTCAAAAGCTAAAAGCTAGAAGCTCCTAAACGCTTCCAAAAGCTCTGTGCCAAACACGCCTTATGTCCTTTTAATGCAAATGAAGTTTAATACTTAGGTTGTGTTTGGCAAGCCACAGCTAGCTGATAAGCTAGCTTGTTTTTCGAGCTTTTTTATGTTATCGTGTTTGGTAAGCCAAAAAGTAGCTTATAAGCTAGCTTTTTGAAAAGCTACTTAGACTAGCTTTTTATGAGCTTTTTTAAAATTTTCCAAATACAACCCTTAATTAATTACCGAAACACATATTCTTACATGTCCTTTTATGTAATTTTATATATTTCAGCTAGTTTTACCAAACGTTATTTTTTATCAGCTAGCTTTTCAGCTATCAGGTAGCTTTTTATTTAACAGCTAGCTTTTCAGCCATCAGCTAGCTTTTCAGCTAACAACTAGTTTTTCAGCTAGTCCGCCAAACATAGCCTTAGAATTGCATACGGGATCCCCTTTTTGTCTCCAGTGAACATTGATCGTTAACGACACACTCATCTCAATACATAAGTAACGACTTAGTACGTTAAAAATTAGACTTATGTATTAAGTGTTTTCATGAACAAAGAAAACTGTAAATAGATTGAACATGTTAAGATGATTCCGTAGATATAAAGAACGTCAAATATGGAGATCATACACGAAAGTTATGACCTTTTTAAGAAAACAAATCAATTATAACTAAGTTATCCTTAAACAAACATTAAATCGACTCGTTGCATTAGCTGCACATCTTGTTAAGTATCTTATGAGTAAGTTTTTGGTGTCAGACTATAACATATTATTTTATTATAGTGTTGGGATATTTTTAGCACAAAGTTGTAGTCATTTTACAAAATCAGTCGTAACGAGAAAACTATAAATATAACTTAATTGAAATTTTGAACATGCTTTTAACATATTTTTGTCCATTGTTTGGAAATTTCGATCCCATATATGAAACTACAAATATCGGGACATCTAACAAGCATATTCAGACAGTTGGAACAGAGTCATTTTTTTCCAGGTTTTGGCACATAGTTCGAAACGGAGACATGTGTCACAACCAAGGTGGAGACACTTTTCATGCAATGGATAGAAAAACAATTTCCCTCTCCTCATAAAAATAGAGGTGGCTAGTCCACCTCTCTCTCCATCCCATTCCTCTATTCTCTTTCTCTCTCTCATGCTCTCTCTCTCTCTCTCTCTACAAAGTCTGGTGATCAGACCACCATTAGCCACCACCAGTGCCTCCTTCCACCACTATCTACTGCCACCACCTACCTCCGAAAGCCTTCCCTCCGACCAGAAGCTAGCGTCCTCTCCATTTCAATAGCTCTGGCGAAGGAAACAACAACCGTAAATAGCTGCACAAGAGCTCCTTTGCTCCCTCTTCTACCGCCACCTATTCCCACCTCTATCTGCCACCGGAAAACCATTTTCCAACTATTTTTTGTTCAACGGTTGAATTTTTTGGAATTTTCCTGCGAGCCTATGGGGAGTTTTCTGGCGACCACAAATAGTTTTTACGACTCATCTCGACCTGATCTACAACACTCAAGTGTTGTTTTGCTCTAAAAGTGTGTTGAGTAAATAGTTAAAAATTGTAAGACGAATCTCAGTTTCTAATCTAAACAATTTTCAAGCGAATCCAAAATGGTTTTGCCTACTTACTTTTGTCCGCTCTACGACCTTCAAGTTTCATTTTGTTGACAAAGTGTGTCGATTATGAAATCCCGAGTTGCAAATCGAATCCCGATTTCAAATCTGCACAAAGCAAGGGTAAAGAACGCAACAAAAGTGAGTTCTACATCCCATTTAAAGATTTCAATGTTTTTCGGGGAGCCTACATGAAAAATGCTCGTCTTAGTTTTTATAAAAACGTTTGATCGATTATCTAAAGGTTTTTATAAAAACGGTTGCATATGGTTTGATAAAAACAAGTTATTAATTAACTCGGTTGTTTTTGTTCAAACTAAATGTGTTTATATGGCCATTCTTTTTATGTAAAAGTTAATGTTATATGCATGTGTGTGTCTATATCTATATATATATATATATATATATATATATATATATATATATATATATATATATATATATATATATATATATATATATATATATATATATATATATGGGTGTGTGTGTGTATCGTTATAACTATGAATAATAAAAGCTCATTTTATGGTTTATGTTTATAAATGTTAATATAGTTGTCAAATGTCATTATTCACTTAAAATGATATAAATTTCTCTTATTTTGAAACTTATATGTTAATTTGGTGTTGGTTTTTCAATGGGTAAAACCTGGATCTGGTCAAAATGCATTCGTTACGCTGTCTAAATATCGTTAGAAAACTTAACATTGTTTTTATATAATGAATGCACAACCAGTCTAGAAACTTTTTAACTTCAAGTTTAGGACACAAAATTACACATTTAGAGTGATTTGATTTTAACAAACAGACAGTAGTCTGGTGAACTTTATAACTAAATATTACGACACAAATGAACACTTTTAGAACTCTTAAAGTCGAGATAACTATATGAGTTCAACTCTTCATCAATTGAGAACATAAACCTAGTAACGATCTCTTTGCTATAAAAGTTAGCTTTAAATGGGCGAGGAAAGTTGAGTATAGATCAATACAGGTTGACACACCTAGAAACGCTACACTCTATTTTGAAGTCTGAATATGCTTCTTCTCCATATCTCCAACGTTTTAGATCTGATGAATCATGGGAAAAACTCTTCGCTCTGCTTCGCCGGAATAACATATGTGATGGAGTACGAAGCTCTTTGTTGCCTCGAGATGTAAGACCACCTCCAGATCTACTTATTTATTCAAACAACCAATGGAGACTCCCTTTATCTTCATTTACACCCAATCAATTCAGATCTAATGTGGATCTGAGAATTTAGTGTTATTAGACAAATGTTTTTCTTTCTATTTCATCATTCCATCATTGGATCAACATCAGATCTGTTCCCACACCATTAGCATCGTTGTCCGAGCATCAAAAATCACAAATCGCAGTCATCATCTTAACCTACAGGTGCTAATCTTGATCTAGTTTTGCTCCAGAACTCTTAAACTTATTTTTTTCTCTGACATATTCCATCACCAACAAAATGTTTGTCGAATTTGTACCAAATCTATTATGTGTCGCCTCCTTATCTATAACTCATTTTCGTCTCTGTCTCTCTTATCTCTAGTCAAAACACCACCAAATCGACATCAGATTTGATGTGTTTGTCCATTTTCAGTTAAATCTGGTGTATGTATGGTTTTTACATTGATGGTGCTTACAAAAAGAAGTTGTGAAAAAAAGATGCACACACTGTGTTTGATGAAATGCCTCAATAAAATTTTCTAAGTTATTAAGCTGTGAATTTAGTCATGAATGCATATTTTTTGTATATTAAAATATGAAGTTTGTGTATTTAGCTATGATATTTGTGTTTAAAACTGTGAATTAAATGCATTAAGATGTGAATTTGTTGTTTAAACTGTAAATTGATTATTTTAAGCTATGAGTTTTGTATATTTAACTATGAATTATTTGTATAAAGGGTAAAGTGAATATACCTAACAACCTTATATAAGCTTAGGTACCTAACTCCATAATACAACATCGGTTTGTATCATATTTACATGGTAATTGCCTAAGGTTGTTAAACTTCAACCCCAAAACTTGATTACTTTCAAAATCTTTGGACTTTCGCCAATATCTTTCTTTTACATTACGTCTTTCTATCGAATGCCACATGATGGGCTTCATATCCTGCCGCTACAAATAAAAGGATGTAGGAGAAATATAATGATGAATTTCCATATTTTTTTGAAGTAAATCAAGTTTAGGAATGAAGTTTAAGAACCTTGGATGATTGCAATGAAAATTTAATGCAAAATGACGTAGTTTGATGATGTTAGGTACCTAAGCTTATATAAGGTTGTTAGGTATATTCACTTTACCCTTGTATAAAACTATGACTTGACTGTATTAAAATTTTTAAGTTGATAATATGCTTTTAAATACATACTTTTTTTTGTATTAAACAATGAATTTTATGTATTTAACTATGAATTAAAAGTTTTAAGTTGATAACATGTTTTTGTACTTGCATATGCTGTACAAATAAAAGGATGTAGGAGAAATATAATGATGAATTTCCATATTTTTTTGAAGTAAATCAAGTTTAGGAATGAAGTTTAAGAACCTTGGATGATTGCAATGAAAATTTAATGCAAAATGACGTAGTTTGATGATGTTAGGTACCTAAGCTTATATAAGGTTGTTAGGTATGTTCACTTTACCCTTGTATAAAACTATGACTTGACTGTATTAAAAATTTTAAGTTGATAATATGCTTTTAAATACATACTTTTTTTTGTATTAAACAGAATTTTATGTATTTAACTATGAATTAAAAGTTTTAAGTTGATAACATGTTTTTGTACTTGCATATGTTGTAGATCTATACAATATAGTTTTTTTTGTTTGTTTCTTTATGTTATAGTGTGAATTTGATGTTTTAATCTCTCATTTGTCGTATAAATTTTTTAATATTAGTTTTAGTTGCTATTAAGTTGTGGATGTATAATTTTTTTTGAGTTAAACTTTGAATTTATTATACTAGTTTGCGCATTTTCTATATTAAATTGTGTATTAATTGTAATAAGTGTTTTAAGTTGATAATATGGATGTGAATACTACTTTTTGTGTATTAAAATGTGAATTTAGTGTACTAAGCTGTTATTTTTTTGTTTTAAACTGTGAATTGATTGCATTAAGCTTTGAATTTTCTTTAAACTACAAATTGATTGTATTAAGCTGTCAATTCTCTGTTTGAATTGTAAATCGAGTAGATTAAGTTGTGAATTATGTGTAGGCCCTAATTATGTGTATGAAACTATAAAATTACTTGTATTAAGCTATGAATTTTTTGTAGGCCCTAATTATGTGTATGAAACTATGAAGTTGAAAATATGGTTGTGGATGCATAATTTTTGTTTAATAAACTTTGAATTTTGTGTACTAAATTACGATTTTTTTTGTTTTAAACTATGAATTAACTGTATTAAACTATGCATTTTCTTCTTAGACTATAAAGTGACTATCTTAAGCTGTGAATTTTGTGTATTAAATTATGAGTTGATTGTATTAAGCTGTGAATAAATTTACATTAAGTTGTGATTATTTTATAAATTTTTTTTTACTTTTGAAATAACGTAAATTTTATTCACTACTTAATATATTAAATTCACAATTTAAAATATGAATGCTTTATGTATAAATTTTTTTGTTAATTTTTTTTTTCTGAATATATTTCTTTTTTGTGTTGTATAAGTATGTAAGAATACATTAGTTTTAATAATAATTTTGCATTAAATTCAAAATGACTGAAAAAAATTGTTTTATTAGATTGTGAATGTAGTATTTAAGTTATTAAAATGCATGACTTTATTTACATATTTGATTTAGAAGAAAATAATGGTTGTTACGCAGATACAGATAGTTGGTGGCAGCGTGTACTGGTGGTAGTAGTAGAGTTTGAAATTTTGATTTCTTTGAGTTTGTGAATTATTATACAATGGTTTGTATTAAGTTGTAAATTTTGTGAATTATATTATAAAT
The DNA here is from genome assembly GCF_052625555.1 of Lactuca saligna. Lineage (NCBI taxonomy): Eukaryota > Viridiplantae > Streptophyta > Magnoliopsida > Asterales > Asteraceae > Lactuca > Lactuca saligna. The sequence goes on along the minus strand of NC_136420.1, from coordinate 109,709,612 downwards.
GGACTGTATAGAATTGTAATTTATATAAGTTGTGTGTTCAAATATGAGAGCATATAAGAATGAAAATACTATAATACAAAAATTACAGTTTTGCCCTTTTGTATCGAAAAGAGAATAAAAAAAGATTTTCACATGTTTAATAAAAATATCATATAAATATGTAGTAACTAATGGGGTTCTTAGGGTTCTTAATCATTGGTGGTTCTCATTTAAACCACTTCATATATATATATATATATATATATATATATATATATATATATATATATATATATATATATATATATATATATATATATATATATATATATATATATTGTAACAACCCGAAGTTTTACATCGTCGAAAACTTGTTCTACCCGTGAGATTTCGCCGTTAGTCGACCCGTTTCGTTCTCGCTTTGGGTTAATTAACTAAATTTATACGTTTATTGTAATTTATTGAGTGTTCAAATCCATTGGAACTCATAAAATTAACCCAAAAGTATTCATTTCAAAAAGTTAGAAACATTCCCGCCGGGTGACGGTAACTTAATCGGGTGCGACCTAAAGCCCCGTTTAATGCCGGTATCGGGTAGAATTCCACCGCGTCCAAGTTTTGGGAACTATATAAACGTGTTAAACCTTTTATTTGAAACTTTTTCCTTCTCTCTCTACTCTCTCTCTAACCTCTCTCCTAAATCCAGGTTTAAAGGTCCAAATCATCAATTTTAAGCTCCAAGTCTTTGAGGTACTTCCCTTAGCTTGTTATGTAACATTCCTAGCCTTCAAATTCGAGTTCAAAGCATGAAATATGACCATAATCATGAGTTTACGGCCATGGAAACATCATAGGCCGTAAACTCATATATCATGGGTTTTGGAGCTCAAAAACCCTTCCTAAGCACAATTGGACCTTAGATATGGCTAGATGGCTTTATGAATTGGACTTATAACATTTTAAACTTGGATTTTGAGTCATTTGAAGGAGATTAAGGCCAACGATCATTCTTGGGCCGTAAACTCATATATCTAGGGTTTTCATGCCCTTAAACCCTTCCAAATCACTCATATGCCTTAGTTATGAATTATAGAACATAGATCTTTGCATTTGGACACTTGAAACACAATTTTTGGGGGACTAACATGAGTTTACGGCCAAGGCTTGTGCTTGGGCCGTAAACTCCATGAAACATGGTGCAAATCCAAATCTAGGGTGTTTGAAAGCCATCCAACACCACCAAAAGCCTTGGAATAAATCAAAGGACCAACCAAAAATAGTTTTAAGGCTTCACAAACAACAAAACCCCACATTTTAGAGTTTACGGCCATAGAACATGTCTCATGGCCGTAAACTCATAATAAGGAGTCAAATGGTGCCTTAAACTCATTTCTAGGCTTGTGGGAATTTTTAGAATCACATGTGATTGATTTTAACACCTTAAAAATACTAAATCTTGGAGATTTGAGAGTTTACGGCCAAAGACCCCATGCCTAGGCCGTAAACTCCCTTATGTATTATAAATGATGTTTTTAATTCAATCCAAGCCTTAAGAAAAATTAATCCAAGCATTTCCAAGTGTCCATATCGATTTATGACCCAAATTTGCACCATAAACCACCCACCATGAGTTTACGGCCGTAAACTCATGGGGAAGGGGTGTTTTGGACCAAAAACTCATGTATAAGTTTATTCATGGGTAGTAAACTCAAGTCCCAAGTCCCTCGCATCATTACATGTCCCTAAACGCCACCCTGGTCCCTCCAAACACTTGTATCGGAGTGTTTTCGTGACTTGAAACAATTGTCCCTATCCAACAATCAATCTAAGTCCTAATTAGATACAAATGTGTATCTTTACATCATAATTAGGAACCTCGCGTGTTTACGAATCCCGGACCAACACTTAGCATCCGAATTCGCCACATTTCTCGTCCGGTGAGTTCATACCCCTACCCTTTTTCAACTGTTTTCAGGGGGGGAATACAAGCAAAAGTACAAGAAAATATTGTACTCAAACTCATTGTTTTCAGTTTAATCGTTTTTATTCTGTATGTTCTAATATCAATAACTGTGTTTATCAAACAGTTCGAATTACGAATTTAGCTTTCAAACGAATCATAGATATCTCGATGAAATGTTCTAATCTAAACTATGTTTCATAATCTACGAATAACTTACTAATTTACAATGATAACTAATTACGAAAACGAAAACGAATACGAAGCTATAACTAGGAATAGAACGAATAAAGAATCAATAACTAGAAACAGAACGGATAACACATCTATAACTAGGAACAGAATGGATAACGAAACAATAATTAGGAACAGAACGAATACGAATGCGAATACGACTGCGAATACGAATACGAATACGAATACGAATACGACTGCGAATAGTATTAGGAGTAGGATTAGGGATAGGAATACGACTATGAATACGAATACGACTGTGAAGACGAATACGAATACGAATACGACTGCGAATAGTATTAGGAGTAGGATTAGGAATAGGAATGCGACTGCGAATATGAATACGAATACGACTGCGAATACGAATACGAAAAGTAATAAGAGTAGAAATAGAGAAACGAATACAGTAACGAATACGAATACTAGGACGAATAAGTACGCGAATATGTTTAAGAATAAGAATACTGAACATACGTAACCAGTAAGGACACACACACACACAGAGTCAGGAAAACATGGGGTTTTCCTGGAGAAAACAAAACATTACCTAATCACTTGTATATCTTTTACATCTTTAACATCTTTCACATTAGAAAACAACATGCAGGAAAGCATGGGGCTTTCCTGGGTAACACTTATATAACTAGAAAGAGTAGTTAACCGAATAACATTACATCTTTCACAACTAGTAACGTACAATTAGGAAAGTATGGGACTTTCCTGGGTTCATAGTTAAACATAACCAGAATCGTGTGACCTAATAATCAATTAACTTTCTCTTTTAAGAAAATATGGGATTTTCTTGGATAACGACTTTTCGATAAACAAAAGGAAACTCGTACATTTTCTCAAAATAAACATCTTATGAACTCACCAGCTTTATGCTGATTTTCAAACTGCTTGTATTCTCAGGTCCACATTAGACAGGTACCTAGCAAATCTTTTGGAGAAGACGGAGCGTACAGAAGACTCGTCTCTACTTTTGTTCATATATACTATGTATTACGAATGTACAACTTTACTTTTGAACAAATGTAAACCTTGATATGTAATGTTTTGGTTGTTTACTTTGCTTACTATGTACATTGGATTTGATACTCAACTTGGTAGTCCACCCCAGAGACGTTTCCGCCTTCGGTTTTCGGGGTGTGACATATATATATATATATATATATATATATATATATATATATATATATATATATATATATAAGAGAGAGAGAGAGAGAGAGAGAGAGGAATGATCATTTGAGAACCTATACTTTCCCGAGAACCCGAGAACCAAACAAGGACTATTAGATCAAAATAACAGAGGGTCAAGATGATTTGTGGCATTTTTGTAAAAACTTGGAAATAAAAAACACGGGGGTATCTTATTTCAATTTGTTAGAGGGCATGTTAGGGATAGAAAACTTATATTTGATCCTGTCAAACGCTTTCCTTATACTATTTGTCTATGTTCATCATCAAATCTCTCCCCCTCTCACGTTCTTCATTGACGATAAAGACGACTGCCTCCTCCATCATCCGTCATCGATCGCCTCCCTCATACCTTCACCGGCCACCTCTACCTCTGTCGACCACCACACTCCTTGATATCACGTTCTTTATAGAAAAAATTCCAATGAAGATGCTTTGATTTTGAATCGTTTTATCCTCCATCAATTCGTTCCCCGGAGTACACCATAATCATCGACTTCATCTCGGCCTCCTATGTGGATTGAAGACCTGAACGGAGAAGAAGATACTTTATCGATCAAGAATTCAAAGTGCAAACAATATGAAAACTGCATCTGGTCTCGATCGTTGTACTTACGCCTGAAGCACTTGACCTTAGCCAATCAGACTATCCCTAACTCTCGATATCGGTCTCAATTTTCCTCTAATAGAAGTTTCCTAAACAGAGGTTTTTATTTTGCTGCATTTCTTTAGTTTTTTAGATCAGATGTCACTTTTGCTTTTCTGCATTACCAAAATTAAGTTGACAATCTATATGCTTGTTCGTATTCTGATTTAGTTATCAGATTCAATACAGTATGTGATATTGAAATCACTTAGAGTTTAGAAGTTTTCTTATTAAGAAGAACATTTTCGTGAAAATATAAAACTATAGTACTCTTTTCCTTCACGTGTTGCCTTATAAATATTGTTTTTCTCTTTAACATGGACCTTTCTGGTGAAAATATAGTCGATTTGTATTCAAAGTGTCAGGTTTTTCTGAAGTGCACACAAGTTGCTCGACGAAAGTCCTGAACCAGATTTTGTTCCTTTGCTTTAATTTTAAGGTAGATTGGCTTAATACAAGTATACAAGTTTGCATTCATTTGTTCACTTCTAATAATCCATGATATTTTCTTAGGATTTTACCGGAGTTCTATTTGTAGTTAACCTTATTTGTATATGAGATTATATGAATATACTTATGGTGACTCCAAGAAGATCAACCCATTGGTAAGTAATATTCTAATTATCCCATTCACATATTTTTTTTAAAGCACCAATAGCTTTTAATTCTTTAATATATTCATATTTCCCAGGTGCCAGTAGACCTTGTGATTAACCATTCAGTTCAAGTTGATGTTTCAAGAAGTTCAAATGGTGAACTTTGCAAATCCTTAAAGTTTTCAAATTGAAAACAGAAATGATTATGGATTTGTTAAAGTGATAAGAAATTTAAAACAAGAAAGGAATCCGGTATTCGGACAAAATAAAATTTCCACATTCAACTTGAAAACTAAAATTGTTATGCCTAGTTTGTATTTTGAGTGAAAAATGGATGTATGAAATATGAATGTTCTAAAAAAAATCCAAATGAAGTCATACACATGCTTTAAGAGTTTATATGCACAGTAAGGTGGAATTCAAAAAGTTGTGCATTTGATAGTAGGTCTATAGACGTTTTATTATCAAAACAAGTTTTGTTTAATTCATTAGATATTCTGAAAGTTGGTTAAAGAAGTGGCACCAATTGACAAGTTTTCCAATAATACCTTGAAGATTTTGTAATAATAATTATTATTAGTGTTTAGAAACTGCTTTAAGTTTATTTGTAATTATAAGTTATAACCACATTTTTTAATATATTGCAGTTTGATGTTATTATTGTTTGGATTATGAAAACTAGAAAAGTGTTGAGTCAAACTCTTTTGATAACCGAACTCTTTTAGTAGGTAAATTCATTTTCCTTAGAGAAAGTTACACATTTGATCTCTGAATATAGCTGGTTTTTGCAAATATGGTACCTAATTCCAAATACTAAGACTTTATTTTTGGTACCAAAATTGCAAAATCAGCTTTACTCAGGGGATAAAGGTCGACATTTTACCGGTATGTGGACCAAAAATGTTACAAAAACTAAAATTGCAAGAAAAAATTTATCAGGACCAAATTTGAAATTTTCAAATATACTTGTGGACAAAAAAGGTTCATAAAAAACTACAAACATAATAAATCTTGAAAGTTTAGTCATTTACTATATGCAAAAAAGGTTGATAACTTGTAATTCACATATGAATTATATGTAATTCACATATGGATCACATGTTATTCACATATAAATCACATGTAGTTCACATATGAATAACATGTAATTCAAAAGCGAATCACATATGAATTACATGTTATTCACATATAAATCACATATGATTCACATATAAATCATATCTAATTCATAAGTGAATCACATATGAATTACATGTGATTTACATATAAATCAAATGTGATTTACGCATAAATAACATGTGATTCACATGTAATTCACAAGAGAATCACATATGAAATATGAATTGCTTGTAATTCATATATAAATCACATGTAATTCACATATGAATTACATGAAATTCACAAGTGAATCAAATATGAATTACATGTGATTCACATATAAATCATATATGATTCACATATAAATCACATGTAATTCACATTGAATCACATTTAATTTTGTGTGAGTGTTCTTCGTTTTTATTTTCTTATGGATTTCACATTTGAACTTTAAAAGATACAATCACATTTGAATATTACATTATACAATGGAATGTGAATCTTACATGATATATACATATGCATTTTTGTGAGTATTCTTGCATTAATCTTTTTTATTAATCTTATTGTAGATTTGAAAGAATTTGTGGAAAATTTTGAAGATGCAAAAAGTGATAAATTGAAGAAAATATAGAAATCTTGATATGAAGTATTGATAACACTGTGAATCTTTGAAGCTTTTTTTTTATTTTTTATATATTATTTTGTATCGAACAAAATACTTGTACCATTATGTTTATAGATTGATTAATAAAAATAAAATTTTTTATGATTTACTTACGAATATTCTAGTACAAGAAAAAAAATTATAGTTATTTTTAGAAAAAAAGATAACGTTTTTTAAGAAAAAAATGCAGTTGCTTTTATAAAAAATTGCATGTATTTTTTTTTTAAATTGCAGTTTTTTTTAAATGCAGTTTTATTTAAAAAATTTGGAGTTTTTTTTTAATTCCAGTTTTTTTTGTTTTGAAAAAAATGTAGTTTTTTTTTAAAACCTTGCAATTTTTTTTTTAAATTGCAGTTTTTTTTAATTTTTTAAAAGAAGCATTTTTTTAAAAATAATTGCAGTTTTCTTTTTTGAAAAATTTTGTATTATTTTTAAAAAATTAATTTTTTTTTCATTTTTTTAAAAAATTCATGTTTTCTGAAAAAAAAAAAAAAAAAAAACTCCATTAAAAAAAATCCAAAATTTGATTTATTATGTTAATTTTGTTTAATAAAACAAAAAATAAACATTAAACGAGATCGGTAAGATTACGATCATGCTCTTAATGAGTTAATTTTGATCTAACACTCCATGTTTAGTTCTCAGGTTCTGGGAAAAACTATGAGTTCTCAACCGATATCAACTATATATATATATATATATATATATATATATATATATATATATATATATATATATATATATATATATATATATATATATATATATATATATATATATATATATATATATATGGAAAAATTCAATAGAGAACCATAATTATTGGTTTTTCAAGGAACCAAATCTTTTTTTCAATTTCTAGAACTTATTCTTTATCGAAAAAATATCTAAAAATATCTAAATTCATATATGAACATTTTGAATGTGAAAAATATTTTTCGGATTCACCGTGTGAATCCGGATTTACGTTGTGAATTTTCAAATATTCACATTGTGAATTTGACGTAAAAAAAATCGAATTTTATATCATTGGAAAAAGGATAAAAAGTTATGAACTTCTGTATTTTTAGTTTTTTTTAGATAAAAAATAAGTTCTAAAAATTGAAAATAAAATTGGTTACATGGTTCCTTGGTTAATTATGGTTCTCTATTGAACTTCACCCTATATATATATATATATATATATATATATATATATATATATATATATATATATATATATATATATATATGAAAAGAAACTTCTAACTTTTAACTGAGCCAATATATTCTGTGCATCATAACAAACCACAATACAATTAACGATCCTCGTAACAAATTTACAGGATTCTTCAAACATTTTACTATTCACATCTAGTAAGAAAGCAATTACGAAGATTTTTTAAACAATTTATTACTCAAATCAAATAAGAATACCATTACAAAAGCTTATCGCAAAATATATATTCCGTGTATGTCGTTTTATATATATATATATATATATATATATATATATATATATATATATATATATATATATATATATATATATATATATATATATATATATATATATATATATATATATATATATATATATACAGAAAGAGAGAGGTAGGTTCAATTGAAAAAATAAAAAAGGTTGAGAATTAGAGAATTATCTCAGCCAATTATTTATCTAACATGTTAAAATTAAAAAAAGAAAATGCGCATGTCCATTTTCATTAAGGGTATCTTTGTAAATTAACAACTTTTTTACATAGAACTTACCTGTTCGTGTTATCAGTTTCCAATTTGATGATATCTTTATCTCGTTTGAATCGGATATGAGGAATTAATTCTCAAGATTATTTTCTTTATATAGCTCGTTAGCAATTATACATTTTCATTCCATTAATCGTGAAGTTTCGCATCTGTGTTTCAATTTTCTACTTCGTTTTCAGCTTCCGATTTGATCAGGTATATATATCGTTTGAATCAGATAGATCGGAGTTATTTATATAACTCGTTAGCAATTATATGTTTTCATTCCATTAATCGTGAAGTTTCGCATATGTGTTTCAGTTTTCTACTTCGTTTTCAGTTTCCGATTTGATCAGGTATGTATATCGTTTGAATCGGATAGATCGGAGTTCATTATTAAGATTATTGTTTTTTATCATTTGTTTGGAATTACGCTTATTATATTCGTTTTGGAGTTGTTTCATCGGAGTTCATTATCAAGATTATCAAGTTTCGAATATGTATTGGAGTTATTTCATCGGATTTTTGTTAAGTAGTTTGATATATTTATTTCATCAGTTATATCGTTGTAGTTTTTACGTTCTGTACTGAGAGAGATTGCTTAATTACATCATATGCTCATATATGATTTAAGTTTCTATCAGATATTTTGTACGTTGAGGTGAGATATATTCGAAATTAACCAGGTTTTTATCTTTACAACTTTTTTTGTGAGATATATTCGATATTAAGATTGTTTTTGTTTATTTATATTAATCATTTGGTGTATTATGTCGAATTCTAGTGTTATTGATGGTGATTTGTATTCTTCTATGAGTGAGAGTGAAGAAGAAGATGTTGAGAACTCATTTTTTGAAGGTATCAGTTATTGAATTACTTTGTTGTTTTTAATTTTGTTGATTATCATTTATTTACATATGAATATATTAAGATGAATAAATTGTTGTCTTATTCATATATGAATAAACGTGTGATAATTGTAATTTCAAATTTTTTATTTTTTTTTTGTTTTATTCATATATGAATAAGTTATGTTTTATTTACATATGAATATGTTAAAATGAATAATCTGTTGTCTTATTCATATATGAATAAACGTGTGTTAATTGTTATTTTGAATTTATTATTTTTTCCGTTTTATTCATATATGAATAAGTTATGTTTTATTTTATATATTTTGAATACTCATGAATTTTATGTATTCATATATGAATATTTAATTCATATATGAATGTTTTTTGTTTTATTTATATGAATTTTATGTATTCATATATATTATTGTTTTATTCATGCATTATTATTTTAGGTGGTGAATCTTCAAGTTCAGTACATGATGCACAATATTTTAATGATATAATATGAGAACATGTCTATAAGCCAGATGTACCTGTTCAACTTATTCCATTTAAGGGTTTAATATTCAAATCATTAAAGTTGGCTATCAAAATGTATTCTGAGTATGCTGAAATTGGTGGTTTTGATGTTAGACTGAGCACACAGTCAAGGTTTGATAACAAGATTATAAAGAATAAACATGTTATATGTAATCGTGGTGGTAAACAGAAAAAGAAATCTTGTGACACATTAGGTACAAGTGGTGTTAGGAGGAAACGAAATTCAAATTCAAGAGCTATTGGTTGTCTAGAAAAGATTATATTTGAATCTATGTATGGAACTCCAGATTATAAAGTTTTTCAGTTTGATAAACTTCACAACCATCCACTTGAGAAGAGAAGCGATTTAAAAAAGGCGAGACAAATGTCATATTCAGAAAAAGAGTTTATTGTGCGTGCTTCCACATCAAAAATAGGTCCAACTATAGCTCATAAGTTGAGGGCAAGTCTGAGAGGTGGGTATGAGTTTGTAAAGCCCAAAGTAGTTGACTATAAAAATTTAAGGAGAGATATCAATAGGGTTATTGGTTATAAAGATGACCAAATGATAGTAAACACAATGAATGACCATCGAGCTCACTATCTAAATTACTCATTTGAGTTTAATTGTCAAGATGATGTTTTAGACTGTATGTTTTGGGCCGATGAAATGGAGAAGGCATATTATGCTGAATTTGGCGATGTTATCTCGTTTGATGCGACTTTCTGAACAAACAAGTAGGTCATTTTATCTACTTTTGTTTATAGCTTATTCATATATGAATATTTTTATATTCACTTAGTAATACATCAAAAATTGACTTTAATGAACATTTTTTTTGTGTGTTAGGTATCGAATGGTTTTTGTTCCGTTTACCGTTATTGACCATAATAAAAAATCAGTTACTGTTGGATCTGGGTTGCTAAGCAATGAAAGCATTGAGTCTTACTCTTCGTTGCTTAAAGCATTTCTTAAAACTCATGGGAAAGAACCAACACTTGTTTTAACTGATCAAGATGCTGCAATAAAACAAGCTGTTGAGAATGTGTTTCGTAATTCAAAGCACCGATTATGTATGTGGCATATAATGAAAAAGTTGAAAAAAAGGTATTATTTTAATATATTTCAAATATATTACTTATTAGTATATTCATTTATGAATATTGATTGTTATTTTACTTATTATTATTTATTCATTTATGAATATTTTTGTTTTAATACAGATATCATATGATTTATTTACAAACACAGACTTTAGAAAAAGGTTTTCGAAGCTTGTTTGGGACATTAATATGAAACCTGATGTTTTTGAGGTGAAGTGGGGTTTGCTTATGAATGAATTCAATCTTGAAGACACAAGATGGTTTAAAGACATGTTTACAATACATGATTCATGGATACCTGGATATTTTAGTGATATTCCAATGTGTGGTTTGATGAAGACTACATCGAGGTCAGAGAGTATGAATTCATTCTTTAATATATATTCAGAAAGTGGGAACTTACTTTTGAATTTCATGATGAATTACGACACTACCATTCAAAAACAAAGGAATACTCAACGAGAACTTGATAAGGCATCAAAGAAAGCATCATATAAAATGCAAACACCTCGAGAAATAGAACTGCAAGCATCAAAGGTTTATACAAGTACATTATTTTTTGAGGTGCAAAAAGAAATATATAAAGCATGTTTTTTTCTATACATACTCATATGTTGGTATTGAATATGGTTGGGAAGTTTACATTGTGTAGCACAAGAACAGTAAAAGTGATTTTAAAAATGAATTTAAGGTAATTTTACTTGTTTTTATGAAAAATGTAATAATATTCATATATGAATATGATAATATTCATATATGAATATCAATATTCATATATGAATATATGAATATTATATGAATATATTAATATATGAGTGTTGATATGAGTATTCTTATATGAATGTAAATGTGTAAATTTTGTTTTTGTATCAGGTTGAAATAAAAGCTGAAGAGAAAGAAATAAATTGCAGTTGTGAACATTTTAAGCGTATGGGTGTTTTATGAAGACATGCTTTTACAATAATGATGAGATGTGGTGTTAAATAAATTCCTAAAAGGTACATTTTGAAGAGATGGAGAAAGGATCTGATATCAAGAAATTATCGTTTTAGTTCTGTTCAATCCGATTCAGGTGATTGTGAGAATGTAAAGCTAGTCAATGATTCATATTATAGTTTTGAATCATGTTTGGATATTGTAAGAGATGATAAAAAGAGATTGCCTTTGTTTGCTGAGAAACAACAAATGTTGTTGAAGGAATTTGAGAGTGATTATATTTCTCCTGGATTGAAAAGCAAGACAGATGGTGAAGTCATATGCAAGCTTTTAGGTGTTAGTATTCCTATTCCAGAAGAGATTAATATTCATGTTCCTGAAGTTCAAAGAAATAAAGATCTGGAATCAAGAAAAGAATTCCAAGTGCAGGTGAAGTAACATATGAAAATTCTAAAAAAGAACAAAGAATGTGTTCAGGATGTGGAAAACGAGTTCCACACAATTTAAGTATTTGTCCAAAAAGAGTTGGAGCTACTAAATCAGCAAAAGACATTTAGGGATTTTTTTTTATTCATTTCTGAATATATGCAGATAAAAAAACAAACAATAATATTCATGTATGAATAATACACATTTATATTGATATGGAAAATTTATATATTGATATTTGTTTTTTAAATTACTATAAAATAAGTTATATTGATATTGTAAATTATTTATAAATGAATACAAATATGTGAAATTTGTTATACTAATAAATAAGTAATATTCATATCTGAAATTTTTTATGTTAATATTTGAACTTTGTTATACTAACATATTGTGACAACCCAAAGTTGTTTCATCGCTGCAACCTGTTCCGTCCGTAAAACTCGTCTTAAGCGAATTATTCCGATTTCATTTTTGGATTAGGTCAATTAAGTTAAGACTTTTATTTTGACCTTATAAGTATCCAAACATGTTAGAAGCACATGAAAACATCCCAACCTAGTAATTAGAAAAATTTTAGTTTCGACCATATCGGGTGACGAGAACTCAATCGGGTGCAACCAAAAGCCTCGGTTAACGTCAGTATTAGGTAGAATTCCACCGTGTCTCAAATCCAAACCATATTTAAAGTTGTTTAAGCCTTATTTGAAGCCTTTTCACTCTCTCTAACCTCTCTCCTCAATCCAAGATCTAGGTCCAAAAATCACTCATTTCAAGCTTCAAATCACCAAGGTAATTATCCTAGCTTCTAGTATAACATCCTTAGCCTTCATTTTCGTGTTCAAATCATGGAAGAATTCCTTAAACATGTGCTTACGGCCTTGGAACACTCTTGGTCTGTGAACACATATAAAGGGAGTTTTTGAGCCTTAAAACCCTTCTAAACCACCATTGGAGCTTAGATATGGCTTAAGGACTTATATGATTGGACTTAGAACACCTTAAACTCAACATTTGGGGAGTAAAAATGAGTTTACTGCCCAAGAACATGATTGGGCCGTAAACTCCATATCATGTGTAGTAAACTCCTTTTTAGGTGTTAAAATGCCACTTACACACCTCCTAAGCCTTGAACTAATAACTAGAAGCAACCACAATCGAATTAGAAGCCTTAAACTTGATGAAAACAAATCTATTAGGAGTTCATGGCCGTAAACCCCCCAAGAATGGGTTCCTGGGCCGTAAACTCCTATAAATGGGTTAAATGGTGCCCTAAATTCACCCCTCGGCTTGTAAAAATGAGTAGAATCACTTATGATTAACCTATGATCATCAAAGCACATAAGAATTGAGTGGGTGAAAGTTTACAGCCGTAAACTCACAGTTTACTACCGTAAACTCATCAAATGGTCCATATGATTGACTAAATCCCCTTCAAATGCCCTAGAACCAAACCTAGCATCACCCCTAAAATGATATAAGGCCATTTAGCACTTAAGAACACCACTCATGAGTTTACGGCTGTAAACTGATGAGGATGTGGTGTTTAGGGCCGAAAACTCTTCTAAGAGTTTACTCTTGTAGAGTAAACTCCATACCCAAGCCATATGTATCCATAAATGTCACCCGGGTCACTCCAAACACTTAATATCAAGTGTTTTTGCATGTATCTGATTAGTGATTTAAAGTCTAATTAGATACATTTGTGTATCATTTAATATTACATAGGAACCCCGCACGTTTTCAAGCCACGATCCAACGTTTAGCATTCTAGTCGACACATTCCTCGTCCGGTGAGTTCATACCCCTACCCTTTTTTCAATGTTTTTCACTGCTTTCATGGGGGGAATATAAGCAAAGTACAAGGAATACTTGTACTCAAAACATGTTTTATATGTGTTGTGTTTCATATTACATATGCTTTTAACACTGACAATCAGAACAGATAACCATTTGAACTTGCATATCACATTATCGTATTATTTGTGAAAAACGTTATAAATTGTTTTATTTTATATTTTCACAAATGGTTTTTCCTTAACATTATTGTTAAAAGCAGTAGATAGAATTTAAATAGGATATTTCCGCATTATTACGCGAGTGGAGGATCGTCTTTGTAAATAGAATTTAAATAGGATATTTCCGCATTATTACTTGTAGATTTGTTATTCCTATAAAATTGGAGACACGTCCCCGGAGAACACTCCACAGAGATGCGCGAGTGGAGGACCGCCTCTGTAACCAGAATCTCTTAAATAGGGAGCATGACTTGAGTGTATAGATCTATATGGGGCTGACTACCCCGCACCTGGCTGCTAGCTACAGCCGAACCAAAAGGTTCAAGGGTGACAAAAGTCATAAATGATATTGGCCTTCCTTTGCCATATCTAGTCTATAGTATGGTTATAGAACTCATAATTTGGATAACAGAGATTTACCTTTTAGTAATAATGGATATAGTAAATTAATAACCTTAAGAATTAGTTTACTATGTTGATAGCTTTATATATGTGTTAAAACTAACATACATTTCACAAGGATAATCAAGTTTTTAGTATACATCTTTTACATTATATTTTGGTTTGGTAAACTAACACACACTTCACAAGGATAATCAGGTTTTCAGTATACATCTTTTACATTACATTTTGGTTTGGTAAACTAACACACACTTCACAAGGATAATCAGGTTTTCAGTATACATCTTTTACATTACATTTCGGATTGGTAACCAACTTTTAGGAAAATATAGGATTTTCCTGGGGTAATAACTATTCATAACCAGAATTGTGTAACATAACGGAAAACTAAACATTACTTTTAAGAAAATATGGGATTTTCTTGGATAACCACTTTTTCAGAAAACAAAATGAATCTTGTTCATTTTCATAAAACAAACCACTTATGAACTCACCAGCTTTATGCTGATTTTTAAAATGCTTGTATTCTTAGGTTCTCCTTAGACAGGTATCCCGCGTTATTTTGCAGAAGACGGAGCATATGGAAGTCACGTCTTTTTTTGTTTAAACTTATGTATCTATGAAACTTGTATTACTTTACTTTCAAACTCATGTAAGGAAATCTATGTAATGTAATGTTTTGTGTTTACTTCGCTTACTATGTACATTGGTTATGATATTCACATGAAGTCACCTCCACCCCGGAACATTTCCGCCCTGGGTTTCGGGGTGTGACACATATTACTTTGAAATTATTCATAAATGAATATATCATATTCGTATTCATTTATGAATAAATAAAAATAAAGTTTGAAAATATTTGAATATAAAAAAATGACATAAATAAGCAAACTTGTTTCTACTAATAAGTTAGTTATATTCATATATGAACTTTGTTATACTGACATATTACTCCTAATTTAATCATAAATGAATATATCATATTCGTATTCATTTATGAATAAACATAAATGAACTTTGAAAATATTTAAATATAAAAAACTGACAAAAATAAGCGAAGTTGTTTCTATTACATAATCATTCAACACAAGATAATAAAAGTTGTTCATAAGCATTTCACAAAATATTAAAACGATGTTCAACAACATTTAAGAAACCATTTAAAACTTGTTTCGCAAAATCATCTTACATGTACTTCAAATCCATTCATCTTCAACACAAACTGTTCTATGGCATCACACTTCAACATTCTTTCATCTTCACAAGCAATCATCAATATTATTTTAACCTTTTTTGAATTGTTTGCATAGCCTTGTATGCATGATCAGTACGCACTTTGAATTCAACTTTTTGATATTTTTCAGCAAGATCCAACACCTTAGCCTTCAACATGTTGATTTCAGAAGTTAGCATTATGTGTGCATATCTTTGCCTGAGCTTCTCTAAAGTAGTTTGTTGAACTGCACTTTCTTTATGAAGACCTGGTTTCCACTTTGAGAGTGGTTGTCCCATATAGGTCTCCATATGTCTCATTGCAAAGACCCCACAATCAACTTTGTTTTTAACTGTTCTCCATGACATTTCAAGTTGCTGGGGTTTGATACTTTCTTTTGAGATTGCATTTGCTCTTGGATGGTTTATTTCTTTAAAGTATCTCACAAACAAATTTTTCTGATCATTAAATAAAATAAAAGTTAGATATGTAATAAATTGGTTCTTTTATGTTGTTGTCAACTGGGTATATACCAAAGGTTTCAATATTACTCCGTATTTCCCTTCATAATCCCCCTCAACTGCACTATTGTCTAGAATTTCAATTGACCGTTTCTTTAAGTTGAAGACAATCACAAAAATGTGAGCACTTCTAACAACTGGAAAGAATACCTGTTTTTATGTATATAATGGTAAGTATTTTGTTATATATGTAAAAAAACAACTTTAATTAACATACCATGTCAATATCTTTTATGTTCAAGATTTTTTTGTACCCATTGGTACTGTCATGAAAGTTCTCCTTGAATTTTTCATACTTTCTTTCATCAGACAATGTTGAAGTTAGATAAGCAGTCTGCAACCAGTATAATCATATGTGAATTTCAGTTGAATATATATAATTATGTTAAAGAATACATCATATTTGTATAATCATATGTGAATTTAAGTTGTAAAAAATATAATATTCATAAATGAATACATCATATTGGTGTATTCATTTATGAATAAGGAAAGAATTAAGGTTAGAACATAAACTTACAGAAACTCCAACTTTCAAGAAGAGTCCGTATGGTGAATTTCCAAAATCCCTTTCCAGTTCTTGGTGGTTAAGTAAATCAGACCAAGTGTCTAAAACTTCTCCAAAAATCTCTGTGTTTGCATATAGACTTTCCATAACTGCTCTTTCTGCTATCTAACCATATTTTGTCTGGACAACCACATCTCTGCAAATATATAATCAAAATGTCATAGATTATTATCTATATAATAATCATATATGAATGTATATAAAATAAAGTTACTTACGATGTATTGCCTTGTAATTTGAACAACCATTCACAGACAATACTCTCATGATGTGTCAGTTTGGGTTTTGTGTCTGTTATTCTGCGTTTAAAAGGTGATTTGAAAGCATCAGCAAGCTTCTTCTCTCTTGGTTGATCCAGATCATGCTTTGATGGTCCTACTTTAGTAGGAATTGATACAGAGATTGGATTTGGATTAAGAACATTTTTCTTTGCTAATTTGATAACAACCTTCTGATGGTCGTCTTTTATTTGTTTCTTTGTAAGTGTTTTTTTTGGTGAAGATTCATTAGATTTTTTACTTGAAGTTTGATCTGAATCTTGACTGATACCTAGACTAAAGTTTGGATGAGTATCTGCATGCCAGGAGATTTATCATATAAATAGTTTTAAGTTAATTATAATATGTGAGTTTATATTTTGAAATGTTTATCAAAATTGTTACCTCCTTTATTTCCTTTTGTCTTGTCAGCTTTTTCTCTTTTCTTGTTTTGATTTTCTGACTTTTTCTTTCCTGCAAGATAAAGAACTGTGATTAAGTAATTCATATGTGAATAAGTAATGTATTCATTTATGAATAAGTAATACATATCATTATTTATGAATAAGTAATACTATATTTTTTTTATGTATTCATATATTGTGTTATTCATTTATGAATAATAAAACTTACTATATTTATTTATTTGTGAATCAACTATTTACCTCTATTTTCTGCATTTCCTTTTTCAATTTCTGTTTGTTTTTCTTCACCTCCATCTTTCTTGTTCTTATCTTGTGTTCCTCCTTCATTTCTATCTTCAGAGTTTTCCTTGCCTGAAACATATACATCATATATGAATATTTTTTATTTTTTATTCATTTATATAGTGTATTATTCACTTATGAATAAACAATGTTATTAAAATATCAATATAAATATTGTAGTATATTTTAAATCATTTATTTACCTGTATCATCTCCCTTTGTTTTTTCAACTTTTGTTCCTTGTTCATGTACACCTTCTGATTTTTCCTTTTCTACAAGAGTATTAGTTTTACCTGTACTCATTGGTGACCCTGGTCAAAATTAAACAAACAAAATTGTTATTGTGTATTGATATTTTTATATATTTTTTTAAAATAAAAGTAAGAAAAAATTTACCTATATCAATATTATCGAAAATAGTTTTCATTTCAGGGTGATTCCAGATTTCATCTTCTTGACTATTTAAATTTAAAACTCCAATTCCAAGGACATTGTCCACAACTTTATCCAACAAATTTTCATTTTCAGTTTGTTGAATAGTCTCTTCATGATTATTTGTTTCCTCAACATGATCATCTTTTTCCTCTTCATCATTCTGATTTTCATTCCTCTTTCCATCTTTCTTTTTTACTCCAATTTCACCTTCTTTTTTATTCTTATATGCATCATTCTTTATTCCTTCATTATCTGCTTCATTTGAATTAAGCAAATAATCTACTTCTGGTTGACTTGCACCATTATCACTGTCTTCTTCACCATTTCCCTCTTTATCTTCATTTTCTGTTTGATCATTTGTTTTTTGACCCATTATTGGTGTCGAATTGAATCCTTCAACTCCAGTTTCATTAATTGGAAAATTAAAAAGTGTTATGCTTTCAGTTTTTTCTTCAAAAATCATATTTGTCATCGTTTCTTTGAAAATTCTAAAACTTTCCTTTTCAGGGAACTTTGTCATCGCATCATTAAGCTTTGAATTCAACTTTTCCTTCATCCTCTCAAAACTATTAAGCATTTTTGATATTTTTGATTCATATGCCTATGTAACAAAAAGAAGTATATGATTAGAATTTAATATAATAATTTAATGTAATCATATATTATTAACATGTTAAAACTAATTACCTCAACAGAATGATCTTCATCTTTATCAGAATCACTGTCTTCGATATCTGTATCTCCTTCATTTTGTTCATTAACAAATTCTTCGTTTAATTCTCCAACTCCAAATCTACCTTTTCTTGTTCAAATGTCTCTCGATATCTAATCTTCTCTGAACTCCAATAACAAATTGTTGGACGTTTACGTGTTACTGTTAAAGCTTCCGAGTGGATGTTATCAGCATAGAACAACTGCACATAAATGATAACTAATTGATATTCATATATGAACAAGTAATATTATTTTTTACTTATTCTTAAATGAATAAGTAATGTAAAGCATTATGTGTGAACAAATATATTTTTCTTATTCATATATGAATATTTGCTATTAGTTTATGAATAATCAATATTATTAAAAATTGAATATAAACATTATAATAACTTACCACCAAGAAAGCTAAAGGTCCAACAAAGAAGCTGTTATTTGAGTATGGTATGTATGTGTTTTTAGTTCTAACAAGACAGTCCAAAACATAGCTGCACTAGTCTATGTTGCTGATATATGTTTTTCTTGAAATATAACTCAAGGGAAAGGGGTTGCATCTTCCCATTGATGTTGACTCGTAAAAAGTGTTGACAAAAAGAACTAAGAAGTTTAATTTGAAATTGAAATCAACTTGTGTGATAGGAACAATAACATTTTTTATTGCACTCAATCGGATGATTGAATCTTTTTTAAATTGTTGCTTCCATTCTTCATAACTTGTATCATCCTTAGGCCATTGATCTAGTTGTGTAAGTTTGTTTCCACCAATTGGTATGCCCAACATGTCATGAACAGACTCTGCTATTACTTTCAATTCCTTTCCTTCAATATCTATCACCGTTCTCTCAAAATCAAATTTTTGAAGAACATAAAATCTCAGCTTCAGTGGTATATCCGTGATTTTCATTTTTAACAAAGCTCCAAAACCCATAGATCTCACAGATTGTTTTTTTCTTTGCTCATCCCAAGGATTATAAATAGTAATGCCTCTGGTGAACATATGTTTTTCATTGAGTAAAATTCTTTTACAATTGATTTTTTTTTTGTCTTTTTTGATTGGTGACTCCTTTTTTTTTTACCTTCTTCGATGGATGACTACTTTCAAAATCAGAGTCTGAATCTTGTAGTTGTTGTTTTTCAGGAGTTTTCCTTTTTGATGGACTTTTCCTACTTTGATGCTTTATTTTCTTTGGTACTTTTGTTTCTTTTTTATCTGGGAAATGAAAACATATAATATTTGAATAAGTTACTGATATATGAATATGATATATGCTCGTTGATTTATTAATATTTATTTATTACAAAAATATAACTAATATATACAATTTTATTATATATGAATATATTAGATATGATAGGAATTTTGTACCTTTTTCATTTTTCCTCTTCTACATTGATCTTGTTTCTCTCATTATTGGTGAATCTTTATCGGAAATGCTAGTGTTCTTACCTTCATTCAATAGTAAGTAGAAGATAAATGAGTTTGATATTCACGAATGGATATTTGAATAAAACATATGTATTCATATTTTTTTATTCACGTATGAATATGTTTTCTTATATTCATATGTGAATAGAACATATATAAGTCATTATTGTTGTATTCACATATGAATAATGTATGTATGGAAGCAAGTTAAGTTTTATTCATATGTGAATATAGCATACATATTCATGAATGGATATTTGAATAAAACATATGTATTCATATTTTTGTATTCACATATGAATATGTTTTGTTATATTCATATGTGAATAGAACATATATAAGTCAGTATTGTTGTATTCACATATGAATAATGTATGTATGGCTGCAAGTTATCTTCTATTCATATGTGAATATAACATACATATTCATGACTGAATATTTGAATAAAACATATGTATTCATATTTTTTTATTCACATATGAATATGTTTTGTTATATTCATATGTGAATAGAACATATGTAAGTGATTCTTGTTGTATTCACATTTGAATAATGTATGTATGGCAGCAAGCTATGTTCTATCCATATGTGAATATAACATACATATTCACGACTGAATATTCGAATAAAACATATGTATTCATATTATTTTATTCACATATGAATATGTTTTAATATATTCATATGTGAATAGAACATATATAAGTCATTCTTGTTGTATTCACATTTGAATAATGTATGTATGGTAGAAAGTTATGTTTTATTCATATGTGAATGTAACATACATATTCACGACTGAATATTCAAATAAAATATATGTATTCATATTTTTTTATTATCATATGAATATGTTTTGTTATATTCATATGTGAATAGAACATATATAAGTCATTCATGTTGTATTCACATATGAATAATGTATGTATGGAAGCAAGTTTTGTTCTATGTGAATATAACATACATATTCTTGAATGAATATTTGAATAAAACATATGTATTCATATTTTCTTTATTCACATATGAATATGTTTTGTTATATTCATATGTGAATAGAACATATGTAAGTAATTCTTGTTGTATTCACATATGAATAATGTATGTATGGCAGCAAGCTATACATATTCACGAATGAATATTAGTTTTGCTTGTGTTCAGAAGTAAACAAAACATATTTTATTTACCTTTTTGATTTGTTCTTGGTTTTCGTTTATATGTATTCTTCACTGTTGGTGTCGTTTTCGTAAGGGTAAGTAGTTAATATTAAGAAAACATAAGCAGAATGTTAAGTAACGTTTGTATTTTGATAGAATAGTTTTGAATAAAGATGAAAAATGAAGAGATGATGTAAAATCATTTATATATCAAATAATAATGGATGATTCTTACAAAAAATTCAAGTAAATAAAGTAATAACGAAAGAGGGTTACGAGAATGAACGAGTATCATAAATTTCAAGTAAAATTGAAGTAAACAACCTTTTTTGAAGGATGAACAGTGTGAAAACAAATTTTTTAGTTCTAAATCAACTAATAATTTTCGAACATTACGAGAAATTTCAAGTAATCAAGTGATAATTTTAGAAATAATTCGAAATCGTTAAAAAATCAAGAAAAAACGCCGATGGTTACCTTTCATTGTCAAGAGTGAGGAAATGGTCTCATTCATGTTTTCATCGGAAGACATTTTTCTTCGTTTATGTTATTTGATGCTTCTGCAAATGTGTTTCTTCTTGTCGATCTTCTTCAAATGGTTTTCGAGTTATGGTGTATCGAAGCGGGAAATTGTGCTTTTCTATCGAGATTTGATGTGATATCAAATTCCTCAAGTGCCTTGACGGTTTAATGTTTTTTGATTATTTACAAATTTGTCATCGCTCATTAATGTATTTGGATTATTTACAAGTTTGTCACCGTGCGTTTTTTAAGCTCATTAAATGATTGGCTAAGAATGGTTCCCCCATTCTCAACCTTTTTTTCTCAATTGAACCCTCCTATATATATATATATATATATATATATATATATATATATATATATATATATATATATATATATATATATATATATATATATATATATATATATAAAGGTTCAAATGAGAACCACTAAAGGTTAAGAACCTAAGAACCACTCATATCATATATGTTAGATCTGATACCATATCTTCATTATTCCCCCAAGACAAAATAAGTATCCTCTCACCTCCTTCAACCATCTCCGATGAACACCACCACATCCACCATTGTCGACAGCCGCCTCACCACTGTTACCGCGGACGACGACACCTCCACGTCGCAGCCTCCGACCATCGGCGATAACACTTAAATACGTCATCGAAGTTTCAAATCTAGAACCCTCCTCTTTGTAGATGTTGTGGTGAACCGCCACAGTCATCGTTGTGTCCTCCTTCAATGACATATCTGCTCCGACGAGCCACCACTTTTTCTTCATATCTGCTCTAGACAGCCGCCAATACCACCAGATTTTCACTAAAATATGGTAGATCTTGAATATATCAAATCTGGATCACGTCCTCATCTCGCCAATGAAATTAGATATAAGATTTCTGCCAGATCTCTTCCCCTTCTTCTCCTCAGGCGACTTCTTTCATCGTTGCCAGATCTTTTCCGACTACTGTTTACGCGCCTCGGTGAGTTCAACATGACTATGTGTGCTTTTTGGTCACGAGTTCCGGTAGAGATATGTTCCGGAAATCATTTCATGTGGTTTTCAAGCGTTATCGTTAAAAACAAAAGGTTAGAAGTGATTTTCCGGTAATGTTATATTAAGCTGTGAATTTTGTGTATTAAACCGTGAATTTGTTATATTAAGCTGTGAATTTTGGGTATTAAACAGTGAATTAAATGTATTATACTTGTAAATGAGCTATGGATATATTGTATTAAATTGCAATTTTTATATTTTAAGTTATATTAAATTCACAAATTAATACATAAACATGCTTCCATATATGAACGTATAAATGTAAACTTTAATTTGATAATATGGATGTGAATATATAGTTTTTATGTATTAATCTGTGAATTTTATGTATTAAACTTATGATTGATTGTATTAATAGTTTTAAGTTGATAATATGACTGTGAATTTTATACTTTTTGTTTATTAAGTTGTCAATTTATTGTAATAATTTGTAAATTTTATGTATTAAGCTATGATTTCTGTGTTTTCAACTGTGAATTAACTACATTAAGTTGTGAATTTTTAGTTTAAACTGTGAATTGACTAAATTAAGCTTCTAATTTTGTGTATTAAACTGTGATTTATGTGTACAAGACTATAAATTGACCGCGTTAAGCTATGAATTTTCTGTTTAAACTATGAATTAATTATATTAAGTTGTGAATTGTATGTATTAAACGGTAATTGATTATATTAACCTGTGAACTAATATCTAAAAGTGTAAATGTAAGTTTTAAGTTAAGAATATGACATTTCAGTGTATCAAATTGTTAATTTAATATATTAAGCTGTGAATTTTATATATTAAACTTTAATTGGTTATATTAACTTGTGAACTGATTGCAACTTTAAGTGATTTTTTTTATAAATTTTGTGTTAAAACATGAATGATTTATGAATGAACTTTTGTATTAATGTTAAAATATGTTTATTTTTTGTGCTGCATCAGTACATAAGAATGCATTAGTTTTTAAATTGTTTTGTATTAATTTCAATGAGTGAAATAATAGGTTTATTAAATTATGAATGTAGTATTTACCCTCTCATTGCATGACTATATATGCGGATCTGATTTTCAAGAAAAGATAGTTGCAATGTTGGCATAGGTGGTCGGTGGTAGCATATGCTAATAGTGGTGGTGGTAGAGTTTGGGTTTGACTTCATTAAATTTGTGAATTAGTGTAAAATAGATAGTATTAAGTTGTGAATTTTGTCTATTATACTGTAAATTGACTGTATAAAATTGCATTTTAAATAAATTTTGGGTTAAAAATATAGAATGATGGTATGAATGAAAATATTAGACTAAAAAAAATATGATTTTGCCATTTTCTTAACAAACAGACAAAAATTAAGATTTTAACATATTTAGTAATATTCACAATACATATTACTTATTAAATGTGGGTTCTTAATCTTTTGGGGTTCTCCTTTGAACCACTCCATATATATATATATATATATATATATATATATATATATATATATATATATATATATATATATATATATATATATATGAGACGGCTTAATTTTCTAAGACCGTGAGACGCAATCGTAGCCATTCATTTGGTTGATAAAACAAAAAACAATTTTAAAATACAAAATAATTGATTTTTTTTTTCAAATATTATTTTCGGAATTTATATTTTCCAAACAAATACCAAAAAAAATATAAAAATACTGCTTTTTTTTTTTACCTATTCTAGTAGAAAAAATAGAATATCATACATATCTGAGAAATCTAGTATACTATTTTAACATTCTAAAATTCAAATTATAATATTTACAGTGTAATATTCTATTAAAATATTTCACCTATTAAAAAAACGGTAATTTTTTTATGAAAAAACATCATAAATGGTCCCTGTGGTTTCTTAAAATATGAAGTTTAGTCCCCGTGGTTTAAAAACGTCATAGATGGTCCTTGTGTTTTCAAAACTTTTGACATTTGGTCCTTACTGCTAACACCATTAACTTTTGTCCGTTAACTGAAGGGAATTTTCGTCATTTCACTGCCACAAGGACATTTATGATGTTTTTTCGTCTTTTTTAAAAAGAAAAAAAAATTAAATATACTTAAATATAAAAGGTCTCTCTCTCTCTGTCTCTCTCTCTCTGTCTCTCTCTCTCTTCTTTTCCCCTTCGTTCATTCCTTTCTTCCTTCGGTACAACATCACCTCTTCTTATCTATATCTCTAAAGATACCATAAATTCTTCATCCAATCGTCGGAAAACATGCACCTTCACCCAAATCCAAACTAGAAACCTAATTACGATACATAGTGACGCTTCCAGTTGGATTTTTTGGGATATAATTTGAGGCTCCCATTTAGGGTATTTGATGGTCTCCTTATGGAGAAGAAGGTTGACCGATCTCCTCCATCAATTTCATCAGGAACCACTTACGATTTCTAGGGCTATTTGAATTCATCCGGTTTGGATCTGCCTTCGATTTCATTATGAATAAGTACTAATTTGATTCTTGGATAAACACATCTTCAAAGATATAGAATGATGTCAGTAGGTAGGAGGTGAAACAAATGAGGAGTTTGGTGGTTAAATTCTAGTACTTATAACTCCACTTCCTCCCATCTCGGTTTTCCAGTCACAACCAGCACATTCTGGTTCTTCTTCCTCAATATTAACTCGATGGAAATCATTTGTGAGCTTTATTCTCAATGGTAACTTAAGAATTAAGATCCTAAATTCGAATCAAAAACTAAAATCATGTTTTTTTTTTGTTTCCGTAAATCAATTTGATTTTTTTTGTGTGTGTGTGTGTGTTCTCATTCTTAGAAATCGATTTGTGTGTGGGTGTTCATCCTACCATAAATTGATTTGTATGTGGGTGTTTATCTCTCATTGTTCATTCAGTTATCTTTTTATGTTGGGGTCTTGTGATTATGGTGCTTCGGTGACTCCACATATGAGTTTGGACTCTCCATCGGAGGTTGAAATCATTATTTTCCTCACTTATTTAGGCTAAAGATGAAGAAGGGACGGGGAAGGGAAAGAAAGATAAACATAAGGTGCTTTTCTTCTTAGGTCTTTCGCTTCCTTTTCCATTTTTTCATTATTCTTCTACCACTGGTACATTTTCTCGTGATCTCCATACAATTTGTTTCAGAATTTGGTGTAAATTTGCTATGTTTTAAATTTAATTGTGTTTATGAATGTGTAGTTTAAGCTGCAGGTCAAATAAGGAAAAAGAATATGGTACAGGAGAAGTTGGGTGTTACTTTTTCTTGCCTGGAGAGAGAGAGAGAGAGAGAGAGAGAGAGAGCTTTTATATAATTAATTATATATTTATTTATTTTTTAAATATGAGAAAACATCATAAATGGTCCCTGTGGTAGTGAAATGACGAAAATTCCCTTCAATTAACAGACAAAAGTTAACGGTGTTAGCAATAAGGATCAATCTTCAAAAGTTTTGAAAACACAGGGACCATCTATAACGTTTTTAAACCACGGGAACTAAACTTCAGATTTTGAGAAACCACAAGGACCATTTATGATGTTTTTTCTTTTTTTATTTTATTGCTATTTTTTTAGGTAACTAAAGTTCCGAAAATAATAATTAAAAAAATATTTTTTGTATTTTTCCTTTTATTTTGCATTTTAAAATAATTTTTAGATTTGGTCCCACAGTCTCACAAAATTAATATGGTCTCAAATGCACATGAACCTATATATATATATATATATATATATATAATATATATATATATATATATATATATATATATATATATATATATATATATATATATATATATATATATATATATATATATATATATATATATATATATATATATATATATAGAGTTAGGTATATGTGAGACGCCTAATTTTGTAAGATCATGAGATGCAATCCTACCCACTCATTTTGTAGATACAAAAAAACATTTTTAAAATGCAAAATAATTAAAAAATTTCGAAAAATAAAATTTCAAATATTATTTTCGAAATTTATATTTTTCCAAAAATAAATAAATAAATAAAAATAGATTTGTTTTTACATATTCTAATTGAATATTAGAATATACTATATATTTGACAAATCTAGTAGAATATTCTAATATTCTAAAAATCACATTAAATTATTTATAATAGAATATTTTATTAGAATATTTCACGTATTTTCCAAAAAAAAAACGGTAACTTTTTATTATTATTATTTTTATTTTTTTAGGTAATTAAAGTTCCAAAAATACTAATTAAAAAAAACAAATTTTAGATTTTTTTTCCTTTTATTTTGCATTTTAAAATTATTTGATTCGGTTTCACGGTCTCACAAAATTAGCATGGTGTCAATATATATATATATATATATATATATATATATATATATATATATATATATATATATATATATATATATATATATATATATATATATATATATAGGCCATGCTAATTTTGTGAGACCGTGAGATCAAATCTAAAAATAATTTTAAAATGCAAAGTAAAATGAAAAATCAAAAAAAATATAATTATTATTTTCGGCAATTTAATTACCTAAAAAAATAAAAATAATAAAAAAAAATAAAAATAATTGTTATTTTTTTATTGAAAAATTCGTGAAATATTCTATACTAGATTTCTTAGATATGTAGAATATTGTATTGATTCTACTAGAATACGTAAAAGAATGTATTTCTTTTTATATTTCTTTTGGTATTTTTTATATATTTTTGGAAAATATAAATTCCGAAAATAATATTTGAATTTTTTTTTTTGAAAATTTTCAATTATTTTGCATTTTAAAAATGTTTTTTGTTTCATCTACCAAATGAATGCCTATAATTGTGTCTTACGGTTTCACAAAATTATGTCGTTTCACATTAACCTAACCCTATATATATATATATATATATATATATATATATATATATATATATATATATATATATATATATATATATATATATATATATATATATATATATATATATATATATATATATATAGTATTAGAAAAAGTAAAGGAGATTGAAATTTCTTGAAAGCTAACTCATGGACTTGAACTCTTGAAGGCTTTCTCTTTATCTTTTTCAAGAAAATATTTAAAATAGAAGACACAGGAAATGAGAAGATGCCCAAGACGACTCATCTCATCACATGAGTGAATAAATTAGGGTATTTGATTCGTACTTTCGTAGCCATACCCATCTCGTGCCTTAGAACATGGGTTGTAGTTTCCAGCTTCCTTCCATCTAACTTTTTAAAAATACACCATTTTTATCGATTAAATTTGTGAATTTTCTTATGGGTATATATTAACCTGCGTAGCAAAACATATCAAATTAGTTTATTTTTCGGTTCTTGTTGTTTGGTTGAGAGTTAAAAATCTCATTTTAAACCCTAGAAACCACCCCCATCAACTTTGATTGTGAAGAGTTGTAACGAGTTGTTTCCAATGTGTGTCCTTGTCTCTTTTAAGGATATGAACAATCCATTGAACTTCACACCATCCGTTAAACATCTATAAAACAGTACACACAACCCATTAAACGTTTATTCAGCTCTAATCACCACTTTATTCATTTTATATTGTATTCAATGATCATTCAACATTCAACATTCAACTCTTAAATCTTAATCATCATCTCATTCAACTCTTATGCTACTTGTATTGTTAATGCTCTAAACATCTATGCACCATCACTTGGCTGAGTAAAACCAAATTTTGTTATTTTAATTTTGTAAACTACCGATCGCTACCCCAAAAACTTTTCTCCATGCAACCAATGCATAATTTTTTTACCATCTATTGAGTCTCACTGGAAATAAAATTGTCTCATAAATTCTAAACTTATAAAAGTTTATGCATATTAGTTATCTTTTTATTTCAGTTTAACTATTTTAAATTATATTTAATATTAGTAAAAGTTAGAAAATGCCAAAATGGGTATAAGATAGTTTGAAAGTAAAAATATAACATAATTTAAAAGATCAATTAGAAAATAAAGGAGGGACTAGGGAGCGATGAAACACTAGCATGCAATGAAAAAAGAATGGAAAATATAATGGTTATTAATATTTCTGTATTCCTGTTAAGGCCGGAGATGGCAAAGGTGTTCAGCATGCCAAGATGCATACCACCTCATCTTAGCAAAGAAAAAAAAACATGTCTTGCTTGACACCTACAAGCTAAGTCGCTCTCCTCTTACAAGGGTTTAAGGAGTAGATCGAGAACGTAACTATCCCTCCCACCTAAATATTATACTTTGATTATTTTAGATAAATTAACTAAACTACCCATATCTTTAAGCTTTTTTACAAAAATAACAAAGTTTTTTTTTTTTTTTTGCAAACATTTGTCCGGTGCAAAGTTTTGGGTATGTATCATTATTTTCTACAAAATGTATTCCGCTAGTGGTGAACAACTCAAAGTTTTGGGTATGTATCATTATTTTAATCGTATAACGAATATAATAGAAACATAAAAACACATAAGAGATTAAGGAAATTAACTTGTTATATTCAAAGAAATCACTCAAACTTTGATACAACCCTTTCTTTATTGTTATGATAATGTCATAATTTGATATCCTCTCCTCTCTCTCTCTCTCTCTCTCTCTCTCTCTCTCTCTCTCTATATATATATATATATATATATATATATATATATATATATATATATATATACACGACACGTATACAGGTAGCTTGTTATACAAGGACTTTAAGACCTAGTCAAATACCTACTTGTATATCTAGATTTTCCTTAATCATGACCTTGTGATAAGGTTTATCAACAAGTCCTTGTGCAATCCGAAAATTACCAACATTCACCCCCTAATTTCCGAATGGACAAAAAGAGATCCTCCACCCCAAAAAGCATGCGTATCTCAACAAACTTGATATTGGCAAGTGCTTTCGTTAGAATGTTTGCACGTTTCATACAGGGTAGGCAACAATGTAGTGAGAGGTTTTCAATTGTCCCTATGAGATTAGTATTATTAGTGTATTGCAAGGTATCATTATGGATCTGTTTAGGTCTTTCCAAGGTTTTGGGTTCCATCACTTCAGTTGGAGCGAAGAGTTGTATTTTGTTAGTATGTGATTAGGTGATGGACTAAGAGAGTCTAATGTAAGTATATATAGCAGAGCTTTTTGGTTATGGGTTATGTTAAAATTGTAGATCATTGAGTTAATATTGTAGGGTTTGCACGTAATCTAAATGAGATAGCTTAAGAACTCTTTATCCGACTTTATTGCAGGGTTCTTGTCTGATATATTTCTTTTGGGTAGGGGTGAGTGTTTGATTTTCTATCTTATTTCCTGACTATGTGTTACTATGTATTCATTTGGTGATTTTTCAGTATTAGTGTAGAGTTCATGATGGTTTGTATGATTAGTCTGGTGTGTCTCTTGTTTCCTGTTGTGGTTTCCTGGTTAGTGGATCTTAAGGGAAGTTTGCTATGTGCCTTCAGGCACACTAGGATGAGGATTGAATTCCTTCAGATTGGTGGGATGACGGTTTTGTACCTTCAGGCCCACTAAGATGATGGTTGTGAGCCTATAGTTCGAGTGGATGGTTGGTGTCATGATGTATTGTAAGCTTATGTGTGTATAACTTACACGGGTAGAACCCGACAGTTTGTATTGTTGAGACTCATAGGTCTATGTTCGTTATTTTTTCATGGTTTTGGGTACCAGTACTAGAGTGTTTATGTGGTTTTGAATCGATGGGTTTGATGTAGTAACCTTGGTTTACTTTTAGGTTGATAAGCTCTTATACTAGGTGAAGAGGCCAGTTATGATATGAGGTTGTGAGCTTTTATATGGTATGCTTTGGAAGGGTTTTGTCTTGACAGGGAGTCAAGACGATGTATTAGAAGTATTTTCGGGAATGTTCTAAAATGTGGATTCAATTGAGTTATTATGGATGAATTGTTTTATATACTTGCTTCATGATGGGTTGGTAGTATACCTCGACCAAGGAGTTGGTCGACATAGATCATTAATCTTGGGTGTGTTAGTTAAGAGGTTTCGGACCATTAAGTTCCCACTTTTGGATGTTTTCGCAAGAATGGGTTATGTTGTTGGACTTAGAGTCCCTGTAGTATAAGTAATAGGGTGAAGGTAATTTTATTTGGAGGTAAAAGATCTAGTATGCTCAAGAATCATACTAAAGTGATATTGATAATTAACATATGATACTAATGGTCACACTAACAATAACTTGATATAATTGATTATTTATAGAAATTTATTTTAATAAATGTTCAATAAACTCTTATAATTAAATTGAAAATTATTTATATCTAAGAAATAATTAACTTTCATTAGCAAGTAACATAATATATCATATGGTATAATTAATAAGTCATACATAACTTTTTGGACTAGTTGAAACTCTTTTGTCTTTTACCAAAAGACAAAGTTTATTTTATAAACTTTGAGTTTATAAAAATTTAGACAAACTCTTCTCTTTTTACTTGGTATTGTCGAAAGTTGGAGAAGGGTGAAGAGGTATTGACTTTCAATTAGTTTATTTAAAAGTAGAGGCATGGGAGAAAGCATGGGGACAGGCATCTATAAAGGTCTTAATGGTTAAAGACCTTTAGATTAATTGTATGCTTTAAATAGCTACTTGCTTGCACTTTTGGGGGCTCTTCCTAGAAGCAAAAATCTGAAACCTCCATCTTCCTCTCCATCTCTTCTCTTGCCTTTGAATCAAGAAGATAAGTTGCTTGCATTTTTGCTCTCTTTGAACCATACTTGTGTTTGGTTCAAAGCTTAAGATTTTTATACAAAAAGAACTAGCATTCTACATCATGTTGATTCATTGATGGTGTATCTAAAGTTCATCATTCTTCATCAACTTCCAAGCCTCCCAAGAGGATCCAAAGAACTACAAAGGTTGTATTTTCTCTGTCTTCTTCTTTGGTTGGTGTTTAATCATTCTGCAACTTGCAAGATGATCTTTGGTGGGTTTAACTTGTTTATGTTATTAAAAATGATCAATTCTTCCATTGTCAAATATCATGTTTTTGAAACTAGTTTTGAATAAAAACTAAATAGGAGGGTGTAGCAACGGCTCATGTGTGACAACCCGAAATTTTGTCTTATAAATCTAATCATTCAACTCAACTGAGTGTCAGACTCATTGCTAATGAGCTCTAGCCTTGTTAAATGTCATTCTAAGGAGTTTTAGCCTAGTACACTTAAGGAATAAGTGTTAGGAAGTACCTGCTAAAGCCACTGTACAACAAATCAAGCCTTAACCTCATCCTAAAGAGTTCACGGCCACAATGTCAATGAGTTTACGACCGTAAACTCATGTGGCCGTAAACTCAAGTCCATATATATGGCTCTTGATCATTTCTAGCCATTTCTTACATTCCAACCCCAAGAACTCGAGTTTTCTTTCAAGTATCATCAAGCTATCTCACTTAGATCTTTATAGAAGTAAGTGTTCTTCCTTTGGTTTGTTGTTAATCCTTCTTAATATAGTATCATATCATGATTTCATCCATGGAAATCATCTTATTGACTAGATCTTCAAATCTTCAACTTTCACCAAGAACACACACTAGTGTTCTTGGAACTTAATCACCATTTCAAGCTTTTATATCGTAAGTACTCTCTCCTTAGCTTGTTATCTAGTTGAAACACCTGATTAGAACCTTGAAAACATCAAGAATGCAAGAACAAAAGGATTTTACGGCTAAGCAATCTCCCTTGGCCGTAAACCCCTATAAGTGTGCCATTTTAGCCACATACCCTTCTAAAGTCCAAGCCTTTGACCTTGAAACCCTAATGGATGTTGTAGGACCTTAAACCATACACTTTGGAACATTTAACCATGAGTTTACGGCCGTAAACTCCGTTGGCCGCAAACTCATGGCCTTAAACTCCATGGGTGGCTGTGAACTCTCCTTTGATCAATCACATGTGATTCCAACACTTAGTCAAAGTATTTGCTAGTCCCGTGATGTGTTTCTTTGCATTTGGTTTCTTTTAAACACTATATTTATGCCAAAATATGTCATTATATGTCATTTAGGACTTGTTAAGTCTCAGGACTTCATTTGTGGAACTTCTCATCCTTACGCGCGTATTCGTTTGAATCACCCACATCAGGTGAGTTCATACCCCGTAATGAATCTTTTAACTGTTTTAAATGCTTTTAGGGTGGGGTGGGGGGGATACAAGTTGAACACAATGTTAATTTTGTAAATGTTTGTTATAAACATCTTTCAAAAGATTGCTTATGTCTTTTATAGGTGATCAAAAAATTTCAAAAACTCTTTAAAAGTTATGTTACTTTATAGTTTAACAAAACTCCGTTTTTAAAGTACAATTATAACGTTGTAGATAAATGAGTCTTTTCAATAATAGTTCAAGTAAACATAACTAGTAAACTATAATAGGTATAGTTTAAGGGTTCAGTTCATACTAGATAAGAGAACATACTATGATGAGAAACAAAGAGAACACACTACACTATACAGACAGAGCATACTATACATATACAAAAATACTATAACATAAATGTGAGTCACTACTTCAGGGCATGGCATCACTGTTATGGCTCGTTTTTTTAACCAGGGTCTCCTGGAGGTAGAGCGTGAATTTGTGTATAGATTTATACTGGACTGATCGTCCTACACCTTGCTGCTAGCTACAGTGGGACCTATAGGTCTATGGGTGATGAATGTCATACCATTACGATGTCTTCGAGCGTTGTGTTTTTACTAAGTCAATCAAGTATGGTTATAACATATCACATTTTTACCTTAATTAATAATTGATTGAAGGTAGTTAGTACAACAGTAGTTACTATATACAATACTACGGTACTTACATTTTCCCATTACTTTCACATTGTGACAGTTCCACTTGAAAGTTAATGCAAAGTATTTTCGAGTTAAAATAGTTATAAACTAGGGAAAACTTACATCTTTTCAAATGACAAACAAAACAGTTGGATCTAGTACATTCAGTAGAAAGGGACCATAATGCTAACCTTAAGATTCCTTAATGTATACATCAAGGGATATATATATATATATATATATATATATATATATATATATATATATATATATATATATATATATATATATCAAGATCAAATAAGAATGAAAATTTTGGTAGGAAGGTAAGAAATTTTTTATATGCATATTTTTTTAGCAAAAAAATGGAATGAATCATTAGATTATTCAAAAATAAGATGATTCACAAGAAAAAATTCCGAAAAAAACACCTTTATGATTCATTTTTAGGTAATTCAAGAAAAAAATTCACTTTTATGACAATTTTAGTGAATATCAACAAAATCATCATAAAAATGAATCATCGAAATGTTTTTTCGGGATTTTTTTGGTGAATCATGTTATTATTGATTCATTTAGTGATTCCTTTGTTTTGTTCGTCAAAAAAATAAGTCGAAAAAAAAAATTCTTACCTTCCTACCAAAAAAACTTTCTTACCGGATCTATATCCTATATATATATATATATATATATATATATATATATATATACACACACACACACACACACTAATAGGATCCGACAGGTAATAGGATGCATGCCTTGCTTTTCATTTCCTGTTCCTTGTTTGGTTGTGGGCTTAGAGCGGATTCACCTAGCTTATTAACCATTCGATCTTAGTTATATATATGTTCCGTATACATTAAGTTATCATAAGGGGTACCAGGTATGGGCCAGGTCATAGGACACTAAATCAATGCACAGTTTTCTAGTACAAAACATACTTTTCAAATCATAACATTTGGTATACAAAACTAGAAACTTACCAGTAAAGGGTTTAATCCATTTTATTAAAACAGTATAACTTAAAGGGCCTTAGGTGATTAATTCTATAATACCTTAGTTTATACATCAGGGTTATATATAATTAATACCCGATAGACAGTTAGGTGTGTGTCTTCCGCCTCATTTCTTGTTCCTTGTTTGGTTGTGGGTTCAGGGCGGATTCAAACAATTAACTATCTATTCGATATTAGATTATACAGTTAGTATAAACTAAGTGTTTATAGAAGGAACCACTGTAGTTACTATTTTTAATATAATAAATAAGGGTTTTCTTAAAGGATTTGTAGCACCTGGTTCCCGGTACGTACTCCTTGCTATTTACTTTCTTAAAGTAATGCATTTTGCCTTGGACTCGGCGAGTTAATGGGCCAACTCACCGATTAGGAGTGGGACAAGGCGCGTTGGACTTTAGACTCAGCGAGTAGGCCCTGGTTGGGAAAAAACCCTAATCCGGGTGTTTTCACCATATTTAAACGTTCTAACTTGGCCTCCTTTGTCCCTAACACTTCCAGAGAGCAGTAGAGCGAGACCCTAGCCCCCATATTGTTCTTGAGAGTGTTTTTGGCTTTGTGAAGAAGGTTTGGAGCTTGGAAGAGGAAAGAGGTGGTTGAAGAGTGCAAGGAAAGGAGTAGATCCGAACTCTACTCAGGGAGAAGCTTCCATTAAGGTAGAAAAGTCCCTACCTTGATCTTTAGATCATTAGTTACCATTTTTGTCCCAATTTGGTGGTTTTCAAGCCCTAAAACACCAAACTCCATGTGTTGTGCTTAATGATCCGAAAGGACTTTAGATCTAGGCTTATTGGATGAATTAGAAGCATAAAGTTTCTGTGGTTGAAGTGATTGAGGTCCCCATTGAGTGCATGACCTCATTAAGAGTTTGGTTTTGGCCTTATGAGCTTATAGGGCCATGCATGCACGTAAAGTTTGCAACTTTACGTGATAAGCATGCTCAAGGAACATGGATCTGTGGTTTTGAAGCGTTGCATGTCTCAAATTTGGCCTATATGGGAAATGGGTCATAGGGACTCGGCGAGTCCCAAGGAGGAACTCAACGAGTTCCATGAAGGTAGCCTTAGACTCGGCGAGTTGGATGAACAACTCGGCGAGTCCTATGAAGATTCCCTGGAACTCAGCGAGTTGTTCTTCAAACTTGGCGAGTCGGGTCGCGAGTCAGTTCAATCGTCCCAAGTAATGAGTTAAGGGTGATTCAGTAAGTGGGAAGAAGGACTGGTCGAGTAGGACCAGGTTAATAGGAAAAGGACTCGGCGAGTCTATGCCATGACTCGGTGAGTCCAGTCAAATGGACATTGACTTTGACCAAGGAGTTGACCTTGGACCAAGGGAGGGCCAGTCTTTTGACCTAAGGATATTTATGGGTGTCTAACCTATGTTTATGGTTTATAGCCGGAGGATTTGCGATCCAGCAGTCAGGCGCTCAGCAAGCAGACTTCAGCAGCTACTTTCGAGGTGAGTTACCTTCTAGTAGCGGTGGGTCTAAGGCCACAATGCCGGCCCACCAGTAGGAGAAGTATGATAGATAATTGTCATTGTGATATCATCTAGGTTTGCTACTACCTGATAGGTTATATGCTAGCATGATATGTTGTATGTGATAGTAGTAGACTTCGGATGTTAGGATCGAAGGGTAGTCAGACACCCCAGATATGTCTGACAGTATGTGATGATATGCTTACATGCTGGCTTGTTATGTTATATGCGATAGAGGTAGTAGGAGGGGACTAGTCCCCGAGTTCGGTTGTTTGGACCGAAGGGTAGTTCAGGCACCCCAGATATGTCTGATATTATGTTATGTTATGATATATGTGATATTGGCAGTAGGGGGTGAAATAGTCCCTGAGGATCGATCGATAGGGCCGATGGGTAGTCAAACACCCCATAATGGACTGACATGGGTAGTCAGTACCCCAGAACGACTTGACACGGGTAGGTCGGCACCCCAGAATGGCCGTACCGGGTAAGTCGGGCACCCCAGAATTGCCCGGAAATATGTATGATACGTGATTGTATGGAATGCGGTATGGTGGGGGAACTCACTAAGCTTCGTGCTTACAGTTTTCAGTTTTGGTTTCAGGTACCTCTTCTTCAAAGGGGAAGGAGCTGGCGCGGTAGCAGCACATCACACACACACGCTTTGTATTCCGCATTATGAGATCAACCTGGGGATTTGTACTCTGACATTGTTATGTTTTTATAAACTGGTTTCCAAACACGCACATCTTTTATGAAATGATATGATCGGTGAATGTTTTATTTCTAATGTTTTGCTAAGTATGTCTTTTAAAAATGAAATTTTTGGCTCGTAATTTTGGGATGTTACAGGATCTTTTCATCAAATATAAATGAACTATTGCTATTAACTCCGTGAGTACCAAGTGAATACACGAGGGTTATATACAACAATGATCTAACAACCAATGGGATGTGTGCCATCCGCCCCATTTCCTGTTCCTTGTTAGGTTGTGGGCTTAGGGCAGATACACACAATTGATTGTTTGTTTACTCTGAGTTTTATATAACTTGTATCCATTTAGTACTCGGAGAAAGGATTGTATAGTCATTTTTACTTATCTTTCATCAAAGCAGGAAATATAGGATTTTCTGGAGGAACAAGCGAACTTTTGTAAAGATAACTTAGAACTTACTAAACTTTCTACAACATACTTACATCACTAAAATCTTATGAACTCACCTGCTTAATTGCTGATAAACTCTTTCAAATAACTTGTATTCTCAGGAAACTAGTAGATAGGTACTCGCGCTGGGATTCAGAAGATGAAGCAGTATAGCTTCAAGTCCTGTTTTGTTATTTGCTTATGTACTCTATGTTTTGTGAACACATATTTTGTAACGCCCGTAGATCAGGGCTAGTCAATTTAAAGACGATAGGCGTCAAAAATGATTTTTTGATGAAAGATTATTTATAATGAATAATCTTAATTAAGTTATAGTATATATTACAAGGATTCCGTACATATAAAGAACACCAAAATCTGAGTTATAACGAAGAAGTTATGATCTGTCGAAGTTTCGCGACAGAACCGGCACGACGCTGAATGACGTAAAAAGTGAATTTCTGTTAGAGTGATATTTAGCCTTAGCGATCTAAACGAAAGTCGTATAGTTCGTTAAACCATGAGCGTGCATAAAAAGAACGCCCAAATCTGACTTCGTATGAGGAAGTTATGATTTTTCGAAGTTTCAACTTAGCGGTATGCAGCCCGAATACTCGATTTAAGACCGAGCGGTTTTTAGCTGAAGCAATCTAAATGAGAATCGAAGATCTCATTAATTGTAGTAAAATGATAAAAAAGATAGGCGAAAACGGACGTCAGATGAAGAAGTTATGATTTTATAACGGAGTTTTCTTGTCCCGGCCTACTAAAAATAAATAATAAAAATAAAGTCAAAGTTAACCGACGGAGTCTAAACGAAAGTTGTAGAGCGTAGTCTCACCTACGCGGGGATATAAATAACGTCGAAAACGGAGTTCGTATGAGGAAGATATGATTTTTTGAAGTTTACTAAATATTTTCGATATTTAATTTAAATAT
This sequence comes from Lactuca saligna, assembly GCF_052625555.1. Lineage (NCBI taxonomy): Eukaryota > Viridiplantae > Streptophyta > Magnoliopsida > Asterales > Asteraceae > Lactuca > Lactuca saligna. Next base: position 109,671,328 of record NC_136420.1, on the reverse strand, counting down.
AAATTCGATATTATCCCGAAGGGGGGGGGGGGGGGAGTCAGCGTTCTTATCCCCATTACGCCCAGTGTAATTTAGTATTACGCCCAGTGTTATTCATGTTTCAGCCCCCTATAAAAGAGTGTCGAGGGCAACCGACTTCTTTGCTCATTTCTTCCCTTTTTCTTGCGTTTTTGCATCGTTTTTTGTGCAAGAAATATCCCGAAGCCTTGGTATCATTCCCGAGCCCCGAAGCAAGTCCCGAGGCCCCGAAGATCCCGAGAAGTGCGATTCCCGAGCTGAAGCTATGCCCGCGAGGAGCCCGGTTTTTGTGAAGATCTTCCAGATCTACCGAAGAATACTACTTCTACAAGTCGTAGTGCTGTCCGATCATCTTCTAATCAAGTGAGTGTGTGGTTACTTTCTTCTAACGCATAATTATGAAGTATTTTATACGAAATACGTGTTATGTGTATAATTTTGTTGTTATGTGTGTGAATGTATATTCACTTTCTTCTATCTCATAGATCTGATTTATTCTCTATGAAATACGTGTTATGTGAGTGTGCCTCATCTGTTATGTGGAATAGGTATTGAATGAGAATGCTATATAGTTTTTAAACTATGTATAAAAATATATATTTATATCTACAAATATGTTGGGTAGAACATGGGTAGATGAGATAGTTGGTGTGTGATAAAAGGATGAGTTGGATTAGACCAAGAGATTAATTTTAGATCCGGGAGTATGGATCAGGTAAAGAGATAAAACTTGTTATTAGTCTGGGAGTATGAATTAGGCACAATTATTGATTCGAGAGTATGGATCAGATCAGGATTAAGGTATAGTTAATTGTCCCTATTCCAGGAGTATGGATTGGGTACAATTATTGATCCGGGAGTATGGATCAGATCAGGAGGTTAGTTTTAGATCCGTAGGTATGGATCAGGGGAAAAGGTTAGTTTTAGATCCGTGAGTATGGATCAGGAGAAAAGGTTAGTTTTAGATCTGTGAGTATGGATCGGGTGAAGATAATAGTTTTAGATCCGTGAGTAGGGATCAGGTAAAGAGGAAAATTTTAGATACGAGAGTTTAGATCGTGTCGTTATGAGGATCGATGGGGGTGGGATAAGAGTTGTCTTTATGTGGTGAAATTGTACAAGTTTGAATGTTCTATATTTATAAATATATGATATAACATTGTGGGATGAAAACCCTATATGCTCACCAGGCTCCCAAGCCTGACACACTCAGTTTTCTTTGTATCACAGGTATTAATACGAAGATATATTTCACAAAGAGATTTAAAGGAGATATAAATCAATTGTGTAATTAAATGTAAGTTCTGTTTATGCTTATATGTATGTATCGGAACATGACATCCCGAGATTTTGTTATATAATGAAAATACATTTCTTTAAAGAAATGTTTTGATAATTTTTATCATATTTTGTTTTGGGAACAAATTCCGCAACTGTTTTCGTTAAAAGAGTACTCTGATTTTAAAAACAAGCATAAACAAATCGGTCTTTCTGGCCGTGAAAATGGGGATGTCACATATTTTGTAAACACTTTCTTGCTAATGAAATGGTTGTTTATTACTTTGATTACTATGATGCATGTCTTGTGATGCTAAACATGACGTCCTCCACCTCGAACGTTTCCGCCGTTCCGATTTTGGGGTGTGACATCATGTAGATCGGTAAGTGGGTTTGGAAAACCCATAGGGAATTACATGGGAGGTAATCAGTGTGTTTTGCAAAAGTGGATTTCGAGTACGAAATCATATTCAAGTAGGGGAGAGTTGTAGAACTGTAACACCCGGTTTTGAAAAACCTTCGTTGCTAGGGGCTGCGGCCCAATCATTGGTTGTCATAAGAGTTAGGACCTTAGGAAAGGAAGGATTTGGCCCATCTCGGATGTGGGTGTTAGGGTATGCATAATCCAAGTGTTTGATTTTGTCTTCAGCAGCCAAGGGTATGAATTTAGTAATTAAAGTATTGAATTTAGCTATGCTGGAGAACTCTTATTATGACCATAATTGTATTTGCTAATTCAATCTTACATAGTTTCAATCCTATCTAATAATTGATTTTGTGTTAAATTATGTATGACAATGCATGGCTCTACATGAATTAATTCAATATTAGTAAAATTGGACTTGAATTGCTAACAATACATCAATTAGTAACCAACGAGAATTGTCATAATTAATAGTCAAACCATTGAGGGAAAGTTGATTCAAACTAACATAATTGTTTTAAATATTTGATTGAATTATGTTTGAGAATTTAAGTTCGTTTAAACTTGCAAAATTAGATAAAAACTCTTTTACTTTTGTTAGAATTTTAAGTTAACTTAATAGTAAGTAGGTTTTATAATTAATTTCATTCTCTATATTCGATACCCGACTTTTGTGATATACTATTTGTGAAAGTGTACACTGCCTTAGGTCGAATAACTAGTAGGAGAGTAGGTAAAATTAGGTGTAGCTATTTGCACGCAGCAGTACACAGCCAAAATGGGTTTCGCACAAGTGGACCTCGATTTAGGCCATTACTTGGACTTCTTAGTAGTGGGCCTTAGTGGGCCTTCAGAAATCACATATTTTGGGTTAAGAATATGTTTGGGCTTTAAGGTAAGGACTATTAGAGGAATTGGGTCCAATTTTGAAAATTAGGCAATTAGTGGGCCACTAGTGGACTTGGGAAGGCTAACTAGTAATTAGGCCTTTCATGTTATGGATTTGGGTCTAGGTCATGGATGGGGTAAAATGGTCTTGGAGAGTTTTTGTTGTTTCTAGAGAGATTTTGGAGAAGATTGTTTGTGTTGCCAGGAGTAGCCCTTCCGAGCTCAAGATTCAACCTTTTCCACATTTGGCTATCATTGTAAGGACATTGTGTCAAACATAGGCCTCAACAACATTGGTTTTCTTACATAGGCCTCAGCGGTTTTCTTATGTTCTTTCGTGCATTCTCATTATAATTTACAAACATCTACACCATAACATATATACTATATTGATTTGTCGATTCACTTCCATTTCCCTACGCTACAAAAAGGTACTCTAAAATGCTTATACAAACTTGATTTCAATAATCGAATGCAAAATATGCTCTGCATATTGAGATTTTCTCAAATGGGAGCAACAATGACAATATAAATACTTAATTTTTCACTCTGAAGATTATATTTCATAATACAGTTTTTAACTTAGAATGTACGGCGTCATATTTATTTCTTGCCAACAACCTACTCAAAAACACATTTGAACTACCCTAAAACGGTACATTCCAAAGAAAATGGTTATTAATATTTTCATATTATATGTGTGTGTTATTGTGTTAGTTTTATTAAAAAAAAAACAGTTTAATTAATTTTCATTGTTTTTTATTGTCATTGTTGTTAAAGAGTACAGAATAGAGACAAATACTTTAGTTAGTCATTGTTTTGTGTGTAAGTTTCAACATTTTACTTTCTTGGTAACATGTCCCTATAAAATCATGATGAATACTTGAATCCGTACCACAAAAATTTAGGTCCTTCCACAACCGAAGCAAAACCCCCAAAATGACCCACTTCAACCTGAAGCAACTGATTTCAGTATCAAAATAGTGAAATTACACACACCATCTAAAGAAATCAGAAACCAGTTCTTCATTTTCATTCTTCAATACAACTGTGATAATCATACCCAATCACAACCACTTTAACTTAAAATCAAACCTCAAATCGATAAACGAAAAACGAAAGCATAGTAAACACAGTCAGTTGTTAACAATAATATACTGCCAACCTAACCCAATCAACTGGATTTCTTAGTGGTCATAAGATCAGCAAGCTTGTTCTTCATCTTTCCATTTGGGGACGACGACGATGATTTGTGCTCTCCTCCTCCAATCCCAGGGTAGTATCTCTTAATCACCTTCTCCCTCACGAACTTATTGTAGATGAAAGCAGCTCCTCTGAACTGCGGCAACACCAACCACGCCACCGCTATCAGTTTCACATCATACCATATCGGAATCCTAACATCACAAACAAACAATTTAACCATTAGTTACTTGAAATCACGATGACCAAATCTTGAAATAAAACGTTTTTGTGTTTTATTCGAGTATTCACCATTCAAGGACCGATGCAAGAAGCATCTCCACGAGCGTGAGGAAGGAGTATAAGATCCAGTAAGAAAGCCACTGTTGATCGTCTTCTTTTGACGCGCTTTCTATCGCCACCACCGATGCGTAAAGTGGGTACAACAACATTGTTACAGGTCTGAAAACAGTAATCAAGTAAAGTAACATAAGCGAAGTTGAATCAGAAGGAAGAAGGAAGAAGTAATTTGTAATTTGATTGATGCTTACCCAGCTAATTGATGGACACCAGACATCAACGTCCAGAATCGACTCATTTTGTATAAAATTGACACAGATATATGCGAGATGTTCTTGGATTCCGAACCGATTTAAAGAGCAAAACACGAAATTTGGATGAAGGGTTTTGGGTAAAGTGTTTGGTATTGTTCTAAAGATTAGGAAGACTGATGGAGCTATAAATAGGGGAAGAGGATGGTGACAAGCGTCGACAGATGACGGAGATACAAGATGCGAGAACAGGAAAATAGATATGATACGTGGCGGACATCTAATGGTTGAGGGGGTGGTCCGGTGGTCGACTTCGTTGATGGACCTTTTGATTCAGCTGTGGAGACAAAATGTTATACATGAAACACAACAACTCCGGTATCCTCGTTTCCAAATAAATTAAACAATTTTAAAAAGGTCGTCGACAACGAAATTTAATGTAGAATAAATAAATTTTTTTCTTAAATATATTTTTCTATAAATTTATATTATGAGTTATAAGAGAGTGTAAGATAATTATTAAATGATAGATTTGCGGTGTTTTGAAGTATCTTTTGCTAACGTGAAAAATACTTATGGAGAGCCACCACTACAGTCATCAAGACTCACATTTGTCACGATACAATTGCGACAATCGGGGAGAACCGTAACGGATGCAAGAATATAGCAAATGTTGACATAATTAAACACAATTATGCCCAACTTGTGCGTGAGAATCGGTGGCCAACAATGTTTACTAGATCAAGGCACCACTTAGTGTGAGATTGTTGACTAGGAATATTTATAAGGTTATCGACCCTTGAGGAGTGAGGGTTACATCACCCACAATACTAAGGTAAATGTTTTAGGTTTTTCAGGTGTAATTCGTTTCATCAATATTCTTAGAAATTATATGTTGTATGTAGGTTGGGTTGGATGTTGATGTTAGGGTTTAACAACTTCAAAAAAATAATATAAATTTCACACATAAAGTGATAATGAAAAAAAAGGAAAATAAGAACACAATCAATTTACGTGATTCACAGGATCGGAGTAATCGGCTACATGTCCACGGGCGTAAACTAGAGAGAGAGAGAGAGAGAGAGAGAGAGAGAGAGAGATTTTATTAATCTTACCAAATGGCTTATTACATGTAGGTAACACGAAATCAAAAGGTATATTTATACTAGGCGGTTGACCGAAAAATAACAATAAGGTCGAGCCCAAAAAACTCTGACAAAAATTGTTCCATGACAAAATTTAAAGGAGAATTTAATATAGAAACCAGCCCATAAAAAATTTCTATTTGGTTTACTATCTTGTCCCCCGTACGGAGCTACTCCCCTTGACCCATGCAACCTACCGGTCTCTACAACTTAACAGATAACGAGAAGGTCATACCATAAAACAACTACCAAGACAATCAAAGATAAGACACTATTTTTTTTATTTTCATGTTAGGTGACAAGCACAAAGCCATAGTATAGGGTAAACTTGAATATTACGTAATTGTTTCAAGAAATAATATAAACCCTAGTTACGTAACCCGATGTCTTAAATGACTTTGTGAAATATTTGTATAGGGATATGGAGAACTGCAAGATAATACTTTGGACGAGTACGCGTATGTGTGAAAGGTAATAGAAGCCTATACTACCGGAAGCACAAGACTCACATTTGGATCAGTGAAAGTCACAAGATTAACAAGGTACTAGTAATTAATTCTGTTTTGTTCATGTCTGTCTTTACCATCGATTCAGTAATGAATAAGAAGATGATTATTATTCCGACCCTAGTGGTCATATCATATTGAGTCTGACTAAGATGAATATGTTACGTGGTTCAAAGAACCATGTTCGATGTAGCATCTAACTTAAGCTAGAAGATTGAAGTGAAAGATAATCGAAGCGATCAATAGAAGTATCACTATTGGCGTCAAAATAAGAAGCTTGTAGCTAGAAGTGCTACATGCTAGAATGTGATTATATCACATTAGAACATGAAGGAAGGTATCTTCCAATCTGGAATCTGACTCAAAAATACCTGAGTCTAAGCGTTGCATCATATGATGAGAGGTCATTAGAACATGACCCATCGGTTTGTTACGATAATCGAAATAAAGACCTTATATTAAGTTAAGTCTATTTATGTAGAAACATCAGTCTCTAATAAGGATTGATTTTGTAACTCGAAGGTTACGATAAAAAGTCCAACATAGGATAAAGAGCGAGTGCAAGATTGCGCACCGCAAACAATCAAGGAGTCTTAGAGTTAGATACCCATTTGAAAGGACATAATAGTTACGATTACCACCTAGGATGGAAAGGAAACGTACGGAGTCATTGTACATGCCTTGTTTCGTTGACAATTACGAGACGTAATCATCCTAAGGAGGAGATAATTGTAACACCTGCAAATTCAGGCTAATCTGTTAAGATATAATAAGCGTTAAAAATGATTTTTTGGGTAAAATATTATATAGGATAAATAATCTTAACCAAAGTAATAATTATGTTCAACAATTGTAACCTATCTGACGTAATAAAGAAAAATTATATGAATATTATGTGTTTCATGATTATTATAATATAATAAAATAGGAAAAATCAGTTGAATCGTCCGTAAATCTTAAAAATAAATGCGTCAAAACATATATATTATTATGAGTAAGTTACTGAAATCATCCCTGTGGTTTGGTCAAAATTGCACGTTTGGTCCCTAATTTTCTTTTTGCACTCAGATTGTCCATGTGGTTTGATTTTGTTGCATTTTTCGTCCCTATGGTTTGGTAAAAGTTGCATGTTTGGTCCCTAACTTTATGTATGTAAGGGACGAAAAATGCAACAAAATCAAACCACAGGGACGAAAAACGCAACAAAATCAAACCACAAGGACGATTCGAGTGCAAAAAAAGTTAGGGATCAAACGTGCAATTTTAACCAAACCATAGGGACGATTTCAGTCATTTACTCTATTATTATATATTTAGAAAGTACACGTCTTCCCGATCCTGAACCTATTAATTTCGTATAAATGTGACTCCGTATATATTAGATATGATTTTTATAATATATAAAAGTTAGTAGCGCACCATGAATATATGATGCAAAAAGCTATATAGCGAATGATTGACTTTTTGCTAAAATCACTCAAAAAAATTCATAGTACTCTTTAATAAGAATTTTGAGAAAAAAAGTGTTAAAACGGAGTCCGTGCGAGAGGGTTATGATTTTAGCAAAATTATTTAATTTTATAAAAATATGGACGAAAAATAAAGTCAAAATTAGCCGATGAAGTCTAAACGAAAGTTGTAGATCTCGTCAATAGCTATGCGTGGATATAAAAAACGTCAAAAACGGAGTTTTGTATGAACGAGTTATAATTTATAATATCATTATTACGTATTAAAACGGAGTTTTGTATCAACATATGTATATATCATTAAAAATGTGTCGACGATGCGGTCATTATAAGACTAGTGTTGAGTACTTTCGATATTAGTTTAGTACAAATATCATTAAATCTATTTAAAATAGTATTATAAAGGGGTGTTTAGTCGTTTAAATGACTATAAGGTCATTTAAGTAACTATAGAGGGTGGTTTTTGAAAATTCAATTATTATAAATAAGAGGCTCTAGGCTCTCATATTTCTTACATCATTCTCTTGATTCAAGAGTCTTTCTCTTCTTATCCTCTGAGCATTTCGGTCCCTCATGATTTAACTTCTCTATATGTAGTTTTTGTATAGTAATGTGAGCACTGAAGCGCTACAAGAATCATTTTAGAAAGATTCAGCGACAAAGTTCTACCCGCATAAAGCTCGGTTTCTCGCTAAACCACCTGTAAGTGAGTTATGCTTGTCGTACTTTAAGTATAATTTATGTTTAGGTTCATTATCGTTATTATGAACCTATAACAATATATGTGTTAAGTATTATAAATTATACAAAGTGTTATTATAATACCTTTTAACTGCTCGCGGTACGGGGAATCTGGTTTGAAGGGCCGCACAGGGTTGTTCGATTTCTGAACAGCTTAAATGCCAAAATTGTCCCGCCCTCCGGTGTTTCATGTACGGCCTCTGTCTGTACATAGTAGTTGAAAGTATTGTTTAACACTTATATAATAAAAGAAAAACAATATTGCTCGACTAATAATTAATCGCAATAAATATTATACTAAAATTTAGTGATAATGATACTAGGTTTCGTCGAAAGAAAATAAATTTGTTAGAAGCGAAGCGCTGCCCGAGTTTGGAGTCAACACTTTAACAAGTGATTGCATAGTCCCTTTCATGATCATGATTTTAATACAAGTATCAATTAAAGTATTAAATATATGTTTATGTGTGAAATATTTGATATTACCTAAAATACGTATTACGAGCATATCTGACAATATATGATGATTTAGGATACAAAGTAAACCTGAATTAATTAAGAGGCATATTGGGTAGTATCTTCTTATGAGTACGAGTGAGGTACACAAGGAGGGTAGAACTTTATTAATCCGAGAGCATGGATTAGACATAGTCATCCGTCCCTAGTACGAGAGTATGGAGTGGACATAGTCATTTGTCATCGATCCGAGAGCATGGATTAGACATACCGGATCCAGGAGTATGTATTAGGTAAAGCTGTTAATTTTAGATCCAAGAGTATGGATCGTATCATTGTAAGGATCAAAGGGGTGGGGTAAAATTGCTTATATGAGATGAAATTGTATATATTGTGAGTTCTAATACATACATACATACATACATACATACATACATACATACATATATATATACATATATATATATATATATATATATATATATAACATTGTGGGATTGAAATCCTTATGTACTCACCAGGTTTCCCAACCCGAACCACTCAGTTTATTTGTATCATAGGTATCGATACGAAGCTACATTACACTGAGAGTTTAACGTAGATGTAGATCATTAGTGTAAATAAATGTAAGGTCTATCTATGCTTATGTTTCTGTATTGATGATGACCTCCCAAAGTTTTAATATAAACAAAATACATTTCTTCGGAAATACTTTGATAATATCTTTATCATGTTTTCTGGGAACAAATTCCACAATATCATTCTTTAAAATGGATACTCTAATTTTTAAATAAGCATAAATAAAAATTTTAAAATGACTGTGAATTTGGGGATGTCAGAGTCAGCCTCCATCCTCTTGAGCATCTAACTGGAAAACTAATCTCCTAGAGATAATCATGATCATTTTTGTGTGTTTTTGGTACACTTGAAGAAGGAGAAGTCTCTCATTGTGGATTCGTGTGGCTCAAGATTAAATATCCAGAGCTTTCATCTCATTTGCCAAATTCAGGAAGTATAAAGTTCTCACCTTTATGATTTATTGGGTTAGATCTAGGTTCGCTTGTTGGTTTGCATGCTTCTTGTCCCATGATTTTGGTTATTGTGAGTAAGAGCTACTCCAGGGCTTAAGGTTGTCATTTATTGTTGCTTCTAAGGTTCACACATCAGTAAAATGGGATATTGGTTGCTATCTTTCACCCATGCAAGGGTTTGAGGTCATTAGAGGATGATATAGAACTAGGGTTTGGTATTGTGCTCCATTAAGCCATGTAAAGGCATAAAGTTATGAGCTTTATCACTATAGACGTTCATTAGGACCAGATCTAAGTTTGACATGGGTGGTCTTTACAGATTAAGAGCTAAAATGGAAAAGGACTTATCAGCGTATTACACTATGCGTAAAATTAGCTATGCCAAGTGTAGCTTTGATTCTTTGTAATTTATGTTAATCCCTATACGTAGGGCATAGAGGCATTGTGTACGCGGGGTGTCGCACCAAAATGCATAATTGGTCATTTTCGGCCATTAGGTCAAATTTGGAAGGGTCTAGCCTTGGAAGGGTAAAAGGGATTTTACCCTAAAGAAAGAAAGTATGTAATGGACCTTTGATTATGGATTATCACCTTAATTGCTAATTAGGGTTGTGTTGGATATGTTTAGTGTGAGGAGCTTTTATAGCAGCAAATCAAGTGTGAGGTTATCTGACTACCGATGAAGGTGATTTTTCTAACTATACTGTAGGACACTGGGTGTCATATGTGCTTGGTTTCTTTGTGATACTTGTTGTATGTATGTATGCATGTATGCTATAGGTATGTAGGGTGAAACTGACCCAGAGGTGAAATATACTTTTTTGGTTGAAAAACACTGGTAGAGTTGAAATAGACCTAGGTGTGAAATAGACCCGTTCGGTTGAAAAATACGGATTTAGTTGAAATAGACTCGGGGGTGAAATAGACCCGTTATGTTGAAAAATACTTATTTAGTTAAAATAGACTCGAAAGTGAAATAGATTCGGGGTTGAAAGTAGCCCGTTACAGCTTCGAGCTGATATGTATCTATGATATGTGGTATTTTTAGGAACTCACTAAGCTTTGTGCTTACGGTTTAATGTTTGTGGTTTTAGTTACTTTCGGTTCCAAGGGGAAGAGCTCGACGTGATTGTACCTCTTCCACCAATGTTCCGTGTTATTTGATTTGTTTTGTACTCTAACGATTATATGACATGTTTTTATACTATGATGGGCTTTTGTATTGAATGAATGGTTGATTTTGGATTAACTTAAAGAAAAAAAATTACTTAGAATTTTTGGGATGTTACAAGTTGGTATCAGAGCCTTGGTTTGAGGGGTTCAGACACACTTATGAGTATGTCTGAAGTCAAACTGAGGAATTGATGATATTTCTAAAATAAAATAAACTATCTAAATAGATTTTTATAAAAAGAAAGGGGTCCACTGCGTGCAATTATCTAAAGTCAAGTAAATGATTCCCAAAATACCCATACACGTTGTTAAGTTATATGTTTTGCATGCTAGGAATTAGTATAATGATATGTTTAGGGTTGTATGTTAGAATGCCTATTAGGAGAGAAGCCTCTATTAGGAAGGATGTATGTTGATGTTTTGTGGCTTGTAGAGTTTACCGCTCAAATGCTGCTTGCTCTATGCTTTATGGGACTTATATTGGTGTGAGTTAATTATTACATGAATATGTTAAGTTACATGCTGCAAAGGTTGAATAATCTTAGAGTGACTGATTTCGCCCTATTGTACAACTCTCGTCTGAGTCTAACCATTATAGGGTTGAGTCTTTTTATTCTAACGATCATCTAAGATTTGTTACATGTAATTGTATTTATGGAGTAATTAGTTAATATTAGTAGGAGTTCTTTAGCAGATGATAGCAGGGTGAGGTGGGAATCTTTAGAGAGTATAGGAAGTGTCTTAGTGGAAATGATGCCCTTTTTAATAGGTTTTGGGAATTCCAGTTTGAGAAGGTGACTTAGAGGATTTAGGATGATTCTTGAGGAATGTATGGATATGTGTGGAAGGTAGTATTAGGTTCGTACTATTGAAAGCATGGGATCATACTCGAATCGGGGAACATCACGAGGATTCTAAGAAGTCGGTAGAGGATTGATGTGCAGGTTTTGTAATTAACGAGTAAAGTGTGATGGATTAAGGATGACATTTTAGTTATAAGATGATAGTTTGGTCTAATTTAATAAGATGTTGAAGTATGGACGAGAAGTAGAGCCATTTGAGATTGGTGCGAATAACACGGGATTACATGACTGGATTACCACTGAGGTTTCAGAGATCTTACTAGAAAAGTTATCTGATATCATTGGTCGGATCACTGACAGGCTAATTGCCAAGTTCGAGGAGCGAATCGAAAAATTACGGGCTGCAAGAGAAATTGTTGACGCGACAAGAGAAGGAAATCTTGATGTGGAGGCACGATAAGGAAAGAGAAGGCGAACACATGGCTCGACACAGTTGGAGAAGGATGAAGAGTTCGATACAGCATACCTGGGTACTAGAAGTCAGGGAGACTTTGATATATGTGGACAGTGTGGGGGAACTCATGGGTTTGCTTGTCATAAGTTCAGGTGTTTCATGTATGGAGAAAAAGGACATGTGCACCGGCCACCGAGGTTGTAAGAAGGATCATATATGTTTTTATTGTCACTAACCGGGTCATTTCAAATCAGGTGGTCCTGTGTGGGTGGCGGAGGGAGTTCCGACCCAAACACCCATCGTCTTGCGGGAGGTCAAGGTCGAGCCTCAGGCAATCATTGGTATTATTTTGAGTCCCATTCATGTAATGACAATTCTATCTAGAATAAGTATTTTCTTGGCCAGTGTTGTGTCGGTGGATCGGAAATCCTCTTGTGTGGTGATATCGTTAGAACTATATTATGATATCTATAGTTTTAATGGGTTAAGGTGCAATCCTTAGGATGCCTCATAAATCAATGTTATGAAGATCGCTCTTAATAGAATCGAAGCTGTGAGCTTGGAAAGTTTTAGATGTCCCCATCTAAGGTTCAAGGTTCCTTTATTCTTGTTTAAATCATCAGTCAAAGAATTGTTAGATGCCATTGTGCATATCGGGAATCATGTTTGGAGCATATTTGGTTGAGCCGATTGTAGGTGCCAGTTCAGAAGGTAATGGTCAGTCATGGTGTGAGCCCTCAATGGGAGTGACATGGATGTCCTACCTGGAAGACCAGAAGATGGTCGAATTTTGATGGCTTCATCACAATGGGTTGGGGGAGGAAGTTGCAACGTAAGTACATTAACTGTTTTGAGAATTCGAGATGGTTGAGATCCTTTGTGGTTGAGGGGTATAAGGGATTGGTCAGAACGCGGTTTCAGGGAGATTTTCTGTATATTCTTGCTTTTAGAAAGTGCGTATGGTCCTTGTATAAGAGGCTTTAGGCAAAGATCTTGTTGTAGTCAATTGTCCCTTCCAGTACAATGGAGATGGAGTCCATATATGCTAGTGTCGCTCATATGAGATGTTAATTGTAGGGCTGGTTAGCTTGTTAAATCGATTACCATCATTAGTAGGGTAAGAAGTGGGTGTAAAAGATCAAATGTGTAATGTTCAGGGCTAGCTAGGAAGGTTAAGTGGTTATGAAGACGGTTAGAGTGTAGTTGAATCCAAGTGGGGGAGAAAGGTTTAGAAATTAATGGAAATATTTCAAAATTAGGGTCAACATGGAATTCCATAAATAAGGAAAATAGGGTAGCTAGTTAGGTTGAGGTATGGATCAAGGATTATCCAAGGATAATGTCAACGATGAGTTGTAATTAGGGAAGCAAAGGTTTAAGGCTTCAGGTTATATTGTTTGAGGGCATGAAGCAGCGACAATAGTGCAAGTCGAATACATAACTAGGTTCAGGCTGAGGGTTGTGTTAGAACCTCTCTGCCTATTCTTTTCTGATAAAGGCCTTATTGGATTAGGTATCTAAGCCCATAACTATAATTGGTATGTACTTGATCCGAGAGTAGGATGGTCCTTTTGGGTTGCCTTCATCAATGCAACTTGATAGGATGGACTTTTGAGAATAAGGTTATTTGTGATTTGTTAATTTATTACAAGTATAATATATTAATATGAAATCATATTATTTAATTAGTATTGACCAAGAATTAATTTGTAATTAATTTAGTGATCAAAAGAGACTAATTAAATATACGGGGTCTGATTTGGTAAATAAATGGTTCTTATAGTATGGGCCAATGATCCATGGTTACTTAGGATGGGTTAAACCAACATGGATAGCCCATGGAGGTTTAACTCATGAAGCCTAAGTAATATGAAGAGTCATGGATCATTAGGCTTTACATGGATGTAACTCTAGCACTTGCCACACTATAAAAGGAACCCCCTAGGGCTAAAATCGATTGCCATATACATTCTTGGAGAGTGTGAATCGATTTTTGTGCTTAGCAACTTTTTCTCTCAAGCCTCATTTTGTACTTGGTGTTTGTGACACATTAGAGGCATCACATTTGAAGTGCTAAAGCTTTTGAAGGCCAAGAACTACTCGTCCTATTAAGAAGTAAGTTATCTAACTAGTTATTTTTGTTCAAATGTATGCTAGTTAGGATGAATGCTTTGGAAAATCAAATTTCATGTATAATTATAGAAAACATAGATCCAAAGCATCTAGGGTTGCATGTGCACCATAAGGTTGTTAGAGTGCTCAAAACCCATCAGTGGTATCAGAGACTAGGATTGTTTTCTCTTATACTTGATGCTTATTAATTTTACAGCTTGAAAAAAAATCGATTTTATGGTTTCTGACTGGTGAACTTGTCGAGTCCACTAGCTGACTTGATGAGTCCACTCCGTAACAGACCAACTCGACGAGTCAGGTTCATGCACTCGTCGAGTTGATGGCTTTGGTTGCTGGATTTCAAGTTTTTGGCCAGAATTGGATTAGGTTCATTACCACAAACTATTTTTTGAAACATGAAATCTGTTTTCTTAATATGGTAGTGATCATGCTTATCCAATTAAAATATAATTGTCAAAATTTCAAGATTTGTACTAGTTTATATGATTAGACTAATTTCTTGTAAATTGTTGATATGATTTATCTTGACTTATAAGTTTAACTAGATCATATATAAATTATTTGATTATTTTGTTAATTAAAATATTGATCTAGATGCCTTTACTGAATTCCATAACTTGTCCTCAAGTTATGGAAAATGAAAAGTTTTTCTTTAAAAATCATTAAACTCATAAGTTATATAAATGAAAAGTTTTGAAGAGTTTCAAAAGTTTCTCTCAAGTTTTGGAATTTGTAAAGTCACACTTATGAATACTTTGGTTCCAAACCCTAGAATTTTAAAAGTTAAATTCCAACCCTTATGCTAGTATAATATTAAAAGTTAATATTTATATATATGTATAAGACAAGTTAGTCTTACTATTATTAGGCCTCTTTCACGAAGCAAGTTTATAAGGGGGTATAGGGTTATTGCCTTTAAAATAGCAGTTTAATGGGTGTCCACTCTCACCCACCGCTTCCTTGACTGGTGGAGGGCCCTTAGCCAAACGGATAGGATAGGACACTAATTGTCATTAAAAGTATAATGAAAATACCAAGTAACTAAAAACTTATAAATTCCCAATATTAGTTACTTAGGAAAAATGTGAATTTGGTGCTAACCCATGAAATTGCACTTTGCACCTTGTTAAGTATTTAATGGAGCGTGTGTGGTTAACCGGCACACTAATCTGGGACTGATAATGTGTGGCAAATGGTAGCTTGATGTTAATCATATATCAATGGTGTGTGTATGATTAACCTTCACATTGATTAGGTGATATGTAACATTAAGAGTACCAAGCACATTTGCATGGTTATTCACACCTTGTTTGTGATCCTTGGCATCCCAGTCACAAACATGAAGGGCACAATCGAGATTTAAACATGCCATTGAAAATTTCAATGAATCTCAAAGAATATAGGAATTTCAATCCATTTAAAACTTAATAATTTGTTTCGTTTTTCATGTTGAAAATTGGTAAATCGTCATTTAGCTACCTTCAAAAAAATTACAACTGGATTACGGCACCCCTCTTCCGAATTGTAAAATATTGTGCTAGGTCCTAGCCTTAATCTTTCATTTTGGGTGTTATATTAAGGACTTAAATCAACTAACTTAAATTTCTCCCTTGTAGATATCTATTTCAGACAACTATGGTGTTCCTGAATCTTATGAAGATGATGTCCCACGATTGGATCGTGGAGATGGAAATCATACTTCACTTCCTCCACCTCCTCCAATTATTCTCCCTCACTTACATGTTTGAAGACTTGAAATGTTTTAGTTCAGCCAAGCCCTATTGGCAAGTAAATATGAAGATGGAAACTCTGTATGTGCTCATGTTTTGGACATGAAGTTGCATATTGATAGGCTAGGAATATTGGGTGTCGTGTTCCCAAGGAAGTTGGCTATTGACTTGGTTCTTCAGTTGCTTCCCAAGTTATATAGTGAGTTCTTTAAAGACTACTATGTAACAGAGAACGACATGACCCTTATTGATCTTACCTATTTGCTAATTACTGCTGAATCAACAATGATTTGGCGCATTCGTAAAGCAAACCTGAATGGAAGATCTACCTCCCAAACTGACGTGGGCAAAGCACCTTAACCAATGGAAAGTACACTGATCTGTAAGGGTGAGCTGCTGAACGACTTGGAAGCAATGGTAGGCTCTTGAGCTACCAGGTGGCAAGAAATTAAGATTAAACATATTCAGTGAATATAAGTTTGGATTTATCACTAATCTTGTCTTATGATTATGGTTATTACAAATTTACATGGATAGGAACACATATACCATAAAATGTAAGTATCATAAGGTTTCTCTCTGCTTCATGAAAATGAGTGTGAGGAAACACTTTCACCAAGTAGATTTTAAGAAGATAACAATTGTAGTATTTGCATTCTCGAATTCGATTATGATTATGGAATCCCTCTTTATAATTCGAATTGTGAGAAGTGGCAAAGGTCTAAACATTTGAGACTTATTGTTGTAAGTTCTAAAATTGTTTAGACACACATGTAAGCTATCTAAGGAAAGGTGTATGAGTTTGAAAAGCCTAGATAAAGTCTTATCGAAGCATCTTGTGTCAGAAATATGAACTTTGGTAAGGAAGTCAATAAGTATTGATTTCTAGAAGTCCAACGGATTTTTGGATACATGTCAAAGCTAATGGAAGCATAAGTGTTATGCTAGTGGGAGAATAATGATTATGGTAAGTGTTGCAAGTTAGCAATGTTAATTATAGAAAACAAAAGCTTAGATTGAGATTTTAATCAAGTTTAGTCAAAAAAATATATATGAATGTTATGTTGAAAAGATTCAACATAAGGAAATTCTATATATGGAAATATTATAGAAAGAGACTTGTAAAGTATCATATCTTTATGTGAGACATTATGAATCGTATCCCATATGCTTCGGGTATAGGATCGATTGCATATGATATAATATTTATGTGTTCTGAATTTTCCAAATGCCTAGGACATTAAGAGGGCCAGAACTGGATATGACAAAATGGTTAAGCAATTGTCGAGGACAATCTGAGGTTTACCAAAGATTGGTTGCTTATAGACAATTGGAAGTATAGTGTAAATTTTGGGAGGACCATGTTGGCATACTATGAGAAGAGATAACTCTTTTTTCAGAAGCGATAGTCAAAATGGGAATATGGAAATGTTTCCATAAGTGGAAGTTATTGTTTAAACGTGTGTAAGATTAGGAAACTTAATGCATGAAGGATGTTCAAAGGAAAGTACTTTGAATGTAAGAATTCGTTTCCATGAAATTTCTCTCCATTGGAATACTTTGTAATGTATGTTGCCAAGTCTTTGTGACTTTTGTGCATAGTCATGACAAGAGGATCATTGCATAAAAGTTTAGAATCTAACATATTATAGTGAATGGCAAGAATTTGGTATTCTTACATTTACGGTAAGGATTTGGAATTGTGAAATGAGTTTCATTGAAAACGTGTTAAATTGATCTATTTCACAAAGTAAGGACCATAGACAAACATAGCATGCATGCTTGGAGCATGGCATAACTATTGTTTTAATTCATGTATTAAGTTGATAAATCGAAACATTATATAATGAATAATGTGTAATCGATATGATTATTAGATAAAATGTGTTTTATTTATATTTATAAGTTCTGAGACCATATTGGATTCGATTATTCTTGTGTTTCACTTTGCATGTTTTGACTTCTAGAATAATTTTATTATTCAAACTGTCCACACTCGATCATACGTTGGAAGTAGGTATTGAGGCAAGATTGTCAAGAATTTGTCTTGTAGATTGTTTGAAGTGTATTAGACATAGAAAAAGTTTGCTACAACATTCATGAGTGTTCATAACGTCTGAGTATTGGATTAAATCCACGCTCACTTGAATCACTTCATGGAATTTTTCATGAGCGATTGTGAGACGATAATATCATATAAGTCTTCAAACCTAGATATACGAGTTGTTGACTATGAGTTGGTTGTACATTGATAGTGAGAAAACGCATTAGTAACTTGATGTTATAAAATGCGTTGTTGTGTATGATTTAACAAATAGTTAGAACAAGCATATAATGTCGAAGTTTATATGTTCCTTTTAATTCTTGGAGAATTAAAAGCGATATCTTGGTCCCCTCAATGATTTTGTTTTTACTTATGCATCAGGCCCGGTCGAGACTAATTTGATGTGTTTAATTATGTTCTCTGCCAAAAAAATTGGAAATCGAGAAACAAACTGCTAGACAATAAGTATGACGTTGTTCCATGTATTTCTCCAGCTGATATATCTTGAAGAATAGAGGATTATATGATCCCTTTTCTAAAGGACGTGTCACTGACTGGGTCATAGTTCGACAACGACTTTTAAGAGCTACGATTGCTAGTCGGTTTAGAGTTGTACTTGCAGTTATAGTTATTAGATTTATCCATGTGGGAGACTGTTGGTTTATGTGTCTAAGCCCAGAACTATAATTGGTATGTACTTGACTCGAGAGTAGGATGGTCCTTTTGGGTTGCCTTCACCAATGCAACTTGATAGGATGGACTTTTGAGAATAAGGTTATTTGTGATTTGTTAATATATTACAAGTATAATATATTAATATGAAATCATATTATTTAATTAATATTGATCAAGAATTAATTTGGAATAAATTTAGTGATCAAAAGAGACTAATTAAATATACGGGGTCTGATTTGGTAAATCAATGATTCTTATAGTGTTTTCCAATGATCCATGGTTAATTAGGATGGGCTAAGCCAACATGGATAGTCCATGGAGGTTTAACCCATGGAGCCTAAATAATATGAAGATTCATGGATCATTAGGGTATACATGGATGTAACCCTAGCACTTGCCACACTATAAAAGGAACCCCCTAGGACTAAAATCGGTTGCCATATACATTCTTGGAGAGTGTGAATCGATTTTTGTGCTTAGCAACTTATTATCTCAAGCCTCCTTTTGCACTTGGTGTTTGTGACACATTAGAGGCATCACATTTGAGGTGCTAAAGCTTTTGAAGGCCAAGAACTACAAGTCCTACTAATAAGTAAGTTATCTAACTAGTTATTTTTGTTCAAATGTATGCTAGTTAGGATGAATGCTTTGGAAAATCAAATTGCATGTATAATTAGTGAAACCATAGATACAAAGCATCTAGGGTTGCATGTGCACCATAAGGTTGTTAGAGTGCTCAAAACCCATCAGGCATTGGGGTTTGAGGCATGACTCGAACACCTGATTCACTATATTGGTAGTTGTAGAAGTGTTGTAATACCGCGTGGTAGCCGTAGGATTCACTAGATTGGTAGGCGGTTGTTGAAGTGTGGTTAGTATATGACTTGGTTTGTTCTATCCGTTAGAGTGAGTTAAACCAACACAAGAATGGTTATAAGATTGTGATAACCTTCTTCGAACTAAGGTGGCGGGTTCATTATTAGTTTCCACTCCTTATTAAGGAGAAGGAGCGGCTAGAGCCGTATCAGTGATTAGACTAGTATAGCTCAGATTGATGGTGAGGCCAAATTGGTTATTTTATCTTGGGTGAGCGTATCCTTTATACGTTTAAGGTTATAAAAGAGGCATGAAGTGTTGATTAGAAGTCTGTAGGACAGTGATGGAATGATGACAAAATCAATATGTTTGTGATGTTAATGTTTAAGTTGAATAAATGATGTCTCGGTATAAAGTGAATCAGTAAATGTATGACTCGTGAGAGTGGGACTAGGTAGTGCTTGGCATAGTTGGGGTGTTAGAGCAATTATGGAGTAGGGAAGCTCAATAATGAGCGGGTTGGATCCCTGTAGGCGATAGGATTGGGTAGCCTTCATCAATTAGACCCTAAGGCAGAGTCTTGTTGGGTGACAGTGCATAAGATTGTCAGTCTCATCGATCGGCTAAATATTCTACATCCCAATTACAAGAAGGTCAACATGGAATCAGTGGAACCTCGGATATATTGAATTTGTGAATATGCGGTCATCAGGATGTGATCTATCTATTGGGGAGTCGCCTTTATTTTGGGATGCAAGGTTTTAGCAGCAGTGAACGGTCATGAATTCTATTTTTCCAAGTTATCAACAAGTTGATTCAAGGTTAGATGAGATTCATTAGGTTCAGGTTGCAGATTAGATTCTACAAATGGTGGGATGGGACAGTTCGATCTATCGAGAAGTTATACCAGATGTAGTGTTTCAGTTTTGATCAGGGCATTTTGGTTTTCTTTCGTTGGCCGAGGACAGATTATCATGGTTCATTACTTCATCATGATACGTGATTTCCGCTAAGATCAGTCTTCATGGTAGTGTTGGAAGGCGATCATCTGTAGGATATGACTTCTTAGTTCTAATCGAAATTCAGGAAGTTTGGGCAGGATGGGTTGGTATCACATCCTAAGGGATATAACAAATTAGTAATTCTTTAGGAAATACGACTATAACTTCGGGACATATACTATATAAAGATATGTCCTCAGATCTACGATTAAAAGTATTGTTAAAAGACACTACCGATTGACTACTTATGGGAGAGGTGACTAGTTTGAAGTATTGCTTGAGTTAATGGAGTTTAGAATGACAATATGCTAAAATTCTCCTGCCCTTCAGTACTTCTCACATGGACGATCCTTATTTCAGAGTCTTGAATTGCAAAAGCAGAAATTAATAAAACACACAATAAAAATTCCATGGAAATCAAGATTGGAGGTTATGTACCCTAGATAAGTTTAATAGCACATTGGTCAAACCAAGACTACACTTATAAATGATCAGTTATGTTTTATTTTGGATGGGCCTAATACAATACTAAACTTAAATATGGTAATTAATAGATTAAAAGTTTGATCAAATCTAGAAGGTAACAACGCAAATACAATAATAAACCAATCAAGATATAATATATATATATATATATATATATATATATATATATATACACACACACACACATACACAATATATCCACATCATAGTGTCATCTACCAAAAAGCAGGCATCTACACCCATACATAACCACCATAACATACAACAATAAGAGTATCAGGAAGTTGTCTACATGTCCAAATAAAAAATGAACATGACTAATCTATATATTCCTCGTCATCTCCATCACCATCACCATCGTCATCACCCTCATCATCATCATCATCAAAGTGTGTTCCTTATGTACCCACCTATCACTCAGTTGTTGGTAAGGAGGATTTTGAAATCTATGAAAATCGAACCAATCAGTCATACCCCTCGTCATCCACTGCTGGAAATGACATACATTATGTACCTCTCTACCCAACTCGTTCATGCGGATAGAGAGATAGGATATATCAATCGTCTGCGGGTCCCGTTGACCAGTATGGGGAGCACATCGAACTTACTACTGACGATAGCCCTTCTCAAACTCTCGCTCCTCTTCATACTCCGGATCCACCTAACGGATGGGCACAAAAACATCATTAGGAGGAATCCTTAAAATCCGATCTTGCCCACAAACAACCGCTCGTAACGTGTCAAAGCCTCCCCATCCAGCTCCCAGAGGGGATAATGAGTCATCCCATGGGTATCAACAACATAAGACCGAGCCAAACGGTAGATGAAATGGCCACCATAGATCTTACTATGTGGCTACGATCCCTAAGCCAAACTGGAGGAGAAAAAATAGGCAATAATGTAAGGAATATAGAGGTGGACGTAGGTGTGGAGGAGGTACCACATAGGAAAAAGGTTGCTTGAAGGGACCTTATCATGCCATTTACGATGGTGAATAGTGGAGGCGATTAAACAGTGCATGGACTGGTGCAAAGGTGATCTGAAACTTTCGTCCTTCGCCGACCTCGAAAAGTAATTTTTGACAACTAAGGCCCATATACTCAAATGGTTGTATTCCCTTGGCTTTGAGAGAATGCAACTATCCAAATATGCCTCCAAGAAAGGATGATCAGCATCCCTGGCAGGATAAATCTCTAAGCGCTGCCCAAGGCCTATGAAGCTGCAACATCGGGCAACTCCACCCAGTCTGAAAGCAAAGGTTAAGTCGTCCGACCAACTATTGGTTTCCCAGTTAATTTGGACATTAGAAAGGAACTCTATAGCAAGCTCCCTAAATATGTTCTCCCGGAAACCCAAAATACGACACCATGAGTGACTGACGAAATTCACGAGGCCGGTCATATTGCGAAGATATGGCATAAGAAATGACTCCAGCAACGCCGTCAAGCCCAAGTCATCCGCAATACATCAGTTCAGAGACTATGGAATGCTGATCAACTTAGTCAGCAACTACGAACCCCCCTGATATAAGACTCTCGGTCGGGAACAGTAGCCGGCAACGATAAAAATAGGTGTGTCGACCATTTATGAGGAACCCCCATGATAAAAGCTACATTCTCCCATAATTAAATAGTTTTAGATTGCTTGATTTGATGCTATTACATAGCTCTCGTATGAGTCTAACTGTTGTAATGTCAGATATTTCAATCGACATACTGTTTGATTTTAGTGGAATGTAATTGTATTCGTCCAATAATTAGTTAATATTGGTAGAAGTTCGTCCTCAACTAATAGTAGGGTGAATTGGAAATGAATCTTAGAAGGGGAGTGTAGGAAGTTCAATATATGTTTGATAAGGCATATATTCGTATGGTAGGATATCAGTAAAGATGCAAAGTCGTAGTAGGGTCTAGGAAAATCTGTTGTATCTACTTGTTGGGACACATACACATATATGTTTAGCGATCGTTGTATGTAGTGTCAGAATTGACTAGAAAAATGAAAGACAATTTTTGGGACAAGTACGAGTAGGTGTGAAATGTAGTAGAGGCATGTACTACCCGAAGCACAGGAGTCACACTTGGATCAGGGATAATCAAAAAGTTGCTAAGGCACTAGAAGTTGGGTAGATAGTGTGGCTAACAATATAAATTCGTTTTGTGTTATTTCAATCATTACTTGTGATATGATGTGACTCTAATTTTGGACCCAAGTGGACATAAAATATTGAGTCAGAATAAAGTAAATTTGCATAAGAGAGTTGGTTCTATGAACCTTGTCCGACATAGTGTCGACTATAGTCATAAGACTTAAAAAGGAAGTAATCAAGGTAATCGACATAAGGATGCATGGAAACCTTCATTGTAGCTTAGCAAGTAGCATATAGAATTGCTACTTACCATGATGTGGTTGTGCCACATTAGAATATGAAGGAAAATGACTTCTATTTTAAGTGGTTGACTCGTAGGGACAAGAGTCTAGTTCATTAGAAATCCTTTACATCATGAAATAGAAGGTCATTAGAATGTGACCATTCAGTTAGTTGCTATGATATGATTATATGCTGATCTCCCATAATCATAAGAGAAAGGGTCAGATTATTAGTACAAGAAGGATGAGATTAATGTAAAATGTCTTATGTGCTTATCTTGCTGAGACATAGGTTTAGTTCTTTAGGGACTTTTTTTTACAATAAAAGGTCGGTAGAATATGTTGTAACTAGTTTGTTTATATTAACAGAATGTCGACTGCACACCATAAGAAAAAAGCCTTGGGATTGGCCCTGATAGCGCATCACTACGCGAGTGGATTGCCACTGAAGTCTCGTAGGATTTACGAGAGGAATTTCCCATTGAGCGAATCGCTAACAGATTGATCGTCAAAATCAAAGAATAGATTTTGGCCGTTCGAACTCCCGATGAAATTGTTGGTACCAGTCAGGAAAGAACCTAAATAGCAAAGAGTAAAAGGGGGCAAGATCTAACACATCTAATAAAAGATAGGAAGCTTGATGTTGTTATACCAAGCCCTGAAAATACTTAAAGGTTGGGACATCATAGGATCAAATGCGATAGGTGCGAAAAAATGGGGCATAAACATCAATGTTGCACGCTAGGGATGAAATTATGGCATTGTTGTTGTCTATCTAGTCACATTTTGGCTAATTGCACCCGTTTAACAATAGGAATGATTTATATTCCAACGCTTGCAGTTTTGCAGGAAGATGAAGAATTTCTGCATTCATTGGAAAAGGAACCCACGACCAATGAAGGAGTTGTGTTTTTTTCCTATCAAAGAAGAATGAGCGACACTCGTAGAAATGTTTGATAGTGTGTTGTTATGTTTATTTTCTATACATAAGTATTAGTATGTAACCCATCAATCGTCGTTAGTGCTTGTAAAATTCTATTACGTAATAAAATCCTTTTTGGCATGCATATGCATTAGTACATTACTAGACAATGTTGTGTTTATTATGATCTTATCCTGCTTTAGTCGTGTTTTAAGACCACTTACGGTGGTACTAAAATAAGAATGTCGAAGGTCATTGGATATGACAAACATGAGTTTCTTCAAAGTCAAAAGGAGCCACCAAACCACATTAGAAAAGCCACCTTGGACTTTGGCTAGTTATGAGCATTAGCAAATGACGGCTTGAACCCAAGTAGGGGAGAATCAACCCTTATGGAGAAAGTTCAAAGAGTAGTTCAAATTTCAATTTCAACGTCAACGTATAGGAGAGTAGCAACACGGGTAAACGGAAGATGTTAGTTTCGTTTTTGGTAAGCGTGTAATAGAGAAGGAAGTATTTTATTAGATTACCCATAGACTATGAGTTTCTTGCTTCTCAAGGAAATGTTAGCATTTCCTACCCATACATCATATAGGATTTAGGAAATTCTCGAATTCCTAGGTACAAATTAAATAGCCAAGAGAACCATCCATATTTGTACCTTCAAGAATAAGGGATGTATTTTCACAACAGAGGATTAGGAATTCAACTGGTGGCATTGTTTTCCATAGAGGGTGTTGAGTACTCAAGTGATGCATCAGACTTAGAAAGCTTAGTTAAGCTGGTAGTAAGGACCTAGTTTCCTTATGCCAAAAGACGGAAACCATAGGATCAATGTCAAGGAGAAAGCATTTTCGTAGTACAAACGTTTCAAGTCATAATCTAAAATGCATATAAAGACACCTAGAAGAGGATCATTCGGATGGACATGTCAATTTAGAGAAGTGGTAGTGCCTTCCAAGGATTGCAGATATATCAACAGTATACATAATAGGATTGATAGACCAAGTTGTTGATCCAGTTCAACCAAACAATCTTGATATTGGCAGTAGCATTTAAGAATAACTAAGAGTTCCTAGCGTAAATTAGAAAGAGTTCAACTTTAATAGGTAAAACTTGCATAAAGGATGGTAATTTATGAAGGATCAATAATATGGATGCCTTGTAAGATAAGAAGTTGTTGTAGTTTGGCTTGCAAGAAAAAGGTCTAAGAATTTCATATGATGATTAGAACCACAATAAGACTGCAGAATATTGTCAAGGAGCTTTCCAAGCTTTTAGGATGAAAGGTTTCAATTGGTGATAGAGAACACAAAAGGATAGTGAGTGACTAGTGTAAATATCCTATGTATGTTCGTTTAGTTAAGGGTCACGTTAGGTAGATCGTCGCGTGAGTATCTTAATACTTACATGTTCGTTCAGTGACTAGTGTAAATATCCTATGTATGTTCCTCATCTGTAAGAAATTGTGTTCGACTGTCTAACTGTTTCCTAGCTACATACGACAACATGTGTGACTAGTATTTTCACAAAGGAGTAAATGTGAGTTGATAGAAGCCTATAGTCAAACCATAACTCTCATATAGGGAACAAGTTAAACTTTAGAATCTATGTTGCCAAGTATTTATATGTTAATGACTCATGGTCATCATAGGTTCTCGAGGTAAAGTGACATGTTTGGTTTAGTTATTTCTTTTGTCAATAAAGCGTAAGAGTTAGTATAAATGAGGAACGAAGTTTAGCTCAACAAAGAATGACAATTAGACTTCAACATCCGTATGTATATTAAGGAACTTAGATCGGTTGCAATCTCAAAAGTTTAAATAGCAAAGATATGTTATGATAAGTAGATATCAAGGAAGGATGATGATTGGGTTCCTTTTAACGATTGTGAGTCTTTAAGACCATCGCAGGGTTGATCTTGAGTCTTTAGGACCAAGGGGGATGATGACAAGAGCGATCTGACATTGCAATCCTAGTAATTGGAAAAGTATCATGACGTATTGCAAGATGCATAAGAACAAATTGCTCGAACAATAGTTGTACCTTGATATAGGTAAGGAAGTTAGGGCCTTACGAGAAGGTTTTTGGTGAACTAGTGCTCATTATAACCGAGTAGGAAGCCTCATAATGAGTCCGTAACCAATATTAGACTATTCATTTTAGATTTTGACCTGTTGAAGTAAGCTTTGGTTGAAAATCAGATTGTTTGAACACCTGAACTACATTGGAATACCATTTGTATAGATTGATGTGTGTTTTAAGAATATGCCATAAAGCCTTTTTAGACGCATGCTTTGGAAAGTGGATTCTGTTAGGATATATTAGATAAATTTTCATAGTTAATCACTTCATAACAAGTTGATTGTATCAACAAGACTTTTTTATTAGATGCCCAGCCTTTTTAGATGTCCATCGTAGAACATAAGATTCTGGGAGTCCAAACCGAAGAGTTCTTAGTTTTGGAAGATTAGCAAGGATTCAGGGAGTACAAATAGTTGAATTTGAGGTAACAACGCTGGCTAGACCTCATATTTATCTCATAATATCCTAATAGGATAGTGTGTAGGCATTATCGTAAGGTGTGTTAGGCGTAGGATTCTAGGGACAATGCTGGCTAGACCTCAGATTGATCTCATAATATCCTAATAGGATAGTGTGTAGGCATTATCTTGAGGTGTGTTAGGAGTAGGATTTCGGGGACGAAATCTCTATAAATGGGGGAGAGTTGTAACACCCTAGTTTCGCCTTACAGTGTTAACGACCAATTACGTAATTCAATGGTTTTAGTAGAAGAATATTTAGGGTAACCAAGCTTGATGAAAATCTTGGTAATCAAAAAGGCGAAGTTGTGCATATAGAGAACATCTAAATCTAACTTCGTATGATGGTGTTATGATTTTCAAAGTTTCAACGCAGTAGTGTGCAACACAGAAATCAGATTTTAGATCAATTGATTGTTAGCCAAAATAATCTAAACGAGAGTTGGAGATCTTGCAAATACTAATCCGTTGATATAAAGACAATAGAGAATAGATGTCGTATAAAAGAGATACGAATTTTAAACGAGGTTTAGTAGTCTAAGCCTTCTAAAATATACTTTAAAAATAAAGTGAGAAATAGCTAATGGAGTCTAAATGAAAGTTATATATCCCGTTAATAACCACAAGTGGATATAAAAAAACTTCGAAATCGGAGCTCATATGAAGAACTTAAAGAATATACAAAATTCACGTTTTGCGCCATGCACGCATACGTATGACACACGTTTCATGATGGGGCCCACA
Organism: Lactuca saligna; assembly: GCF_052625555.1. Lineage (NCBI taxonomy): Eukaryota > Viridiplantae > Streptophyta > Magnoliopsida > Asterales > Asteraceae > Lactuca > Lactuca saligna. The sequence continues at coordinate 109,643,745 of NC_136420.1, read as the reverse complement.
CGGACATATCCGACCTGATACGTTGCACCACCCGACACCACTAAAACACATGGCACATAAATTAAAAGGTGTGGTGCACCCTACCTAGATTTCACCTATAAATAGCTAGTTTAAAACTCGGTTTTTGAGGTCTTTCTTCTGGGTTTCATAATATTTTAGCTTAGAAAAGCTCTGTGTATCTAGGCTCTACTAGTAGGATCTCTCAAGTCGGAATTTTTCCAGTGCAATCTTGGTTTTTGCTAGAAACTTTATGTAAGTTAGGCTACACTTACTACATTTAAAGTGTAACTCATATTTATATTCATAGTCGTTATATATGTATAAATAACATTTACCAGCAATTTTAGTTATATACTAATTGGTATACTTACGGGAGAGGTTCCTAGAATGGTCATGTTGGCTTAATTGTTGGATTTTAGAAAGGCTATATGTTGAAATGGTCCTACCTCCCATCTGTCTGAATTAGTTGATCCTTATTTGATAGAACTCTCGGTGTTCATTGGGATTAATGAAAGATCTAACTCTTAATACCAGACTGCCACAGGGATTAATAAGTTATATTATTATAAGTTACCACTTGTTAAGCGCATTACCAGCCAGTTAGATCGCCAGTAGAATCACCCAGATAGCTATCATTCATCTGAGTAATTATCCAAGTGAGTTTTTTCACTATATTATGTGGTTAAGTATATAGCCTATGTATCTTAGGATATAATTACCATGTAGTATGCTATTAGACAATTAGATTAGATAGTTAGTTGCCCATGTTGTTAAACTGTTTGTATATTATCTGCCTATTTGCTATATCGGTTGAAATAGACATGTTGGATTGAAACATACCCATTCGGTTGATATAGGCCTATCGTTTGAAATAGACTTGTTGGATTGAAATATGCCCATTCAGATGAAATATGAATGTTGGTTGAAATAGACCTGTTGGGTTAAAACAAAGTCATTTGGCTAAAATAGGCTTGTCGGTTGAAATAGACCTGTTTGGTTAGACATACTCATTCTTCTAAAATAGGTATGTTGGTTGAAATAGACATGTTGGATTGAGACATACCTGTTATTATGTGTATGCATCGTATATATATATATATATATATATATATATATATATATATATATATATATATATATATATATATATATATAGTGGTATATGGTATTTTGGGGAACTCACTAAGGTTCGTGCTTACCTAGTTGTTTATAAATGTTTTTCAGGAGCTTCATTGGTTTGTGAGAAAAGCATGGTTCCACTGTACACACGCATTCACAATATGTTTTCGTAGAATGTAACTATACTTTGATATATTTGAACAAATAAAAAAAGTAGGTTGAAAATCAAAACATTACATATAAACATGTCTTCGCATGGGAGTTGACTGATATGACAGGCGTAAGTAGAGAAGTCATTGAGCGTTACTTGAATATCCAACCTAGAAGCACGATAGCCAAAAAAAGGAGTTATGCAGGCACCAGAAACAAAGCAATAAACATGGACATCGACAAATTAGTAAAGGCGAACATCCTTCGGGAAGCCATCTTCCCTTTTGGATCACCAACTCGATCATGGTTCACAAACATCAAGGCAGCTGGTGGATATGGATAGAATACACAAAACTAAACAAAGCTTGCCCAAAATATTGTTATCCTCTCCCAAAAATATATCAAAAAGTAGAATTAATAGAAGGCTTCAAGTGGAGCCGTTTCGTAGATGCATACACGGGTTAACATCAGATATAGATGAGAAAAGAAGACGAAGAGAAAACAACATTCTACACAGACCACAACACATTTTGCTACCAAAAAATGTTGTTTGGACTTAAGACTACCAAAGCAACTTATCAACACCTAGTCGACAAAATTTTTTAAGACCAAATTGGCAGAAACATCAAAGTATACGATGGCATGGTGGTAAAAAGCACAAACGATTTAGCCATGATACGATACATCGATGAAATGTTCAAAACACCTGAGAATCGCAAATGAAGCTAAATCCTGCCAAATACACTATCGGGGTGGAAAAAGGATAATTCCTGTGATATTACACTAGAAGAAATGGAATACAACCCAATCATCAAAGATCAAGGATTTGGTGGAAACAAATCCACTCCGCAGCTTGAAAGAAATGCATGGCCTAAACGGAAAGATAATTGTGTTAGGACGTTTCAGCTCCAAGTCAGCTGAAAAATCCATGCCATTATTCCAAACATTGAAGGGTTGTGTTGACAAAAATAACTTCAGATGGACTGTAGAAGTAGAGAAAGAACGGGAAAAACTCAAAGAAGCAATCAAGACACTACAAACACCGGGCAACCCGATACCTGGAGAAACAATATCAGTTTACCTAGCAACATCGCAAGAAGCTATTAGTGTGGTCCTCACAATAGAGTGAGGACGAAAACAACTAATGATATACTTCGTCAGCAGAGACTTAGAGGCTCCCGAATTAAACTATCTAATTCAAGAAAAATTAGTACTCACACTAGTCCACACAGACAGAAGACTACGAAGGTATTTCAAAGCACACCACATAGAAGTACCGACTACCCAACCCATATGCCAGGTTCCATCGAAACCAGAAAAGTCTGGACGATTAGCCAAATAGGTCATCAAGCTAGGAGAACATGCCATCGGGAATAGAACCAAAGGAAGGATCAAAGCATAGACGCGGGTTGATTTCTTTGGTTAAAATTCCTACGACATAGACGATACAACATATTGATGAAGGAAAGCCAAACACAACATCTCCCCCATAACAAATGGTAGAATGTTGGAAGTTTCATACTGATGGGGCTTCCAGCTAGGAAGGATCAAGAGCACTTCTGTAACATCCAAATCATGAGGTATACAATGTTAGTTTTGCACTTGGAATAGGCTCACGGCGTGAGCCATAGTGGTTATTTTGTGAGTAGGGCAATTGAATCTTTGACCCGCGTCCTCGAACCTCACGATGTGAGGCATTAGTTCTCACGACGTGAGACATGCTTGATGCTCCCATACCCTAAAAATTGAGTATAAAAACAGAATGAGGAGGCTAGGGTCGCCCATCCTAAGCCTCTTTCACTCTCAAGTCACTGAAAACCCTAAATTTGATCCTTTTGATCCCTTGAGCCTTTGTTAGAAGTGTTGGTGTTAAAGGTGTTTGTTTTCTTTGAAGGAGGAGAAGAAGAAGCTCTTGTGGTGACTCATTTTGGTAGGACCAGCTCATTTTTGTGGACTAGCTGAACTTTTGAGCTCCAGTAAGGTATAAAGATCCTACCTTTTTCACTTAAGGTTGCTAGATATAAGTTTTAGCTACCTTCTTTGCATAAGATGTTAGCTTACCAAGCATGAGGTTCATAAAGTTAGCAACTTTATGAACCATTAAGACATTTACTGTATTAGAACCCCTGAATCTGGACTTTGGTGCAAGTTATGGCCCCCAAGCTTAAAATCTTTATGATTATATCAACTTTAAACCTAGCTAGTGATTAAGTCATGCATTGGCCATGCATGGCTGAAAAGTTATGATTTTTATGGTCATTTAGACTAAATAAGGTATTCTGGAAAGTCTCAATGCTTATCTTAAAGGATTAAGAGCTTAATGCTCACAGAACAGTTCTCATGACGTGAGGGTTATAGCCTAACGATGTGAGCACGACGATTTCCTCAGACTGAGACCCTGAGACGAGTGAACCAGGTTGACTCGTTGTGTCGACCCAAGCCGAGTTGACTCTCATGACGTGAGACGATGAAGCTGACGATGTGAGGATAGAAGGATAAGGAAGGATGGGCCATTTCTTTGGGCTATGCTATTATGGGCCTATTGGACTACTCTTTTGGGCTGGTATTAGACTAAATCACCTATGGGGCTTGAAGAAGGGTCTATTCTAGGAGTTAGGCCCAATTTAGAAAATTGGGTCATAAGTAGGTTGTTAGTGGGATTGGGCCAAGCCATTAAGTATTTGGCTTCATGCTATGGACTTGGGCTTAGGTCATGGACCAAACTAGATCAGGGATAAAATGGTAATTTTACCCTAAGAAGGATTATTGAATTTTTACTAAGTATTAATTGTGATAATGATAGTCGGGGAGTCGCGGAAGCAGCGGTTAAAGATTCCTTACCGAGAGTTTCAGTTTTCAGTCTTGCAAGGTGAGTCTTCCATCAGTAGGAACGGGTCGAAGACACCAATGCCGACCCGTTTATATAAGTTATGTGTTATGTGTTCCGGGCTTCATCCCGATGTCAGGTTAGCCCAATGCAGATTATATGTTTCCAGACACCGGTCCGATGCAGGGGCAGTCCCGAGAAGAGTATGTATATGCATGATGTCTTTGTGATTATGCATGTTATGTGTTATGTGTTCCGAGGCAAGCCCGATGCATGTTAGTTATATGTTATATGTTATGTGATGTGTTCCAGGTCAAGCCCGATGCATGTTAGTTATATGTTATATGTTATGTTATGTGTAGGTGAGATATGATATGATGTGTATGTGCAGGGGTAAGCCCGATGTTGGGGTGAGCCCGATGCCAGAGGTGGTCTAATGCCAGGTAGGAGTCCGATGCCGGATAAGCCGATGTCGGGTTCATCCTGATGCAGCTGGGCAGTGTCCTATATTTGTATTATTTGTTATATGATATATATATATATATATATATATATATATATATATATATATGTGTGTGTGTGTGTGTGTATGATATGTGGTAGTTTGTGGGAGCTCACTAAGTTTTGTGCTTACAGTTCTCAGTTTGGTTTTAGGTACTTCAGCTAGCAAAAGGAAGGGCTCTAGGTGATTGCATGGTACACACTACAATTTCTAGCCTGGGAGAATTACTCTGATACATGTTTTGATACATTGACAGATTTTTATGATGTTTTGAGTTACATGATAACTTATGTTTTGATGTGAAGTTGATATTCATGGTTTTGGGTAATGATTTAAAAAGAAAATTTTGGGTTGTATTTTTGGAATGTTTCAAATTCTAGTCCTGAAAATCCCTATAGGCAAATAAGCAGTGTATGCACTACTCTTTGATTTCCAAACATCAAAAAATGAAGCCGAATATGAGGCTTTACTAGCAGGAATGCGTTTGTCAAAGGAGAATGAAGCGAACAAAGTAGAGGCATTGAGCGACTCGTTACTAGCAATAAATCAAATCAATAGTTCCTATGACTTACGACACAAAGGAATGCAGAAATACGTTGAAGCAGTGAGAAAACTGGTAGGAAATTTCCAACACTTCATACTCAAACAAATACCAAGATCAGAAAATAAACGAGCAAATGTGGTTAACAAGCTAGCATCAACATCATTCAACCATCTGACAACGAAGGTACCGGTAGAGTTCTCCCCATAAAAAGCATTGAGGATCAGAGGTGGCTACCTTAGGGGAAAACTCATCCATCTGGATGACGCCGTATTTTGATTACATACTGCACGACATCCTCCCAGGCGATGCAATAAAGGCAATGAAGATCAAAATCAAGTCCCCCCGGTACACCATCAGGAACGGAATACTATACAGAAAAAGCTGCATTGCGTCATGGCTGAAATGCATCACAAAGGAAGTAGGGGAGCTGATGCGCAGGAGAGGCACGAGCCAGAGCACTCGTAGGGAAAATATTTTGGCTTGGAATCTATTGACGTGACATCCACAAAGACGCAATGGAAGTAACCAAAAGATGTAGAGAGTGCCAAACATTCGCGCCTATACATAACCTCATGTAGGGACGAGCGTGGGGCGGAACCGATACCGACCCGTCCCGTTCCTGATTTCCCGAATACTGAATTTTATCAAAAGTTAATCCCGAGTATCGAACCGAATTAACATCATCGGTACCGGTACCAACGGTACCGATTCTCGAATTTCATGTATTTGGAGTACCAAGTACCATCCCGTATTTTTAAATTCGGTACGGTTCGCTACCGGTACGAGATCGGAATTTGGAACAAACTGCTCATCCGTAACCTCATGGCAGGCCTCATGACTATTATGTCTAGCTCTAGTCATTCCACAAATGGAAAATAAACATAAAAGGTCATTCCATTTAAAAATTTGGCGGGCTTTAATAATTGGTGATAGCTTTCGATGTTTTAGGTTCATAAATACAAAGAATGAAAAAAAAAACACAAATTCGGTTGGTTAAAAAAGAGACGTGTATTTAGAATGAATAATAACTGAAAAATCATAACTAATTTAAATATATTTGAACCAAAACTAGATAATTAAAAGAATATATAAACAGTTATATAACAGTTACATATATCTCTAATACATTAAAATAATCAAAATATAGTTTATATATAAATGTTCCTTAAACTTTGGTATTTTATGATTAACCTACGAACTTAACTAAAAAATAAACACTAAAAATTATTAAGGATGATGAGATTGTTCTTTCCCCCAGACAGAAGCCACGTGTCACGGTTTTTGATGCAAAACAAAGGTCGGTCACACATGTCCTAAATCCATCACACTCATTATACTAATAATGTATATTAAATTATTAATCAAATTTATAATGTTTTTCTAATAACAAGTATATATCATAATAAGTAAAACTGAGCATCTGCACAGATGCTTGTAACCGACCCTTTCTTAGATATGTACATTTTCTAATAAAAAAAGATACTCAAATAAATATATTAATTGCGAACTTGGTACTTCAATTTTGATTAATGTTATTCGCTTAATAATTACAGTATCCAATGGTTGAGGAAATGACTACGGAATGGTAGAGGCTGTAGTGAAGAACGTGTGGGAAAGTATATACGTTACCCCAAGTCTGCAACACCCGAAATACCAAATAAAATTTGTTTAAATTTCTTATTTTATGTTGAGCTACAAATTTGGTGGGTTTGAGTAACTTGAGGGTTATTTTAAAAGTTTCAATTTTAATTTTATGGCAAAAAGCTCGAAAATAAGATAAGCAAAGCATTCCAAGTAATAGTGACTTTAACGATGATCGTGTGATTATGAAATAGTTTTTTGATGAAAAAGAAAAAAACACTAAAGAAGGTAAAACTTCAGATTTATTCAAAGAAGACACATCCACTTTTAAAAGTTGAAAACGATGACATGAAAAATAATAATATCATGTTGTATTCATCGGCTTTAGAGAGACCGCCACCTTGCTCATGCGGAAAGCGAAAGGCAATTAGGCAACAGAGGATTTTTACAAGTAAAACTTAACATCCCATTTGGTTAGGAAGTTAATGTCTTTTATATGTTCTTTAAGATTGCTATGGATACGGTGTTATAACATTAAAACATTATCATCTTACCTGCCACGTCATTTATGGTGAAACCATTAGACTGTTAGGGAGGAAATAGCCTCCGGTTTTGAGATTCCTAAATAGATATGGTGATGAAGACGAAGGAAGACAAGGAAGTTGATTGGTTAATGGGTTTTTTTTTTTTTTTTTTTACCGTTTCCTTTTTCTTTTGTGAACGTTGGAGCAATTATTTATTTATTTATTTTTTTATTTTTATTTTTTTCAAATTTAAACCATAATCTCTATATATACATACATTTACACATATTTTTACATCCAACAAACACACTTTCAACAATATGATTAATTTTTTGGGTTCAATTTCTTCTTCATCATCTGATGATGATGAGTTGGTTTTGCACATGTTGTGTGCAAAACACGAAATGATACGTGAGAGAATTGAACCTTCAAATTTCGAAAAGAAGTGTAGAATTTCAATCAACCGTGATTGTATCACATCACACGTACTTTTGGTATGTGATTATTTTGACCCTGATAGTTTATACAACCTATCGAAATTCGAAGATCGTTTTGGTATTAGTAGAAATTTATTCCTACATATAGTTAGAGATTTTGCAAACAATTATGAGTTTTTTCAATTGAGATGTGATGCTAGAGATAAACGTGGTATTACTGACATTCAAAAATGCACAGTAGCTCTTTGACAATTGTTATACGACATAGCCGTAGACGAATCAAATGAGTATTTGACAATGTCTGAGAGGACGAGTCAAGAATGTGTGTATCTTTTTTGTTAGTATGTTATAGAGCTTTACGGTGATATATACTTGCGAAACCTGATTAGAAGTGCCGTCAAATAGTTGTATGACGCACATCAAGCTAAACATGATTTTTCAGGAAAGCTTGGTAGCATTGATTATATATATTGGGTGTGGAAAAATTATACCAAATGCATAACAAGGTCAATTCACGTGCAGTGATCATGACGTGTCGAATGTTATATTAGAAGCATTTGTTTTGACGTGCATTCTTTGGTATGACGGGGTCAAACAACGATCTGAATATGCTTGGAGTGTCTCCGCTATTTAATGACATTTTGTAGGACAAAGCACCAAACATATCATATGTTGTGAATAGACAATAATATAAGTTTGGGTATTACCTTGGGGGTGAGATATATGAAGTGTACGCTATATTTGTCAAGCCACACTATTATTTAGCCGAAGAAAAACCTAAATAGTTAAAATTAGCATAGAAATCTGCAAGCATGGATGTGGAACGGGCGTTTGGAGTCCGTAAAAAAGTGACACATAACCAAACATCCGACATGAGCATGGGCTACCGCAAAACTGATGAAAGTGATGAGAGCTTGTCTTATTTTACATAATATGATAATAGAAGAAGGAGATAGGGCTATTTCTACGTATAGTCCCATCGATATACGTAATCCACCTACAGTAATACAAGTCGGCAGCCCAACATACTTCACAAGTCTTTTGGAAATACAAAACAATAAAATACATCACAATCTACATCACGATTTGACTGAGCACATATGGAAAAGACAATTCGAAGGGCAAAATAACAAGAATGACGAGGATAATGATGAGGACGACGATCAAAACGAGGCCGATGACAATGAAAATGAGTAGTATTTTCTATGTTTTTTTTAATGTTTTTTAGTAATTTTGGTTTTAAATTTCTATGTTTTTTTTTTTGGTAATTTATGTTTTAAATTTCTAGGTTTTTTTAGTAATTTAGGTTTTAAATTTATATGTTTTTCAATTAATATAATGGATATTTAATTAATGTAAAATATTTATTTATGTTTTAAATTATGTTTTAATTTAATTTAATATAAAAAAAGATAAATAAGATGGAATGGTAACCATTTTCAAGAGCTAGTGGTTTGGTAGTAAATCATGTAATAAAAATAACTTGATGCATAAGTGATAATATTTTCTAATGGGTTGGTTGTGACCATATCTTATAGGCTAAAAGAATGTTAAAGATCATATGTGCCATCACTTATATGAAAATGATGTGTACACACAAAAATATGAGAGGATAACATGCCAAGTGTTTAATCACTCCCTCTACCTTAAAAGACATTAAGGAGTTTGAAATGGTGCTGTATCACACACACATAAATCGTCAGATCGAAAGAAGGGGGGGGGGTTATGAAGCACTATGTCACTCTTGTTGAAGTTACACGTAAGCTTTAAAGAGTATGAAGTGTTAAATTAATTATGATATAGGCTATAGGCTAGACTCAAATGGAAAACTATTATTTACCATTTATAAAAGCCTAGACCCATAAAATGACAAGTTGACAACTATTATCTATTATCTAAAATCGTGTATTACTTATTTATTGTTTAGTGATAGATATTGTTTGGTATTGTAAAAATATAAAAACTACAAACATCTAAATATCTATCTATTTATTGAGTGTAATATGATTATTATTAAAGTTATCTGTTTTTTGAAATATATTTGTGAGTTATTATTTTTAATTATTTGGTTTTTGTTATTTAGTATATATTAATAAGTAAAAATAATTGAATATTGATGGATTTCTTAAAAGATAATATGTAAGTTCTACTCAACATCCTAGAAAACCAGCATATATTGTTTCCGATAAAAGTCCTCTATATATCGGGTGTGTTGTCTCTCTCTCTCTCTCTCTCTCTCTCTATATATATATATATATATATATATATATATATTAGATTATTATTTTAATATATTTGAATATAAATGCTATATTTAAAGATAAAAGACATTTAAAATACTTTGAATAAGAGAATCACAGGAAATTTTGGTAACTTCGAGCAAAATGAGGATATTGGAGCTAATTTGAGCTGATAAGGACGAAAAACAAAGATTTTGCGGGAAATAAGTCAAAAGCACGTCGTGCCCTTCAAAAAGTGTGTTTTGAGTCGAATACGGATTTCTACTTCACAACACTACAATGCCCTGGTCGCGACACCGTGTTGTTGAGTCTATATATATCTAATTTTCTCACCATAATTCAATGTAAAACCCAAGGAACCTTTCTCAAGGGGTTAGAAGGTGTTCCTAACATCCATAAACCCTTTTGGGTCGATTTCAAGGTTGCAGAATCAATTTGGAGCGAAGATTTGTAGAATCAAAATTAGGAACATTAGGATTATGAATCAGTTTTCTTAATGATCGTGTTTAGTACATTTTTTATGATGTTTTTCTGTTTTTACCAACTGATTACCGGGGTAACCTCCTATGTTTTCACTAGATAAGATGTAACCTAATGACTTCGTGTGATTCCATGTCTCGAATATTTAGTTTTATTTAAATATTATGTTTGTTTGATTAAATACCTTATGTTTTACAGTTTTGATTTTATTATCTATTGTCGAGTTAGTAGAATTTAGATGAGCAATTTGATTTTCTTAGTTTAAATCAATGTTGTCCGACACCATTTGATAATTGTGACAAGTGACTAAATCCTAGGGTTTAGTAATCTAATCATAAACTTAAATATGTAAAAGAGCATTACATAGTCACTTATGCTTCGATTTGTTATCATTACCATTGATGAGAAATCATTACATCAAATCTTTAATAATACAGACTTAATTATAATTGTTTAGATAGTTAATTTCATGACCCATGCATTAATTATCCTAATTATTAGACAATTTAGTTACTCATACCTATAGAACTAATCACATCAGAAATCGGTAAATAATAACTAATATTTATTCCATTTATTTGGAATTTACCATATCTTAAAGATAAATTGAATTTATGTGAAAACATAATTATCTCTTTTGTCTCTAAATCTATTCTTTAGTTTTGTTTTCATTTTATCAGTTTTAATTAATTTTAATTGTATTTAAACATAAAATCCGTATTTACTTTTATGTTTATAAGTTTAATTGACATTTAAGTTATCTAATCTAATCCTACCCGTGACCTTTGTATTCGATATATTTTCTTACGGAAACTATACTGCTATACGATCAGGTACATTGCATGTAATGTGTATTAGTTTAGCTACGATAGATTTGGATTTAAAAATTTAAAGCTAGTGCGGAAAAAATACACATCAAGTTTTTGGTATTTTTATTGGGGAATGATTTCGTTTGGTTCGAATTATTCATTCGTTAGTTAAAATATGTGTATAGTTTTACTTTTTAATTTATATGGTTATTTTTTAAATCGATATGCTTGATTTTATTCTTGAGCATGAGTGAAGGTACTAGAATTAGATGATGAGCCGTTTGATCAGGAAAGAGATTTGGAGGAGCTGTAAATATTGTTGATAGAAGACTCAGATAAAGAACAACAACAAGCTCAAACCCATGACTCGTGACGCGATCCTTTACTGGTTGCGTCACGACCTCTTTTTTCGGATTGTGTTTCGTATGACGGGGTGATGATTCCGTCTCTGGAGAAAGTTCAGGAGCACGATCATTTTCTAAATAATGTTCAACCAACTATGATCCTTATCAATATTTTGGATATCAATAAATACGAGATCATAATGCCAAAAGTAGAAACAAAGATTCAGTTTTTAAGAATTGAGTCCAAAGAAATATTTGATTCGACTAATGAATCGACAAAAAACATTTTTGAAGATTATTAAGTTGGAAGTCAGGCTTAAGACTCGCACAAAAATAAGAGCTTGTCACGAGGCAACCCGACTTTTAAAATTTAGTTTAAATTTTATTTTCCCTTTTAATTTATAGTTTTTATTTAGTTTTGAATAAATATGCTTTTGATGATTCTTATTTTTGTTGCAAGTTACTCTTCATACGAGATAGGACAAGATTCAAGATTAGGGTGGATGATTACGAGAAGAATGCAAAGACGCGTTACACACAAATAAGTTGGGATAGACATTTGACATGGTCCGTATGGAGCAACATTATCGAGTTTTTATGCTATACCTATTACAATAGGGGATATATATATATATATATATATATATATATATATATATATATATATATATATATATATATATATAAAAGACTAGTCGAGAGTCTAATCATCTGTCGATTGATCAATTGTTTTTAGTGATTTGAGATTTAACTTTTCATGAGAAATGTATCACGATCCTTTCTTATTCGCGACTGTCTTTCCGACATTAGAATTGTCACTGCACGCTACGGTGAAGCTGTTTATTGCGATTGAGTTCCAATACTTATGACTGAAGTGTCACGTCATCTATAAGTTCGCCACTCGATAGTGTCCAAGATAGATTATTTTTCTAGTTTTTAAAAAAGTTTATTTGTCCCCATACTTTTCATGCAATGAGTCCACTATTATATAATGAGGTTCAATTTAGAATCATACTTTGACTAAAAGATTCAAGCATCATATCAATAATCAACCCACAACGATCATTCAATCTCACAACTACATACCCATGGGGAGTTTGTTCTTATTCTTCATGTTTTATTTTGTGCTTAATTGATTAGTTATACAATGAGGGTATTGTATAACTTAAGTGTGAGGTATGTAGATTGAAATTAGGATTAAACATGCTAGATGAAATTTTGCCTCTAAAGTGTATATATATATATATATATATATATATATATATATATATATATATATATATATATATATATATATATATATATATATATATATATATATATATATATATATCTTTGATAAAGTAGCATGAAAATTGAGTTTATTGATTAATAATAGTGGTAATTTGAAACAAATTCGAAGGTTTTATCTAGTTGAAATTAACCCTTGCAAATTTATATTAGTCATTAATATTAGACTATTACACAATAAATGTTGATGTTAAGTTTTCGGGCTTAAGCATATGTTTAAGTTGCGATAGAAGTAAAAAAAAAAAGTTGTTGAAAATTCAAGTTTTGAGTAAATAATAAATTGCAAAGTATAAATATCTTGAAAATGTCAATAGTGTGCAAGTAAATCAAGTGGCTAAAGTTTGCCATATCTTGCAATGTTATAGTTGTAATTTTTATTTCTTTGTTCTTTTTCTTTTTAAATTGAGTCACTTGGGAACTTAGCTAAACACATTGAAGCTAGGGGATTTTTAAAGGGTTTAAATTGAATTATCTTTCGTAATGTTGGTAAACAAACTTTTTGTGTTATGATATTGAAATGAATTGCAAGTGTAACTTAAAATGAATCTAAGTTTGCTCGGGGACAAACAAAAAATAAGTGTGGGGATTTTCATATGGTCATATTTATACTTGTATTTTAGGTACTTATCTTAATATATTTGGATATAAATGCAATATTTAAAGATAAAATATACTTAAAATGCTTTGAAATGGATAATCGTAGGAAAATTCATTGCTTGTTGCAAAATGAAGATTTTGGAGCTGATTTGAGTTGATAAGGACAAAAAACATAGATTTACTAGAAATAAGTAAGAATCGCGTCACACCCTTCAGAAAACGTGCCTGAGACCTGAGTCGAATACGGATTTCTACTTTTGCAACACTAAAATGCCTTTAATCGTGAAGCGGTCTTGTTGTGTAACACTTTATCGAATACCTAAAATTCTTGAATAGGATAATTGTTATGCATACATGTTACAGACTATAAAGACATTTTTATCAATGAGTGATACAAATCACGTTTTTGATAGATGATTATTTAGGATAAATTATCTTAAAGAAATTCGTAGTAGATGGAATGATGGTTCCATGGAAATAAAGAACACTCAAATTTGATTTTGCATGAAGAAGTTATAATTGTTCAAAGTTTCACGTTCAATCATATACGACAAAGTGCGTCATAAAATACGAATCGAAGATAAGCCTAATTAATATAAATAATAGTCATAGTAATCATAATTCTAAGAGTGTGCATATAAAGAACGACTAAATTTGACTTCGTATAAGGAAGTTATGATTTTTTGAAGTTTTTGTACAGGAGTGTGCGACACAGAAATCGAAATTTCAATTGGTTGAGTGTTAGGAAAAAACAACGTAAATGAGAGTTGGAGATCTCATAAATATGAATATGTTGATATGAAGACAATCGATAACGGAGTACGTATGAAGGACTTATATTTTTTTGCATGGAATTTAACAATGTAACCTCTATAAAATATGAACTTAACACAAAGTTAGAATTGGATATTAAGATCTAAAGGAAAGTTGTCGTAATCGGAATTACCTATGCATGGATACTAAGAATGCCGAAAACAAGCTCGTATGCGAAATTTACAGTTTTCGAAGATTTTCAAAAAAACCTGACCTGATGATGTGGTGGCCCGAGAGCGCACTACGTGGCAAGGTGGTGAACGAGTCTCCTACCTGACATGTCGGCGTGACACCACAAATTTTTAACATGTAGCATGGTCGGAGGAGGCACCCAACCTAACGACATAGACCAACAGGCGAACGAAACGTGGCACCTCAAAGGGCTAGACATTCCTTCCAGGCGTGGCGTGTCCTGGTCTGATGGAGTGGCACATCTCGTATTCGTCCTATAAATGTGAGCCAATTCAGCTATTTTGTCTCACACAATCAACCTTGAATCTCTATGATCTTTTTCCACCCTTTGATTCTGATTTTCTAAGCTTCTAACCACTTTGGGGAGGCATTGAGGTATCTAGGGGCCCGATGAAAAGGAGCTTTCAGGACAAGATTTTGTTTGTACAATTTCCGACCTTTTCACAAGAAATTCTATAAGTTAAGCTGCACTTACTATGCTTTAAGTGTAACTTATATTTATATTCGTAGTCATTATTATGAATGTAAAAATCAGATTTATCAGTGATTCTAGTTATAATATTAATTGATCTAATTACACGAATGATGTCTAAGCTAGCTTTAGTGAGATGTTTAAAGTGGGCTTTGCAAACAATATGCCCCGTGTACTAAATGGTTCCTACCGTCGATACGATCTTACTTGGTTATTTCTTATTTGATAGATCTCGATGTATTTATTGAGATTGTTGAGGAATCCAGGAAATAGTTACAAACCCTGTATAAATACAAATGAATATTGAAGCATATCATATTTAGGATGTTGAAAGGGATGAGCTGAAGTATTAGTCAATAGGGCTGTGCATGGGTCGTTTTGGGTCGGTTTTGGACCCCAACCCAACCCAACCCATAAATGATCGGTTTCTGGTTTTCAGAACCCAATAGGATCGGTTTCTGGTCGGTTCGGTTTCTCGGTTTCTAATATCGGTTTGGGCGGTTTCTCGGTTTCTTGGGTTCAACCCATACACTTACGGTTTCTGGGTTTAAACCCATGGGTTTTGGGTTTGAACCCATTTTCCAGAAATGTAACAATTAGTTAAATAATTAAAAAAACACCTAAGCTTCTTTTATATATATATATATATATATATATATATATATATATATATATATATATATATATATATATATATATATATATATAAACATAAAATAATACTTAAAAGCATTGGGTTTGCGGGTTCGCTGGGTCGGTTTCTCGGTTTTAAAGAGGGGTCGGTTTCTCGGGTTATTGGGTCGGTTTCTGGGG
The DNA here is from genome assembly GCF_052625555.1 of Lactuca saligna. Classification (NCBI taxonomy): domain Eukaryota; kingdom Viridiplantae; phylum Streptophyta; class Magnoliopsida; order Asterales; family Asteraceae; genus Lactuca; species Lactuca saligna. Next base: position 109,628,011 of record NC_136420.1, on the reverse strand, counting down.
GCAAAACCGAAACCGAACCCGGAAAGTCGGTTTTTACAAATTTAAAACCCACACCGTCGGTTTTGATTCGGTTTCGGTTTTTTTGATTTCGGTTTCGTGAGTTTTTGTAGGTTTCTCGGTTTCTTGGTTCGGGTTTGCTCACCCCTATTAGTCAATGAGCTAGCTTTCCTGAGGATCTTCCTCCTTAATCAAGTAAGTGCATAGTTAAGTTCAATAACATGAGTTAATACAAGTATCAATAAAAAGTATTAAATATCTACTGAAATTTTATATGTAAATTATATTCTTATTGTTTGAAATATGTGTTAAATGTATATTTGATGATATACGTTGTGAAAACTAGATATGGTTCTAAATGTGTTAAGATGTATATAAATGATAATAATAATAAAATTATTATTACTGAGAAGATAAAATACCTAATACTCTTTGTTAAGTATATACACTAAATTATGATAGTGTTGTATAAACATAGTTGGTATTGGAAGTTGATCATAAGCATTGTAGTCTTACTTAGTGATGATATAAGAGTTAAATAGGATGCTTATTTTTCAAGTTGATTTGAAAAAGTGTTAGTTGTAGCATTTACTATAAAGATATTACATAGGTAAGAAACTAGTGTTGAAGGATGATTATTCAAAGGGTGTGTGTGAAATGGGAACGGAGAATAGAACATTGTTAGATGATATTGATGACCAATGGGGTATGTTTCACGTGCATGAAAGCTATATTAGTACCCCTCCTTTTCCTATCAGACAAGTTATCATTTGTGTTTACAAAGTGATCGGACGTGAGTTATCATTTTTGTATGAGTCATCTTCTAGAATAAGATGGCGAATGGTGCCGCCGACCATTCTTGATAGTCCGGAAGAAACACTGGAAGCCCCATTACCCGTAGGTGTTGATTAATCATAGTATCTAGGTGTTTGGATTGGGTGTTCATTGGTGTACTCCATTCTTATTAAGGTTGTATTTTTTCACTTACACTAGACAAGGAATTTCCTAGCTGTATAGTCAAACATTTTCTTTAAATGATTCACCAGGTGTTTCCATTTATGAAGTAATCAAAAGTGCTTCGTCAGAGTGCCAAATTGGGTGTGTGTATCAGAACACTGCTAGATGACCACCCCTAACTGTAACACCCACAAATTTAGCTAGTCAATTAAAATAGAATAAGCTATAAAAATTAATTTTTTTATAGATGATTATTTAGGGTAAATAATCTTAAACAAGTTAAAGTATATGTGACAAGGATTCCATATATATATAAAACACTAAAATATGACTTCGTATGAAGAAGTTATGCTTTCCCAAAGTTTCGCAATTAAAACGACACAACTTTGCATAACATAAAAAATGAAATTTTGATAAATTACTTTTTAGCCTAAGAGATCTATAGTCATAATAGTCATTAAACTGAGAGCGTACATGTAGAAGACGTCCAAATTTGACTTCATGAGAGGAAGTTATGATTTTTCAAAGTTTTAGCACAACAGTGTGGGCATAGATATCAAAATACTAAACCATTGATTGTTAGCCAAAACAATCTAAACGAGAATTGAAAATCTGATGAATATGAATCTATTGATAAAATATAGTCGAGAACGGAGTTGGTATGTACAAACTATGAATTTTGCATGGGTTTTAACAGTTTAAACCTCCATAAATATGAATTTTTGTTACAACAAAAACTATGTCACACCCTCGACCTAATGGTGGAAACACCGAGCGATGTGACTTTTGAAATTATTGGCTTATGGAAGAGGACTTCGTGATGAGTTTCACCCAGAATCTCCATGTTCTTTTATTGTCTGTACATAGTCTTTTACATATGTTGGCTGACCTTGGAATACACGTTATTTTGAGAGTGTCAACATAATGTTGGTGAGTTCACAGGTTCATTAAGTATGAAAATACATTGTCGATGTTATTAGGTTAGCACTCGTTGAAATCTCAACCTAAGTTAGCGTGTTAGAGTATTTTCTAATGTTTTTGTTGTAGGATTCAGATAGTTTAGTCACTAAATCTGAATCCTGATTTGGATAGAAGGGGTATATTTTACTTGTTACCTTAACTTAAGGTTAGTGTTTTGATAATATTATACTACCATTTATGTTTCATATTATAGGTACTGCTTCTCAAGGCGTACCTTGAGATTTATGGATATTTAGTTTAATGATTGTAGATCAAATTCGTTTCCTCGAGTTTGAGTGAACTATCGCTATGTATAGTATTAGCAGTTTATGATAGTTTAGTTTTAGTTTGATCTAATCTTGCTTCATCGATTTTGTGTGTACTATCACTACTTAATTAATTCTTAATAGTAGTTTATGATAGCTAGTTTTAGTTTACAATGTTAGGATGAGTTCCAATAATCGAGCTATAACTGTTGATCCCGAAAGAAATACCACGACACTTCATCGGACGTCGCTATGTTCAGAAAGTTATGCACGCTTCGACTTGCCATTCGGTTGTAGTTAGCAACGACAGGTGGGTGTGTCAATCCCATATAGATCTATACATATCTCTCTCACTCACTTAAGAATTAACGATTATAGGTCGGGCGGTAGCTGAAAATCTATCAACGTGTTGATGAATTGTGTCTTATCTAACTGTTATCGTGTTGTTATTTGCTTTCTGTTTATACGGTTTTACTTATTATTATTATTATTATTATTACTATTATTATCACTATTATTATTATATATATATATATATATATATGTGTGTGTGTGTGTGTGTGTGTATTTATTTATTTATTTATTCAGTGTTTAGTGTGTTTTGTGTAGCCGAGACTTTGGGCAGAGTAATACTAGGTACTAAGCTTATCCAAATATGACTATAATAATGAGTTCAACGTTTCTTGGAAAGTGACCATCAGAACAACTAGGTATGCTCTTATCTATCATAGTGTTATAGCATAACAACTAGGCATAATATTAGCATCAAGAGTTTGGCCATAGTAACTACCGAGCCTAATAACATCCTAATGCTATTGGCATAATTAGCTAACTATAATTAGTAATAAATATGTAAAGTTGCATTGTAGACATGTATCCCCCCCATCGGGAAAACAGTTGGAAAATGGTGCTGTGAAACTCTCTAGTGAGTTATGAGATCAGTGATGTAGGGTAGAAGATCCACAAGTTCGACACTAGAGAGACGCTCAGGAGTCATTTGACACAAATTTTATGAGAGAAATGGAGAGAGAAGTGTGTGTTGAGGTGCGAGAAAGGATCAACTAAGACTTGTTATTTATAGGGATTTTGAGCTGTAGGACGCGCATTGCATGCCGTGCATATACGCGAGAGCCGTACGATGCTGCCACATGTCACTTCGTAGAGTACCATGTCACATTATAACTAGACATATCAAGTGTCAGGTGCACATGACGCACTGCACGCGAGCACACATGATTGGGATATTAAACTTTGAAATTTCTTAACTCTCACGTAAGTACTCTGTTTCCTACGACTTTTATATATCCTTGTTGATCTCAATGATCTCTACAACTTTCCTTTAGGCCGTTTTGTTTAGCTTTGACTTTCATTTTTTGACTAGTTTTTATTATTGTTAAAGATCATATCTCCCTCATATGATTTCCGTTTGAAGCGTTTTTTGCTCCATAAGTCCTACTTTAGCTACTACTACGTTTGTCTAGTTGGCGAATTTTCCCAAAAGTAGACGAATGTCCTTCTAGTTTTCGTCAACATTAATTTTTAGTACCACAAACATTTACTTACTATAAATGTCATAACTCACCCATACACTGTCGGATTCCTGCGAAATCTATATTTATGGAATTACAGTAGCTTGTTGAATCTAAATGTGTTAACCTGCTCACAAAGTGATGCAACTTTTTATGCACTTATTTTTGAGCTTATTCTTTGACGTTAATAAGAGTGATGGTTGAACTTTTTGGAACTTTTTGGAATTCACATCCTCCCCTTGTTAAAGGAAATTTCATCCCCGAAATTCAAGTCGTAATTCTTGTCGAGAAGGAACTTGGTTGGGAGTATCTTAATGGATTTTAACTCTCAAAAATTATTTCTCGGGTGTAGTCTTAGAGAAGTATTCTCTTCTTAAGGTTTGTTTTTTCAATGAGGTTGTGATCCATTTTGGGTTTTATTGAGTATTTGTTGATTAGCGAAGTAGTTGGAAATGTATTCTAACTTGTATTTAATTTTACACTAAGAGGAAAACCATTCTTATTTTGTTTGACACTAATAGGAAACCTAAATTTTCTACTGATCAATCATGCTAAGGTTCTCTTGAAACTCTACTTTTTCGTTCTACGATCTTGTCGGTCGTTTCTATTTTAGGAGTGCTTATGTGTCTACTTTGAGTTGTCATTTCCCATTTCTTATATAAATTGTTTTTTGTTAAATATGGTGATCCTTCTTACTATGTTTATCTTACATTTGAATTCTTGACCTGACTTAATTGGGTTTTGTAGAGTTTGTTCAGGTTTCCACTTCTACCTAAATGTTGAGGGTTCTCTTGAAATGTTGAGTAGTTACTTAACCTAGTGGTTTATCGTGAATTTCTTAGCTTGTCTGAAATGATTAATTTGATACACTTTTTAACTAATTACATGGGTAGTAAGTGTTATCGTGAGGGTCATATTTATATGGATTATAGTCGTATGGCCTTTCGTGACATATGTTTTTGGTTTTTGCATTCTATCCTCTTTGTATGGTTGTGTGGCATGGATTCATAGAGTGAGAGTTTCTCTAGGGTTACAATGTATCTTACTCTAATTTGGCATGTTCAAGCCTTAGGGGTTTTATCTTCTTGTGTTCCTTTTTGTTCCTTAACTCCTTATTATAGTCGGGTGGGTGATACTTATACTTATACTAGGTTTGACGTGTGTTTTCTACCTTTGGGTTCTTTCTATAGGTAGAGTTCTACTACTATCAAATGATTAATACCTTTTTAGAGGCTTAAGGGTGCAATATTTATCCCTAAGATTCAGATCTAGGTATTATACCAGTTAAGTGATATACTATAGTTAATAATCTTACGTAACTCTTTCCTAACACTGTTGTGGGTTCGTCGGATGACTTTTATTTCCGTTGCCTAAGGGTTTAAGCTAGTTTCTCTTTTGTCCTTGTGGACAAATTATGACGGGCTACTAACGATTTTCTCGGTTGTTACTATGTTAAAGATACCTTTCTAAAATTTTGATGTTGGGTTTAAATTTTTCGGGTTTGCATTTATGTTAATTAAATATCATAGCAACATTTTTGTTTATCGCACTCCAGGTAGGGTTGTTGACTCATGTTAGTTTTCATTCTTTCGTTGTTGGCTAATGGCCATTTTGGTGCGTCTAGAGCTCGTTTTTAATTTAACGGATGAGCATTCTAGGTAAGTTTCTAGGGTTTCAGACTTGATAAAGTTATCCAAATCACTACTAGAAAAGTGACCTTTAATGACACGCAATTTATGACATGCACGGATTTAAGATACGCAAAACTTTATGACGTAAAAATAATGTTATCTATCTTAGAATTTAAAGGATTTAGGACATGCATTTGTCCGTGCCCTAAAATTAGTGTCGAAAATAAAAAATAAAAGAAATACAGAGGGCGCCTATCATAAAATGTGCGTCATGTGAGTGTGTCGCTTTATTTTTTTTTAATGAAACACGTGTTTTAAGGGGGAAAAGAAATCACAAAAAACAAGCCCCCGCCTATTCGATCGCAAAAATTAAAACCCCCGCCTCTTCGAATTAGCAAGAAAACGCACTAGGGCATTCGTCTTAATCCGTAGCATCCTCAATTCCCCGATCCATCACCTCCACCAATAACCTAATCCTCGGTTCCAAAATTTTCTTACACTCTTAATCGAAATCAGTATAGACATCCCCTCCCCCTACTTCACCTACCCTCTACCCTAATCCAATTTGAGTCGACGACTCCTCATTTTTCTCTTAGATTTGAGACACCTCTTGCATAAAAAATAGGAGGTAGAAAGGTCAATTTTCTGAGATTTGAAACTATATGACTCGAATTAGAGGTTGAAGATCAGAAATCGAAGGTTGCAAGTCAGATTTGGGATCGAAAGTCAGAGGTTCAAGCTACGATAGGAAGCATCAAGATGCGGAAAACCAAAGCGGAGGAGGCATTAGGTTCGAAGATTGTTCTCTTCTTTTTCATGTATGTTCCCTGGATTTCTTTCTCTTACATTCAATCTCTAAAGATTCTTTTATTCCCCAAATCAGGTACGCAGATGGTTCTCTTCTTCTCCATCTGTTTTTGGAGTGACGACCTCTCCTCTTAACCTAAAGGGTATTTTTGACATTTTTGTTTTTGTTTTTGCTAATGAATATTTTTTGTTGATTTGTGTTTTGTTTGGTTTATTGTGTAGGGGTTCTTGCAATGTGGTCATTACATGAGCAAATTAAGCAAATGGAAGTTGCAGTTGAGCATGCTGCACAATCAAGTTGAAGAAGAAGCAACTGGTAATTTATGGGGGCAAGAGATGCTGGTGCTAAAGAAGAGCTTCACCAGGTGTATTGTGTGTCTGAAAGAATAGAAGGCAATCCTTTTCTAGGTGTATTGTGCTAAAGAAAACCTTCTTCCCATTCCATGATATTTACTTATGATTCTTCTCGGTTAATGATATGAAGACATGAGAGAATGATATATGTAAGCAGTCCTTCTGTTTCTCTCAACTGTTGAGTTATTTCATGAGAATGATATATATTTCTTTTCAGGTTGTAGATGTTGGAATTGAAGTCATTAATTCAATCTAGAGAGTATATATTCAATCTAGAGACACAGGGGTAAGAATCAAGTACTCTAGCTAGTATATGTGTATGTATGATGTTTGTAGGGATAATCTGATGTAATTTTGTTTTTCTCTTTGAGCAGGCAACACTGGTTCGTTCCAAAAGTCACTTGTTTTCTGTATTAGGTAGCATTCAAACACAAGTTGGAACCTTTCTTCAAGATAAAGACAATTCTTTTGTTCTATCATAGATCAAAAGAATATCCTTCATCTTCAATAAGTGTTCCACCTTGTGTTTGAATACCAAATACTTTAGAGAAAACAATTATTGATAATATGAGCATGGGAGTAAATAAAATCATTGATCTATATTTATGCTTGTCCTTTTTAGACAATTTGCAAGAACTGTAAGCGTAATACTTCCCTTGTTATTTTCTACACTATTAAATACACAAAACTGTTGGTAGGAATATCATTGACTTCAAAGATCAAGCTCAAAATGAATGGTTATTTGTAGATGATACTGAAGAAAAGGTCACCAGTTCTCGGAATGGATTTAGTCAACACAGTCAAACTACCTCATCTGAATACGGGGAATGGATGTGCATTCCAATGCTATGGGTTGATGTTTTAAATACATATTCACCATGAGTATCTTCTCTAGTTGGGTGGAGAGCACCATTTGGTTAAGAATACAGTCAAATAATTTAGTCAAAATGTCAATGATAAGCATCCCATTAATCATAACATTCAGAGTGTTAATTATTTTTGCATTCCCTAAATCTATTTTTAAAGTGTAAATACTTTATAATGAAATGTTGTATAATGTTTATCTGGTTAACATCCTATTTTATTACAAGAATGTACCATGGTTGCTACTTGAAGAAGGCTTGTGCTCTTAACAAATTGACCCGAGGGTCAAATAATATGGATAAAACCTCTTGATTCGTTGAGTCTAGAACTTATCAAATATCAGGGCAATTAGGTATGTTATATTAATGCATAATGTAGGATTAAATAAAAAAAATATAATTTAAGACAGTTGGCAGGATCAATGATAGTTGTTTTCAACTGTCAAGGCCCTTTGGATACTCTAGTATTTGTGGGAAGTGGGCTGGTTTCAAGAAAGTTATCTAGTTCGGTTGTTGATGTTCCTACATCACCTGCCTATGAGGCAATCATGAAGAATAAAGAGGCTGAGGCAGTGGCAACATTTGACAGGGTTCCATTCTCTTATGTATCAACCAATTTAACTTTTAATACTGATAATTATGCATGTAAGTTGCACATACTTTTTCTTCTTAAATCAATGAATTAAAAATCATGTTTCATAGAGAACATGGGACAAACATTTTGTAGATTGTAGATTTATATGGAATTAGAGCAAATCTTGTAGATGGTGGCGAGATTCACGGGGCAGGAAATGCATGGATTTGTCCAGAGGTACTTATCGCTTGTTGATAATGCATCATCTTCTCTATCTTAGCATGTAATGTATTTCATATTGTTTGTGTACAGTTAATTTAAGACAGTTTTGCCATCGTTTATGGCTTCAGATCATTAATTTTATCGTCAACTTCTCTGTATTTTCAGATCATTAATTTTACTGATCTTGGATTTTCTATTTATTTACAGGGAGAGGAAGATGACATAGCAATGGATGTGAACTTTTCTGTAAATCTATGCTTTGATAAAATCATGGATCGGTATGTTCCTGGTTATAATCTTCTTGTACCCTTCAAGTTAGGGGATTTGAATGGAGGTATAATACTCTCTGGCTCATTTCTTAAACCGTCAGACTTCAGCCACATCTAATGTATTTCTCTTTAAGCAGAAAGTAACTAAAGAACATTCGGTTATCGTTTTTTTTCTTATATCATAGGAGATTCGATATTAAGTGGACTACACCAAAAGCTGAAGGATCATTTGGAGATGCTCGATATATCACATGAAAGCATCACCATCAGTTCTTCATCCATTGCTTTTGAGTTGTTTACAAAAGTTCAAACATATTACCCTCATGAAAACTGGCAAAATATAAGAGAGTTTGATGCCACGCCTAATGTAATTATTGAAGGAGTGGAGTTGGATTTACATATGAGGGAATTTGAACTTTTCAACTTGGTTTCCTCATATGCATTTGATTCTCTAATGCCGATTAATCTAAAATCAACCGGAAGAATCAAGTTTCAAGGAAAAGTTGTGAAGCATGTTATTTGCATTTTAGATGAACAACAAACAAATACAAATGGTGAGAAGACCGAGGTGTCAAAGATTCTTTCCGGTGATGTTTCAATCATGGGTCTTAAACTAAATCACTTGATGCTAGCACCTCAGTTAGCTGGAGTGCTCAACATCTCACGTGTGTGTATTAAGGTCTGTCTGTCTGTCTCTACCTTTTACCTTTTATTTATTTTCCCAAAAACACAAGCTTGCAGATATATCCTACAAAAGGGGAGGGGGTGCTTATCAAACGAAGGTAATTATGATGAACTTGTAGTAAAAATGGGATATACAAAAAATGAAGATGGTGCATCGGATATATGAAAAGCCAACCTTATCACATCAAGCTCTCCATGAAGATTCGGGAAACTTTCTCCTCGTGACATGCAAATGTGATCCTGTAAGCTCCAATCCATACAAATAAACCCCATATACTATTATCCCACCAATATACAAATAAACCTAAACAGTAGCTATGTTTGCTCCCTTGTTGGAGATTAAGTATGTTCTTATTACAATTTGAATTTTTGGAGAGATGTATATAATACAATATGTCTGCACTGTTACAAATCAATTAACTTATGAATTTTTGAATGTGTATAATATAGTATGTTCATTATCTTCAATGGAAATACTCGTTAAGCTGTTTCAATTTGATGGTGGCAACGTCTAAAGCCTCAAGAGTTTTTCTTTGATTTGCCTGGTTAGTCATTAATTTTTTTTTTCTTCAAATGGTTAAAAAACATATTCAATTAATTGAATTGAAAACATGTGTGTAAAGCTGAAGAAGATCCAGAAATTCATTTCGGAGAACTTAAAAGATTTTATTTAACAGAATTACAAGTGGCAACGAATAGTTTCAGCAATAAAAACATATTGGGTAGGGGCAGATTTGGGGAAGTCTTAAAAGGGCGATTAGCAGATGGGTCCCACGTTGCTTTATGAAAGATTACTTTTTTACCCATACATGGCTAATGGAAGTGTAGCATCATGTTTGATAGGTATTATTATTTATTATTTATTTATTATTCATCATTCCTTAATTTTTCTTCTATTAAGTCATTCTTTTTGCATTAAGTGAAAAGGAAACACAGAGTATTATGGATACTTCATAAGAAACATCTTTCAATCTTATCAATTGTGTATCTGTACTAGATACTTCATAAGATTTATGGTTTGCTCCCTGTTTTTAATTTAGTCCCAACTTGTTGTGCTAATCTGTCAAAACAAAATTAATTAATATATAAATATATAAGATATTAATAACATCACATCAACTATCTTTTACTTCCTTCAAGTGAAAACATATTTCTTTTACCTTCATCAATTTATTGATATTATCTTTCAATATTTCAGGGTAGATACTTCTTTAAGTGATGCATGTAGTGACTGAGAAGAAGTCAATGTAAGTGGTCATGTTGGTGTTTAATAATCTGTTAATGAGATGAGAGGGAGAGGGAGAAGTAAGACTAATCTCACTATTGATTATTGGTATTGCAGGAAATTTCAAAGTTGAGGTACGATTTGTGTCCACGGGTGATGAAAGAAAGAAAATTTTGGAGGATATATTTTCTCCTAGTAAATACTCATTTAACTTTGTAAGTTACTTTCCATTATCATCCAGTCCAAAAACAGTCTATAATATTGAGTGAGAAAATGGTTGTTAGTTAGCTGAGTTTGAAATTTTGATTAAAGTTATGAAAAGCGATACATAGAAGAAAAGGAGAAGAGAAAATGTTATGAAAAGGTGAAGGAGGATGTTGAAAGTGTTTCTTCTAAAACAGAAGAAGCAACAGAAAACCAAACTAGATCACATAGAGCTAGAGTGCAAGCTGTTGATAGAAGCAATCAAAGAAGCCGCAACAATCATGGCCAAATGTTCGAAAGTAAAGAGGAATCTCATCAAGAAGTTGACTTACTCACTGAAGCTAAAAGACATAAACACTAAGTTGCTGAAAATCTTTCAAATGGAAGTTGAAGAATTTCAGATTCGGGACATTAGGCAGAGACATCTGATCACATAGAATTGCAGCTTTATTTTCAATATTCAAGGAAAAGAAATACTCAAGTCAGGTATGTTATCTACCCCACTTCTTGTTTTGACAAAAAATATGTAGTTGGGTGCCATACTAGCTCTATCATATCATCTTGTATTGTATTGCACGTTAAGTTACAGATTTGCCATGTGCAGGTTCTGACAGCTCTAGCAACCTCCTTCCATGCCCTGCAGCCTCTCAAAGTTCCTGCATCAGGTTATTCTTTTAGAAAGGAAATTTTCAAAGGAGATTGTCAAAGGAGAATTTAGTCATGGGTTTCTTTTAATGTTGTACATGTTGTGTTTTCTATAATAAATATTATGCAATATTAGCAATGTGTTACATTTACTTACTATTGGAATGATTATTTGTATTTGATATATTAGTGCAATGAATTATCTTTATTGTTTATGGTATTTTATTTTGTGTTATGATAATTTTAATGTGTTATTTAATTTGAAAACTAGTAAACCTATTAAAAATATAAATTTTTTAAAACATTTAAAATTATGACACGCAAATATGCGTGTCATCTTCCTTTATGACAGGGACTTCCTTGATACGCGTTGTGTGTCATAAACATGCATGTCGTAAGGTTACGATACGCAAATGCGTGTCGTCTTCCTTTATGACAGGCCTTCCTTGATGCGTATCGCATGTCATAATTGCGCGTCGTAAATGCGTGTCATAAATGAGCGTCGTAAATGGGCATCGTAAATAGACGACGTGCAAAAGCGTGTCGTCTCTCGTTATGAGAAGGCCTTCGTTGACACGCATTTGCGCGTCGTCTGAGTGTTTTACAAAACACATTGCGCGTCATAAAAGGCTGTTTTTCGAGTAGTGAATTAAAAAAAATTCGAGTTTCAAGGAATGCGTTTTGGGCATGAGGTTGTGCAGAGCATGTTGGGACTAGGTTTAAAATAAGTGTGTTGGTCCCTCCTCCTTGTCGATGTACAGTTCCGATTTCTTTTTCACTTTTCGTGATTTCTAGGCCCCACAAGAGGTTTTCATTCAGTGTTTTCTGGGTTTTGTCGTTTTCTTCCATCAGATTCTATTTCCTTCCTGGTACATGTGCCCTAATTCCTAACATCTTTCCATTGATAATGGATTCAAATTTCTCGTTTTTAAGTTCGTGAGAATTTTTGGGTTTTTCCAATTATTGTGTGATATTGTGAAATTGGCGAGTTAGATAGATAGTATACTGACCGATTCTAGTAGCTATAAAGTTGATTATTGTTAAAAACTCGTGATACTGCTCTAATATGAAGCATTTCGAGTTATTATTATTATTATTATTATTATTATTATTATTATTATTATTATTATTTTATAACATAGGGTTTTGGGTCAATCCAAATTTCTATTGTGTTTTAAGTCATATTGGTGGCGTGATTCTCTTGTGGAAGTACCGATTATCGAACCCCTATGCTACCTACACTGAAATTTGGACGAAATCGAGACTAATTCAGATATTTTCTTCATCGTGTTCTTGAGGCGCGCGACACATATGAAGATGCTTAGGGCGCATCTTCATATGCGTGCCGTGCATGACGAACTGCGTGCGAGTTCAAAATTTTATAGATTTTCCTATTCTCAAGTTTTATTTTAATTTGCTAATGTTCCTAATTTATTTTCTCATGTTCCACGATGAACAAACGACAATGAGTGGGGTCATTTCTTTCGTTCCCGAACACTCTTCATGACCAATATTCTTACATTAGGAGGGGTTCATGGATGTTGACTAAGCATATCATCATTCCGCAGTCCCTGGACTGGCACATCGAGGGGGATTTATGTTTGACGACAGTGTTGGAGCTGTTTCTTACATGATCTCTTTGTAATGAGACATGTCTCGTGAATTTCGTCAGTCACGCCTAGCACCACTTGTTTGGGGTTTCGGGAGATCATCTTCAAGGAGCTTGTTATAGAGTTCCTTTCTATTGGTAGTTCAACTAGGGGACTAGAGTTTGTTCAGGTGACTAAACCTTGTCTTTCATGTTGGGTGGAGTGGCTCTATTTTGCAGTCTATTAGAGTTTGGGCAACGATTAGTGATATAGTCTACAAAGGATACCAATCATCCTTTCATGGACACCTACATAGACAGTTGTAATCTATCGGAGTTGAGAGAATACAACTATTTAAATGTCTACGCCCTCGCTGGTGGGGATTATATCTCAAGGTCGGTGAAGGAGAGCTGCTTCAGATCTCCTGTGCACCGGTTCATGGACTCCTTATCGCCTCTAATATCCATCATTGTGACGAGCACGAAAAGTTCCCTTCCGCCGACCTTTTTCCTATGTCGTTTCTTGTCCACAACGACATTCACCTCCACATCCCTTTTATTATTGCCTCCCTCCTCTCCTCGAGTTTAGCTATGGGATCTCAGCTACAGAGTTGATACTTATGGGCTGACTTATTTTCCTCTGTGGAGCTTAGACGAGGAGACTTTGATATGGTTATGAGCAGTTTTTCATGGACCATATTGGATTTTGTTGATTCCCCTTGATGGTGCTTTTATGCCCATCCGTTAGGTGGATCTGGAGCATGGAGAGGAGAGAGATTTTGAGCAAGGTTATCACCAACAACATGTTCGATGCGCTCCCCCTACTCCTCGGTGGGTCTAGCCCGAGATAAACATAACCCATATCTCTAGGTACATGGATGAGATGATTAGGGAGGTTCATGATTTTCGTAATTGCTAGAAGAAATCAACGGGGGCTATGATCAATTGGTTTGATTTTCAAGGATTACTTATCCTCTTTACCAACGACTAGGTGATGGTTCGGGCACATCAGGGATGTGTCATGATAACGATGATCATGATGATGATGCCGATGGGGATGTAGAGGAGTATATTGGCTAGTAATATTTGTGTTGTTACTTTTTAGGTATGTAGACTTCTTTTTATTTTTATTTGTTTTAGTGATGATGTATAGGCGTATACGCTCCATTTTTGTTAAACAACTCTACAATGTATCTATGTAGATCTCTTTTTGGTATTGTATATCATTTTATATCTTTGTTAGTTTATCATTGTTTTTATTTTATGCCTTTTTGGATTGTCCAAGCTTTTACTTTGTTAATTACCATATTTAGCTTTAGTAGTGCATTATACCCATTCAAAATAAAACATAGCTAATCAGTTCTATGTCTAGTCTTGGCTTGGCCAATGTAATATTAAACTTATCTACGGTACTCAACCTAAATTCTTGATTCCTCGTGTCATTTTAGCTTTGGTTTTGTACTTCAAGACTATCAAATAAGGATCATCCAGGTGAAGTACCAGAGGGCAGGACCATTTTAGCATATAGCCATTCTGAAATCTAGCAACCCAAGCGATATTCCAAACTAGCCACCTCCCCCGTAAGTAGTTTATTAGTTGTGTATTTTAATAATACTTTTAGTTGTAGATCCAATGACAGATCTTTATAGAGCATATGTCCCTAGGTTATAGTCATATTTCCGGAAGAATTACTAATTCGCTATAACCATAAAGCTCTCACACCAATCTATCACACCCTTGGCCTGATGGCAGAAACACCAAGCGGTGCGAATTTTGAAGTCATTTGCTTATGGAAGAGGTATTCATGTTGAGTTTCTCCCTGAATCTCCATCTTCTTCAATAGCCTGATAGTCGTCTGTACTCTGTGGTTAGTCTTTTACCTCTATTCGTTAACCTAGGAATATATTTTATTTTGAGAGGGTCAACATAATGTTGGTAAGTCCGCATGTTTTGTAAGTATGAAAATACTTTGTCGATGTTCTTAGGTTATGTCACACCCCCAAACCGTCAGGAAAACAACGGCGGAAACGTCCAAGGGCGGCGACATCATACGTAGTATCCCAACCATTGTACATAGTAAGCATAGTAAACACAACAATTACCTTACAATAAGAATATTTACATTTGTTTAAAAGCATTGAAAACACAGTTTATATACATCGGTATAAACAAAAGTAAAGACGAGACTTCTATATGCCCCGCCTTCTCCAAAAGTAAGCGTGATACCTATCTATAGTTGACCTGAGAATACAAGTAGTTTAAGAAATATCAAAATAAAGCTGGTGAGTTCATAAGCGGTTGATTCTGGTGAAAGAAAATGTTTCTTTGATTTTATGAAAAGTTGTTTCCAAGGAAAATCCCATATTTCCTTATACAAGAAGTTTGATTATCCATTTGTTAAACAATCTGTTTATGAAAAATTGCGTTATCCCAGGAAAAACCTATCTTTTCCTTAAAAGATAATAGTTGGTTATCCATCCGGAAATGAAGTGTACAAGTATCTACCATACTTGTATCGTTAGATGAAGTTTCCTTGAAAACTCTGTTACTCTCAATGAGATACATTAGTGTAAATACAAAAATAAAACTAACAAGTAAGTAGTGAACTAATTCCTAAGGGTATTATTGATAGTCTCTTGTAATCAAAACAATTATTACTTTGAGGTTAGTTCACTAAGTTCATTATTACCAAAAGTAAATCTCCATTATATAAGTTTCAAGTTCTATAACCATACAATAAACTGGATATGGCGCGTAACGGGGCCCAATATCTTTTATGACTTTGTCATCCGTAGACTTGTCGGTCCTACTAAAGCTAGTAGCAAGGTGCGGGGTAGTCAGTCCCATATAGATCTAAACACAATATTCACGTTCTCCCTCCAAGAGATTCTGGTTAGAGGGTTAGTCCTACACTCGCGTATTCTGGTGGAGTGTTACCAAGGACGTGTCTCCAATCTTAAGAATAATGAATTTAGAAGTAATAATATAGTAATTCCTATTTTATGTTTGACATGAATCCTTTGTAAATATAAAATATAACATTTATAATGAGATTCACGAGTTTCCTTGCTTTAGTTTGAAAACTATCTCTACAAGTTGATTTCTTAATCGGTTGGTATTTTTGTGTTAAAAGCATGCTGAACATGTAAGTATTTCGTACGAAGTAATACGTTTTGAGTACAAGTTCCCTTGTACTTTTGCTTGTATTCCCCGCTGAAAACATGAAAAACTCAGAAAAAGGTGTAGGAGTATGAACTCACCTGTAGTGAGTGGAATGGATGGAAGTTCTGGGTAGGATGCTAGGTGTTAAGTGAGGACTTGAACACACCCACGGACCGTATGTAACATGAAGTGATACATAATGGTATTTAATTAGTTATTGAATCACTAATTAGTAAGTAAGGATACTTTGATGCCGGAAAACTCTTTGATTCAAGTGTTAGGAGTTGCATCTAAGGGGAGTACGGCCTCACTTTGGAGTTTACTCTTCAAATGGTAGCCTTTAGGGGTGTTTACGGTTCCAAGACCATTTCCCCCATGAGTTTACGGTCGTAAACTCATCGCAATGGTGTCATTGGGTGCTCAAAGTTGTTAAACTACTCAAGGAATTATGCTAGACTCAAATCAAGGGCTATGGAAGTGATTGGGGCTCAAAATGACCCTTCTTTGGAGTTTACGGTTTTTGAATCCCTCCTTGCGGATTTTACTGCTATAAACACATGAGTTTACAGCCGTTAACTCATATTTGTCCCTTCCTTATGTGTTTTGGTGCATCTAGGTTAAGCATGCAAAGTTCTAGCCACTTATACAAGTCATAGAAGGTGTTAAGGGCATTTTAACACCCTTAGAAGGTGTTTACGGTTTTTGGAGGTTCCCCAACCATAAACTCAAGTTTACTCCTTTCATTTCGTGTTTTGGGGTTCTTAGATCATTCATGCAAGTTCCTACGTCATTAGCCAAGCATTGGAAGGAGTTTGGGGCATCAAAACCCCTTTTTGGGGTGTTTACGGTTTTGGGAGGTTCCCAAACCGTAAACCCAATGTTCTTGGGGGTTTTTTGGGTGTTTAATCCATGGATTTTCAAGTATGCTAAGTAAGCAACTAGCTAGGAGGGGTTTACTTACTTATGTGAAGCTTGAAGGAGTGTTTCTTGACCAAAATCTGAAATTGTAGAGAAAGAGTAGAGAGAGAAAGTTTCTAGTGTGTGAAAAAGGTGGAAATGAAGACCACTCAACCCTTATATAGGGTTGAGTTTACGGCCAGGGTGGGGGTCCACCAAACATTAACCGCAAACGAGGGTTTTCGCGTGATTTTTCATTTTCCGTCACGTATGAAACTACGACAATAACTCTAATTGATTTACTTAACTCAAGAAGTTAATAGAAAACTTTTAATAAAAATAAATATTCACTAACAGAATTGGGTTACAGTGACGGAATTGTTGGAATAGTGTCTAAGGCTGCAACTATATTAGGCAAGTATTTGATCCGGTTGTGCATGGTCCTTTTGGGTTGCCTTCACCATAGCAACTTGATGGATGATTTGTTAAGAGAGAGTGTGACAACCCTATTTTTCCCAAAAGCATTGTAAACACTCGAAAGCTAAAAACAACGAAATTAACCTCGAAAATAAAGTGTTCAGGTATCTAAGTTGGGATGCATCGAATATTAGATATCATGCCCAGGTTTCCAAAAGCATAAAGAACACTCAAAACCGAGTTATATTGAAGAAATTATAACCACTCGTATAATTACGACACGACGTTAAAACATAATTTGACGTAAAAAGTGGAATCTCAATAAAATACATTTTAGCCTTAAAGTATCTAAACAAAAGTCGTAGATCTCGTTGAAAGATGAGCGTGCATAAAAAGATCGCCCAAATTGGACCTCGTATGAAGAAGTTACGAATTTTCAAAGTTTCGTAACAGTAGTAGAGGGCTAAAAACTCGGATTAAAGATCGAGTGTTATTTAGCTATCGCCACCTAAACGGAAGTTGAAGATCTCCTCGGTGGTAATAAAACAATCAAAAGACAAACAAAAACCGACGTCGAATAAAGAACCTATGGAATTTTAACGAACTTTAGGAGGCCCGGCCTATTAAAATTATATCATTAAAAATAAATTCAAAACTAGCCGATGGAGTCTAAATGAAAGTTGTAGAGCATAATCTCACCTACGCGTGGATATAAAGAACGCGAAAAACGGAGCTCGTACGCGAAAGTTACGGAATTTAGAAGTTGGAAGCAGGGATTACGCCCCGCGTACTAGACCCAGAGTCGAGTCCCATCGGCCCGCCCAAGCTACGCCTAGCTAGCCAGGAGCCGTAAGCCATGATGTATCTCTACGCCCAGCGTAACGACGTACGCGCTGCGTACGTGAGTACGCCCAGCGTACTCCAAAATTACGCCCCGCGTACGAGGCAAATCCAGCCTATAAATAGAAGGCTTAAGCTCGAGTTTTTGCACACAAATCACAATCCCCCAGCCATTCTCTCATACTTCTAAGCTCCAGAGACCCTCCCCTCACCTCGGTTTCCGCACTCGATCCCCCGACGAAAGATTTACGTTGCAGAGATCCCCGAAGAGCCCGACGACGCAACTATCCGCGATCGAAACTCTGCTCAACTCTAGCCCCTCTCTTCAAACTTAACGAGTGAGTTCATACCCCTACTTTTTAATCCTTTTCATGTTTTAGGGGGGAAATACAAGTACATTACACGTTAAAAGTATCGTTTTATAAACATAAATGAAATTTCTAACTTCGAATATCGATACAAACATCTTATGTATACAAGGGCGATTATATCACTAAGTTATTTCTACGAAATGGAACATACTATCTGTGTAACAGTTCAAATTTTCAAATAAATTTTTCATTTAAAATAAAACATCATTATTCAACAAAAGAGTTTATTCCAAGTTTATTGCAAAAATATAAATAACGAATCCTCAAGATCTTCAACAATGGCAGTGTGTACGTGTCACGCCGGCGCCTTCCCACGGTCATCACTAGTACCTGAAAACATAAACACAACTAGTAAGCATAAATGCTTAGTGAGTTCCCCAGTATACGACTTACCCACATACGCCTTCCGGCCCGGACCTTTCGGTCCACATAACTTTGCCTTCCGGCCCGTAACATAATCGCCTTCCGGCCCATAACATATCGCCTTCCGGCCCGTATTAAGTTGCCTTCCGGCCCATAGTATTTTGCCTTCCGGCCCATAATAGTATAAAACATAACACATATAACATATCACACATAACACATAAGTCATACATCATACCGTCCTTTCTATCACATAAAGCCTCGCCTTCCGGCCCGTATAAGCATACATCACATATAAGCATACATCACATATAAAGCATCTACCTCTCTAGACATAGCATAAATATAACACATACGACCTTCCGGTCACGCAGTCAAACCCTTCCGGGTGAAGTATAGTGAGAAGACTCACCTAGTAGTATGCAAGCTATACACCCTTCGAGCCACTCGCACTCGATCCGCTAATCTGCAGGCTCCCTATAATACCACATACCTTTATTAATGATCTTATCAAACAAGACAACTGGCCCTACTAATTTACATACAGGTCAACGGTCAACTTGACCGGACTCGTCGAGTGCAAAGGCAACTCGACGAGTCTAGACACCCCGACTCCACTCGCCGAGTCTAAAGAACGACTCGACGAGTCCCAGTAAGTCTTCAAGCTACTCGCCGAGTCTGAAGAACAACTCGGTGAGTCCTAGTGAATCTTCAAGCTACTCGCCGAGTCTGATCATTGGACTCGGCGAGTCCTCGCCATGCAGTCAAACAACTGTCTCCTGTAATTCGCATGATTCCGTAATATATAAATATGGGGCTTCCTGGACCTTTACACATTCTATTACTGGGATTTAAACGCTTATAACAACACTATAATCTATCAAATCCTTAAATGGGTTTCCTAAACCCTAGATTCGTGTACAACACCAAAACTACAGAAATGATCCGAGGATTACCTGGAAAACGTTTTCCCTGTGTCCCCAACCTTCAGAGCTCGACCCCTTGATCCTCCTTTGATCACCACCTTGCCTCTCCTTGCCTAACAATCTCTTCAAGCTTCCACTAGCCTTCACCCTTGTTCCAGACGCCCACAGACTTTTCGGTTATCTTCAATCGGCCAAAAGACGAGACATGACGGCCCTAAAAGCATCATATACGATCCAGAATCAAAACGGCTAGGGTTTCAGCTGAACAGCGTCGACTCGCCGAGTCCCTAATGGACTCGTCGAGTCCAGTCGCGAATCTGTGACCAAAACCGCGGCCCTACTCGGCGAGTCAGGCACCAACTCGCCGAGTCCCCTCCTAAATATGCCCCAAAAATAATTTAAAGAAATACCTGAAATTCCGGGCTGTTACAACTCTCCCCCACTAGCACTAGACTTCGCCCTCGAAGTCTCACTCTGTGAATAACTTCGGATGTTGCTCCCGCATTTCACTCTCCGGCTCCCAAATCATCTCCGATCCCTTCCGATGTTGCCACTGAACCAACACCAGAGGTATCTCCTTGTTCCGTAGAACCTTGATCTTCCGATCCCTGATAACTACTGGTCTCTCGGCGTAATTCAGGCTCGCATCCACCTGAATATCTTCTAACGGAACCACTGCCGCTTCATCGGCTATACACTTCCTCAACTGTGATACGTGAAAGGTATTGTGAATCTGACTCAGCTCCGCTGGCAACTCCAACCGATACGCTACCCGACCTACCCTTGCAATTACCCGAAATGGACCTATGAACCGAGGCCCCAATTTGCCCATCTTTCTGAACCGAATCACTCCTTTCCAAGGAGAAACCTTTAGGAGAACGAAGTCGCCAACCTGGAATTCGAGCTCAGACCGGCGTCTGTCTGCATAACTCTTCTGTCGGCTCTGGGCGGTCAATAACCTCTGCCTTACCTGTTGAATCTGTTCGGTCGTTTGAAGTACGATCTCTGTACTGCCCATCACTCTCTGTCCCACTTCTCTGCTGATGAACTTTCGCTAATGGCAAGGAAGTGTGCACTCTTTGTTAGTCTATCCACAATCACCCAAATCGCATCGACTCCCCTGGCAATTTAGTGATGAAATCCATCGTGATCTGTTCCCACTTCCACTCAGGAATCTCCAAGGGTTGCAACTTACCGTGCGGTCTCTGGTGCTCGGCCTTAACCCTACGGCAGGTCAAACACCTCTCAACGAACCAGGCGACGTCTCTCTTCATGCAAGGCCACCAGTACTCCTTTCTCAAATCCAAATACATTTTCGTAGCACCGGGATGGATCGAGAATTTCGATCTGTGTGCCTCCTCCATCAAAGTAACACGCGTACCGCCCACGAATGGTACCCAGATCCGACCCTGAAACGTCAGAAGTCTCCGTCCATCTATAACGAACTCTGAAATCAACCCCACGACCCGCTCCTGTTTCTGCATCCCAGATTTCACAACCTCGGCCTGTGCCCCACGAATAGCATCTAATACCGGAGTCATCACCGTCAATCTCAAACATACGTCCCGCAATGGATTGCTCTCCGTCCTACGACTCAATGCGTCGGCTACCACATTAGCCTTGCCTGGGTGGTACAGGATCTCACAGTCATAATCCTTAACCACATCTAACCATCTCCTCTGACGCATATTTAGGTTGGGTTGATCCATCAAATACTTTAAACTCTTATGGTCCGTGTATATGGTACAACGAACCTCGTACAGGTAGTGACGCCAAATTTTGAGGGCGAACACTACCGCCCCCAACTCTAAGTCATGCGTGGGATACCTCGCCTCATGAGGCTTCAGCTGCCTCGATGCATAGGCTATCACATGGCCCCTCTGCATCAACACTGCACCCAACCCCGAAATCGATGCGTCGCAATATACGACAAAGTCCTCCATCCCTTCCGGGAGAGCTAATACTGGGGCTTCGCACAGTCTCTGACGAAGTGTCTCAAAGGAAGTCTGCTGCTCGGGTCCCCATGAAAATGTAACACCCTTCCGGGTCAATCTGGTGAGCGGCACCGCGATCTTGGAGAAGTCCCTAATAAACCTCCGATAGTACCCCGCCAACCCAAGGAAACTCCTGATCTCAGAAGGTGACTTCGGTGCCTCCCAACTCATCACTGCTTCCACCTTGGCCGGATCAACTAATATCCCTGCCTTATTTACAACGTGCCCCAGAAATTGGACCTCCCGTAACCAGAAGTCACATTTGGAGAATTTTGCATATAGCTTCTCCGACCTCAGCACCTCAAGGACCTCCCTCAAATGTCCCTCATGCTGCTCTCTAGACCGCGAATACACCAGGATGTCGTCGATAAATACAATCACAGACCGATCCAGCATCGGCCTGCATACCCTGTTCATGAGGTCCATGAACACTGCTGGGGCATTGGTGAGCCCAAAAGGCATCACCACGAACTCGTAATGCCCATACCGCGTCCTAAATGCTGTCTTCTGGACGTGCTCATCCCGCACTCTTACCTGATGGTACCCTGATCTCAAATCAATCTTGGAAAACCAAGATGCCCCTTGCAACTGATCGAATAGATCATCGATCCTCGGTAACGGATAACGGTTCTTGACCGTCACCTTGTTCAGTTCCCGGTAATCGATACACATCCGGTGTGAACCATCCTTCTTCTTGACGAACAGAATCGGTGCTCCCCACGGCGAGCTACTCGGCCGAATAAATCCCTTTCCCAACAACTCCTGAAGTTGCGAGGACAACTCTTGCATCTCTGGAGGTGCAAGACGATAAGGCACCTTCGCAATAGGCGCAGCCCCT
The DNA here is from genome assembly GCF_052625555.1 of Lactuca saligna. NCBI lineage: Eukaryota > Viridiplantae > Streptophyta > Magnoliopsida > Asterales > Asteraceae > Lactuca > Lactuca saligna. The sequence continues at coordinate 109,605,428 of NC_136420.1, read as the reverse complement.
GGAACTAGATCGATACCAAACTCTACTTGCCTCGCAGGAGGTACTCCCGGCAAATCCTCGGGAAAAACATCTGGAAACTCGCGCACCATTGAAACCTCCTCCACTGTCTTCGGCCTATCGGAAGTCTCCCACGTATCCATCACATACGCCACAAAACCGTTACATCCCCGCTGTATGCATTGCCTCGCCCTAGCGGCCGAACAAAAAGTTGATCCCGAACGGGTACCCTCGCCGTATACCGTAAGAACTCCCCCACTAGGGTCTCGTATAGTCACCAGTTGACGTTCGCAGTCGATAACAGCGCTGAATCGGCTCAACCAGTCCATGCCCACGATGACACAGACGTCCCCCATCGCAATAGGAACTAGGTCAATCGGGAACGCGACCCCGAAGATCTCTAGCACACATCCCCGAAGAACCTCCGTAGCACAAACCACCCTCTCGGCCGCAATAGAAACACTCAAAGGCCGACTTAACGGCTCACGACTAATGCCGATATGCTGACTAAAGGCTAACGATACAAACGATCTACTCGCACCCGAATCAAATAACACTAGAGCAGGCATAGAGTTCACAAGAAAAGTACCTACACATACATTAACATAAGCATAACATTTCAACCTTTAAGTAATTACGCAAATGATAACATACCTGCCACAACGTCGGGTGCAGCGCGGACCTCCTCTGCAGTCAGCTGAAAGGCTCTCCCGCGAGCCCTCGGGGCCTCGACCTTCGCCGGTCGGGTCTCAGTAGTCCTGGTAGTAGGTGTAGCTCCCTGACGAAGCTGCGGACACTCGGCCTTCCGATGGCCTGTCTGGTTGCAGTGAAAGCAAACCATAAACCCCTTAGGGCAATCCCTGGCAATATGTCCCTCCTTGCCACACTTGTAGCAACCACCAGCTCGACACACCCCCTCGTGACTCCTGCCGCACTTCACGCAAGTGCGACCCTTCGGACCTCCCATCCTCGAATCAGCAAACTTAGTCCGCTTGGCTGCTGGCTGAGACTGAGCCGACCGCCGATCCACCTGCCGAGACTCAGCCTCCTCCCTCGCCTGAGTCTCCAACTCGATCTCGCGCTTCCTGGCGTTCGCCTGAAGCTCAGTGAAAGTACGATAGGTGGAGTTTGATACAAACTCCCGGATCTCCCTCTTCAAAACGCCCAAATACCGGCTCATCCGCGACTGCTCTGTAGATACCAGCTCAGGGCAGAACATTGCCCTCTCATGAAACTTCCGCGTGATCACTGCCACGGAGTCAGTACCCTGCTTAAGGGTCAAGAACTCCTGAATCAATCGCTCCCTCTCCACCGGGGGAACGTACTCGTCCCTGAACATCTCCGTAAACCTCTCCCATGTCACCGCTGGAATCTCTGCCTGAGTGAAGTTCGCCGTCACGAACTTCCACCAGTCCTTCGCTCCCAGACGGAGCTGGTTCAAGGCGAACCGTACCCTCAGGTGCTCCGGGCATGAGCAAGTATAGAAGCACCCCTCAATGTCGGCGATCCACCTCATAGCCGCAATCGGATCCTGCGTCCCATCAAATTCAGGGGGTTTCGTGTTGCTGAATTCCCTGAATAGCAATGAATCACCCCCTTGCGGCCTAGCAGCAGCCACAGTTGCGGTAGCGGCAGCGACTGCAGCTTCAGTAAGTGCGGCGTACCGCTCCTCGAACTCCTCCATCAGAGTGGTCTTAATAGACCCAAACATCTCCGGGATCTCAGCCCGAACCGCCGCAGCTACCTCTTCCTGAATAATCTGACGAATCTCCTCGTCACTCGCACCGCTCGAACTCGCCCCATTGCGTGTGATGACCATGATGTCTCTGAAATATAACATAAAATCATCAGAGACTCCACCAAGTACAATTGTACTCGATACGCGCCCTACTCAGTCTTCGATTTCCAGGGATTCTTACTTGGGTCTTCCACCGATCCAGTGTCTTCGGTAGTACGGGCCCAATACTACCGACCACACCGCATCAGTATTCGTCCCAAATCTTCCTCCCCAAATCCCGAATAATGAGTACTCTACCTCTAGTATGCACTATCTACTTGCACGCTACCAAATATCTCATATAAACAATCTCCCTAGACTAAGGCATCACAAAACAGGCAATTCTAGTCCTATCATGTATACCTAGTCTCTAGCATGCATAACAATTCATAATTCAGTGCATAACATAACATTGTAAGGTATTCTGGGGATCTTTACCGTTCGGGCGCTGGCTGATCGTACACACTGCTCCATTCTTGTTTTACCGCCTTACCATTTATGAAATGTTGTGTCCTTATTATTTTAAAAAGGTTTTTCCTCAAATCCCCGGTCTGAGTTCAGTTGCACCCGAAAGTACACCCGAATCCCTCAAACCAAGGCTCTGATACCAATTGTAACAGTTCAAATTTTCAAATAAATTTTTCATTTAAAATAAAACATCATTATTCGACAAAAGAGTTTATTCCAAGTTTATTGCAAAAATATAAATAACGAATCCTCAAGATCTTCAACAATGGCAGTGTGTACGTGTCACGCCGGCGCCTTCCCACGGTCATCACTAGTACCTGAAAACATAAACACAACTAGTAAGCATAAATGCTTAGTGAGTTCCCCAGTATACGACTTACCCACATACGCCTTCCGGCCCGGACCTTTCGGTCCACATAACTTTGCCTTCCGGCCCGTAACATAATCGCCTTCCGGCCCATAACATATCGCCTTCCGGCCCGTATTAAGTTGCCTTCCGGCCCATAGTATTTTGCCTTCCGGCCCATAATAGTATAAAACATAACACATATAACATATCACACATAACACATAAGTCATACATCATACCGTCCTTTCTATCACATAAAGCCTCGCCTTCCGGCCCGTATAAGCATACATCACATATAAGCATACATCACATATAAAGCATCTACCTCTCTAGACATAGCATAAATATAACACATACGACCTTCCGGTCACGCAGTCAAACCCTTCCGGGTGAAGTATAGTGAGAAGACTCACCTCGTAGTATGCAAGCTATACACCCTTCGAGCCACTCGCACTCGATCCGCTAATCTGCAGGCTCCCTATAATACCACATACCTTTATTAATGATCTTATCAAACAAGACAACTGGCCCTACTAATTTACATACAGGTCAACGGTCAACTTGACCGGACTCGTCGAGTGCAAAGGCAACTCGATGAGTCTAGACACCCCGACTCCACTCGCCGAGTCTAAAGAACGACTCGACGAGTCCCAGTAAGTCTTCAAGCTACTCGCCGAGTCTGAAGAACAACTCGGCGAGTCCTAGTGAATCTTCAAGCTACTCGCCGAGTCTGATCATTGGACTCGGCGAGTCCTCGCCATGCAGTCAAACAACTGTCTCCTGTAATTCGCATGATTCTGTAATATATAAATATGGGGCTTCCTGGACCTTTACACATTCTATTACTGGGATTTAAACGCTTATAACAACACTATAATCTATCAAATCCTTAAATGGGTTTCCTAAACCCTAGATTCGTGTACAACACCAAAACTACAGAAATGATCCGAGGATTACCTGGAAAACGTTTTCCCTGTGTCCCCAACCTTCAGAGCTCGACCCCTTGATCCTCCTTTGATCACCACCTTGCCTCTCCTTGCCTAACAACCTCTTCAAGCTTCCACTAGCCTTCACCCTTGTTCCAGACGCCCACAGACTTTTCGGTTATCTTCAATCGGCCAAAAGACAAGACATGATGGCCCTAAAAGCATCATATACAATCCAGAATCAAAACGGCTAGGGTTTCAGCTGAACAGCGTCGACTCTCCGAGTCCCTAATGGACTCGTCGAGTCCAGTCGCGAATTTGTGACCAAAACCGCGGCCCTACTCGGCGAGTCAGGCACCAACTCGCCGAGTCCCCTCCTAAATATGCCCCAAAAATAATTTAAAGAAATACCTGAAATTCCGGGCTGTTACAATTTGAAAAACTATAATGGGTATAGTTAGCAAGTCAATCCTACATGTTATACAAATCAAAAAACGAAACACTTTCAAAAGAAGTAAGGTTATTTCATTGTAAATCTATTTATATTAGTCAATGTGAGATATTTAAACTTGTGTATATACCATAATCTCTTGGAGGGAGAGCGTGATACTTGTGTATAGATCTATACGGGATTGACAATCCCGCACCTAAACTACTAGCTATAGTTAGACCGGCAGGTCTGGGGTGACAAATGTCATAACACTGCAACACTTGAAGAATGTTGTTACAGGCCGTCAGTGTCATCAGTATGGTTATAAAACTCACATAAAAAGTATAAAACAAGATTGATTTACGAGATTCATATGTGCATCACAGTTTTCCTACATTATATTTCCATACTAAATTATTGTCATCATTTGTTTATAAAAGTTACTAACACATTCCAACTTGGGAACCTTTTTCATTTTACAAGAAAATATTGGATTTTCTAAAAACCTCGTTTACCAATTTACTACCAAAAGGAATATACTTTTCAACTTGGAACACTCATGAACTCACCAACTTAATTGTTGATACTTTTCAAAACCACTTGTATTTCTCAGGGAATCAGTGATACAGGTAAACTACCAGCTTTTGGAAGAAGGAACACAAAGGATGTTTTTATCATTAAACATTTATCATCATATTGTAATATTCTTTTGATAACATGTATAACGCAACAATATACGTTTTCATTTATATATATATGATGGTTGTGTTACTTTCTTTACAATATTCAATCGTTGTGATACTACGTGAAGTCATCCACCCCCGAATGTTTCCGCCATTCTGGTTTGGGGGTGTGACAGAGAGTAAATATTATAAGGAGTAATATATGGTTATTTGATTAATATAAGTCATAGATTAATTGGAATTAATTTGGTGACTTAAAGAGATTAATTAAATAAGAGGGTATAAACTGTCAATTGTTTGATAGTTACACTTTAGACTATAAATCCTTATCCTAGATAGGATGGACGATTTCTAGGGCTTGGATAAGCCAAAATCGTCCATAGGGTTATCAAGGAAAGGATATGGATCAACTTAAAGTCTAAGTTATCCAATTAGGGTTAAAGCTGTAATCCTTAAGGAGTCTACAAGTATAAATAGACCCTAGGGGTGAGGGAGTTCGACACACCATCTAAAGTAGAGATACTCTGGCCGAATTCCTCCCCTCTCCTCTCTCCTAAATCATCTTGCTTGCTATTGGTGTTTGTAAGCCATTAGAGGAGTGACATTTGTGACTCTAGAAGCTCCAAGACAACAAGATCAACAAGGAACTCAAAGGTATGATTCTAGATCTGTTTCAATGTTGTTATTTAACCTAATTAGCCATTAGAAGTCTTGGATTCAAAGCATGTTTAATTAGAAAGCCTAGATCCAATCATTAGGGTTTTGCATGCGCACATAGGAAAGTTCTTATGGCTAAAACCCATCAGTGGTATCAGAGCCTAGCTTGGTTTTCTTTAAATTGTTGCTTGATTAACTGAAACAAACCTGCAAAATTCAATTTTGGGTTTATGAGTCATGTACTCGGCGAGTTCCAAAGTGGACTCGGCGAGTAGGCCTGTACTCGGCGAGTCCGAGCGTCTGGATTAGGCAAAACCGGGATTTTTTCATGTTTATCTTATGGAAACTTACCTTAATCATATTAGATCAACCCTAATTCAATTTTTTGATATATATGACTATTATCTTGATCTAATTAAAGATATTTATCATCTAATAAAATATTTAATTTCCTTATGTGATAAATGATTAATTATTTTGATAATTATCTTAAAAGAAATCTTGGATAAATCAAACAAAGATAATTAGGATATTAATTGTTAATTGGAATTATTTGTTATTTGATCCTTCATGTTTTAAATGTTTAAAACCTACCATAAAGTTTTGAAATTTATATTTGTGATTAAAAGTTTTAATTTAGACAACTTAAATTTCAAACCCTAGATTTTGAAAAGTTTAAAATGCAACCCTATACTAATATGATATTACTAGAATAATATATATATATATGTATAACTAAATGCTAGTCTTACCGTTAGTAGGCCTCATTCACGAAGCCGATCTATAAGGTGGGTATAAGGTTGCGGCCTATAAAATGGCGCTTAATGGGTGTACACTCACACCCACCGCTTGCTTGATTGGTGGAGGGTCGTTAGCCGAACGGGTAGGATAGGGCAACCTCATCTTCTCATTAAAAGTATAATAAGAAATACAAAGTAACTACACGTTTTAAAAATTTCCCAATCTTAGTTACTTTCGGAAAAGTGAATTGATGCAATCCCATGAAATTACACTTTGCACCTTGCTAAGAAGTTAGTGGAGCGTGTGTGGTTTACCGGCACACTAATTGGTTCTAAGCGAAGGTGGCAAAGGGTGATTCATTGTTTATCATAGTTGGATGGAGCGTGTGTGGTTTACCGGCACATCGAATAGGTGATCGTTACAATGAAGGCACCATGTGAATTTGCATGGTAATTCACACCCGCTTTGTGATCCTCGGCATCCCAGTCACAAACGAGAGGGGCATATCGAGATTTAAACATGCCATTGAATAGTTCAATGAATCTCATCCGAACCTAGGAATTCTCAAAAACACTTAGGACTAATAGTTTAAGTTTTATGATGGAGAATTAGTGAATTGTCATTCACTTACCTTCAATTTATTTGCATGTTAGATTACGGCATCCCTTTTCTAGTATGTAAATGTTATTGTTGGATCCTAGCCCTAATTTTCTTATTGGGTGATAATTAGGGATTCTTATTCTAATCTATCTTTGTCCTTTCTATAGATGTCGAATGCAAACAACGCTGCTGCTAGTTCTTTCACGTTAATGAGCCTTTGCCAAAAGGTCACCTTCGATGGAACGAACTTTAGCGAATGGATAAGATAAATTCACACCATTGCTCGCTATGAGGATAAAGAGTATGTCCTCGATGAGAAGCTCGAGAAAATCAACCCTGAAGTTGCTACTCCCGAAGAAATCACCGCCTTTGAAACTCATGAGCGAGATGCAACGAAGGTACATTGCATCATGATCGCCACCATGAACTCCGAATTCCAAAAGTCCTACGAGGACATGTATCCATACGAGATGCATCAAGACTTATTGGAGAGATACCACCAAAACGCGAGACAAGAGCATTATGAGATTTTCACTTGATCTCCGCTAAGATGGGTCATGGAGAATCTCTTACCGTGCACCTGCAAAAGATGCAAAGGTATGTCGACCGCCTTCGCAAGTTAAATGTTGACTTCGGTGAAGACTTGGCGATTGACATGGTGCTTCACTCTTTGCCTCCGATGTACAACCAATTTAGGATGACCTACCACATGAATAAAGAAGAGGTCACCCTAAGCAAACTCCAAGGTCTCTTGAGGGTCGCTGAGAGCAACTTCAAGGACAAGTCTGTTGCACCAACTCCCAATCCGTATGCTGCTCCTATCTTGGCTATTGGTCAAGGGAAGGGAAAGAAGAGGAAAGATTCATCGAATAACTATCGCAAGGTGAAAGCCCGAGATGGTGCCTCTTCTAGTGGGACCAAAGTTGATCCCGCTAAGCCCTGCTCCAACCCAAAGGAGGCAGAGTGCCACCACTGCCACAAGATAGGACATTGGAAGAGAAGCTGCCCGGATTACCTGCAAGCAATCAAGGAAGGAAAGATCAAGCCATCTTTTGCAGGTATATACACAATCAAATCTAACGATTCTAATCATACTATTTCTTGGGTTCTTGATACCGGTTGTGGTTATCACATTTGTTCTAATGTGCATGGACTAAGAAGAAGTAGGGATGTAGAGCAAGGAAGGATCAATCTAATCATGGGGAACAGAAGATCGTCGCCTGTGACCAAGATTGGAGTGTATTCTTTAATGCTTAGGAATAGTTTGGTTTTAGATTTGAACAATTGTTGCTATTCGCCAGAAATGGCTAGAAACATCATTTCATTTCATGGTTTATATAGACAAGGATTTAGATTTTCTTTTAATAATGAGAATGGTTCTATTTTGACTTATCTAAATGGTGTCTTTTACTTTGAAGCTATACCATGTAATGGAATATATGAAACTGTTATGATTGTTGATAACTTAGGAAATGATGTTTTGAATATTGATTATTCCACTAGTATGGATAAATCATCCTTGTGGCATTGCCGTCTTGGACATGTCAACAAGAAACGCATAGCCCAACTCCAAAAGGATGGAGTGTTGGAGTCATTCGACCTTAGGGAAGATGACACATGCGAGTCTTGTTTACTTGGAAAGATGACTAAGTCACCCTTCACGAGTACTTGTGAAAGGGGTGAGGGGCTATTGGACCTAATACATACCGATGTATGTGGACCCTTTAGATCAACCACGAAGGATGGGAACCACTTCTATGTGACTTTTACCGATGATTATAGCAGATATGGGTATATCTACTTAATCAAGCAAAAGTCAGACACCTTTGAAAAGTTCAAAGAGTTCAAGAATGAAGTGGAGAATCAATTTGGCAGGAAAATCAAGATGCTTCGTTCCGATCGAGGAGGAGAGTACCTAAGTCTTGAATTCCACGATTATCTCAAGGAGTGTGGAATAGTTTCGCAATTGATGCCTCCTAGGACACCGCAGTTGAATGGTGTGGCAGAAAGGCGTAATCGGACCTTATTGGATATGGTTCGCTCTAGTATGAGTCGTGCTTCACTACCAATCTTCTTTTGGGGGTATGCCTTAGAGACTACTGCCCATATCCTTAACCGAGTCCCTACTAAGAAGGTTGCCAAAACACCTCACGAGATGTGGACAGGGAAAGCTCCCTCGTTGGCACATATCAAGGTTTGGGGTTGCGAGGCTTTCATAAGACGAGATACTCACGATAAGCTTGAACCTCGAAGTGAACGATGTATTTTCATCGGCTACCCGCAAACATCCTTTGGATATCTCTTCTATAGACTGAAAGACAATGTTGTCTTTGTTGCGAGGAGAGGAGTTTTCCGAGAGCGAGAACTCATAAGCCAAGGAGACAGTGGGAGGCAAATCGAACTTGAAGAAATTCAAGAGTCGATAGATGAAGGAACCTCTACCGCTGGCATTCAACCCGAGGAGGAAACTCCGGTTGAACCTATTGACGAATCCTTACCTCTCAGACGTTCCGATAGATTTAGAGTTCAACCCCACTTTTATGGTTTTCATATTACTACCGAAGGGGACAGGTATATTAGTGATGGTACACTAGTAAATCTTGATGAACCTAATAGCTATAAGGAAGCCATGGCAGGCCCGGAGTCTGTGAAATGGAAAGAGGCAATGGATAGCGAGATCCAATCCATGTACGATAACCAAGTTTGGAATTTGGTTGATTATGTGCCCGAACGTAAGACCGTTGGGTGCAAATGGATCTTCAAGAAGAAGACCGACGTGGATGGGAACGTACACACATATAAAGCGCGATTGGTCGCGAAGGGCTTTACTCAAACTCCCGGAGTTGACTATGATGAGACCTTCTCACCAGTTGCAAAGATTAAATCTATTAGAGTGATGCTAGCAATTGCCGCATTTCATGATTATGAGATTTGGCAAATGGATGTCAAGACCGCTTTCCTTAACGGAAAGTTGGCTGAGGATGTTTACATGGCTCAGCCAGAGGGGTTTGTGAATCCGAAGCATCCAAATAGAGTGTGTAAGCTTGAGAAGTCCATTTATGGACTTAAGCAAGCGTCTCGCAGATGGAATCTTTGCTTCGATGAGAAAGTCAAAGAGTTTGGATTTGTACGAAGCGAAGACGAATCTTGTGTATATGTCAAAGCCAGTGGGAGTATAGTAAGCTTTCTCATTCTATATGTCGATGACATATTACTCATAGGAAACGACGTCCCGACTCTGCAGGAAGTCAAGTCCTGGCTCGGGAAGTGTTTCGCTATGAAGGACCTCGGAGAGGCTTCTTACATTTTGGGAATAAGGATAGTAAGAGAAAGAAGTAAGAGACTAATTGGACTTAGTCAGAATACTTACTTAGAGAAGGTACTAAAACATTTTAGTATGGAAAACTCAAAGAAGGGAGAACTACCGATACAAGGAAATGCCAAGTTGAGTAAGACTCAAAGTCCGAGTACCGAAGCTGAGATAGCAGAAATGAGCCGAGTACCATACGCTTCCGCAGTTGGCTCAATCATGTACGCTATGACTTGTACTCGCCCTGATGTAGCCTTCGCTTTGAGCATGGTTAGCAGATATCAAGGGAACCCTGGCAAAGCACATTGGATTGCGGTGAAGAACATCCTTAAGTACCTTCGGAGGACGAAAGAATGGTTCTTAGTCCTTGGAGGGAGTGATGACTTGAAGGTGCGAGGGTATAGTGATGCCAGTTTTCAGACCGATAGGGACAACTACCGTTCGCAGTCGGGCTGGGTCTTTACCCTAAACGGAGGAGCAGTAACTTGGAAGAGTTCCAAGCAAGAAACCGTAGCTGATTCAACGTGCGAATCAGAGTACATCGCAGCGAGCGAAGCGTCGAAGGAGGCAATATGGCTAAAGAACTTCATTGGTGATCTTGGAGTTGTGCCGGCCATAAAGGAGCCCATGGAGATTTTCTGTGATAACGAAGGTGCGGTTGCCTTAACCAAGGAACCGAGGGATCATGGTAGATCTCGACATATCGACAGAAAATATCACTTCATTAGACATCATGTGGAAGAAGGACAACTCATAGTTAAGAGGATATCATCAGAGGATAACCCAGCAGATCCGCTTACGAAGGGACTAAGTAGGGTTAAGCATTTGCAGCATGCTAGGAGTATTGGGCTGAAGGATGATATTAGTATAGATTAGATAGTATTTAGAAACATATAATAGATAAATGTAATTAACATTTGATGATTAAATAAAGGAGTTTTATTTATAAGTAAAGTTACTGTCATATGTTAATTGTTTAACTATTGTTTCACTTTGCATGTTTTGACTTCCAGAATAATTGAGTTTATTAGGAATAATCGAATTATTCAAATGGTCCACAATCATTCATATGTTGGGAGTAGATATGAATGAAGATTGTCATGAATTGGTGTGTAGAATGTCTAAATGGTGTTAGACATAGCAAGGGTTGCTGCAACGTTCATGAGTGCTTATGGTTTTGAGCATTGGAATAAACCCGCGCTTGCTGGAATCACCTTATGGAATATGATATAAAGGGTGATCACAAGATGATAATATCATATAGTCTTAAAACCTAGATATATGATTTATTATTTGTTAATTAATTGTACATTGATAATGCGAAAACGCATCAGTAACTTGGTGTTATAAAACGCATTGTTGTGTATAGTTGGTTAATGAATAAGTAAATGCATATAAGTCGAAGTTTATCTGTAAATTTTATCCTAGGAGGGTAGAAGAGATATCTTGGCCACTCGATGATTTGATTTGACTTATGTGTCGGGCCCGGTCAGAATTGAATTGATGTGTTTGATTAAGTTCTATGTCAAATAAATCGGAGATCGAGAAATAAAATGCTTGACTAACCATTCCATAGGATTGTCGGCATGATATCTAACAGAGGACTGTAAGATCCCTTATCTAAAGGACAAGATTGATTAGATCAGAGTTGACAGCGTCTTTGAGAGCTACGATTGCAAACCGAATTGTACTTGTATAGTTACTAGACTTATCCAAGTGGGAGACTGTTGGAATAGTGTCTAAGGCTGCAACTATATTAGGCAAGTATTTGATCCGGTTGTGCATGGTCCTTTTGGGTTGCCTTCACGATAGCAACTTGATGGATGATTTGTTAAGAGAGAGTAAATATTATAAGGAATAATATATGGTTATTTGATTAATATAAGTCATAGATTAATTGGAATTAATTTGGTGACTTAAAGAGATTAATTAAATAAGAGGGTATAAACTATCAATTGTTTGATAGTTACACTTTAGACTATAAATCCTTATCCTAGATAGGATGGACGATTTATAGGGCTTGGATAAGCCAAAATCGTCCATAGGGTTATCAAGGAAAGGATATGGATCAACTTAAAGTCTAAGTTATCCAATTAGGGTTAAAGCTGTAATCCTTAAGGAGTCTACAAGTATAAATAGACCCTAGGGGTGAGGGAATTCGACACACCATCTAAAGTAGAGATACTCTAGCCGAATTCCTCCCCTCTCCTCTCTCCTAAATCATCTTGCTTGCTATTCGTGTTTGTAAGCCATTAGAGGAGTGACATTTGTGACTCTAGAAGCTCTAAGACAACAAGATCAACAAGGAACTCAAAGGTATGATTCTAGATCTGTTTCAATGTTGTTATTTAACCTAATTAGCCATTAGAAGTCTTGGATTCAAAGCATGTTTAATTAGAAAGCCTGGATCCAAGCATTAGGGTTTTGCATGCGCACATAGGAAAGTTCTTATGGCTAAAACCCATCAGGAATAAATCCCGGGTTGTCACATCATCCCCCCGTTAGAAGAAATTTTGTCATGAAATTTGGTAATAAGATACAAATCTTGGATTTGGAAAGAGATGCAGATACTTCTGTTTCATCTGATCTTCGCGTTCGCAAGTGAATTCAGGTCCCCGCTTGGCATTCCAACGAACCTTCACTATAGGGATGCGACTTTGTTTTGATCGTTTGATCTCTCCGTCCATGATTTCGAATGGTTCTTCCATAAAGTTTAGGTTTTCATATATTTCAATCTCGTCGAGAGGGATCACAAGGGTTTCATCAGATAAACACTTCTGAAGATTTGAAACGTGGAAGACAGGGTGAATGTTACTGAGTTCACGCGGTAGACGAAGTTTGTAGGCTACGGGATCAATCCTAGCAAGGATTTCGAATGGTCCTATGTACCTTGGGTTTAACTTTCCACGCTTTCCAAAGCGTGTCATGCCTTTCCAGGGTGAAACTTTCAGAAGGATGCGATCACCAACCTGGAACTCCAAGGGTTTCGTCTCTTATCAACGTAGCCCTTTTGCCTATCTCGTGAAGCTTTAAGTCTCTCTTGGATTTGAATGATCTTTTCGGTGGTTTTGCGGATGATTTCAGGGCTAGTGAGAGTTCTGTCTGGGACTCGTCCCTTGGCTAGTTGCGTGTTGCCCACCTCGGCCCAACACGGAGGGGATCTGCACTTGTGACCATACAAGGCTTCGAACGGGGCAACCTTGATATTGGTGTGGTAACTGTTGTTATAAGAGAATTCAATCAAGGGAAAATGGGTGTCCCATGATTTACCGAAGTCGATGAAACATGCTCTCAACATGTCTTCCAAGGTCTGGATGGTTTTCTCACTCTGCCCATCTGTCTGAGGATGATAAGTTGTGCTGATGTCTAGCTTAGTTCCAAGATCCTTCTGTAGGGACTACCAAAATTTCAAGGTAAACCTGCTATCCCGATCGAAGATAATAGAAACAGGCACACCGTGCAGTCAGACTATCTCTTGAATGCAGATTCGCGTGAGTCTTTCCATTTTGAATATTTCTTTAATCAGTAGGAAGTGAGCAAATTTCATCAATCGGTCGACAATTAACCAAATGGTATCGTACGCACTCGGAGATTTGGGTAATTTGGTAATGAAATCCATAGAAATCATCTCCCATTTCCACTAAGGTATCTCGGGTTGCTGGAGCAGGACCGAGGGCTTCTGATATTCGACCTTCACCTTTGCACAAGTTGGACATTTGCCCACGAAGGTAGCGATCTCGGCTTTCATGTTTGGCCACCAATGTAGTTTCTTGAGGTCAAGGTACATCTTATCGGAACTTGGGTGAATGGAGTATCTGGTCTTGTGAGCTTCGTTCATGACAACCTCCCTGTACCCGCCAAACTTTGGGGTCCAGATCCGGTCCATGAAACAATAAACTCCGTCTCCTCTAATCTCAAGATTCTTATCCATTCCCCTCAAAGATTCATTCAACATGTTCTCTGGTTTTAGGGCTTCCAACTGAGTCTCTCGGATTTGTGCGGGTATGTAGGAATGGATGGTAATTGTGAGTGTCTTCGCCTTGTTTCCTGAGCTTTCCTTTCGGCTAAGGGCATCTGCCACCACATTGGCTGTGATGGGATGGTAGCAGATTTCGCACTCATAGTCACTGAGTAGCTCTACCCATCGTCGTTGTCTCATGTTTAAGTCCTTCTGATCGAAGATGTTTGTAGGCTTTTATGGCCAGTGAAGATCATACACTTGGTTCCATAGAGATAATGTCTCCAAATCTTCAGTGCGAAGACCACTGCTCCCAACTCTAGGTTGTGAGTAGTATAATTGACTTCGTGTGCTTTCAACTGTCTTTAGGCATATGCAATAACTTTTCCTCGCTACATGAGTACACAACCTAAGCCCTGAGTGGAGGCATCACAGTAGACCACGAAGTCCTCCGTCCCTTCGGGCAGGGATAGGATAGGTGCGCTGCACAAGGCTGGCTTCAATGTTTGGAATGAAGTGTCTTGATTTTCACTCAAACAAAAGGTTACACCTTTCTGTGTCAGAGTAGTTAGGGGTTTGGCAATTCTAGAAAAATTCTGGATGAATCTACGATAATAGCCAGCAAGACCCAAGAATTGACGGATTTCTGTGGGTGTCTTTGGTGTCGACAAATTCTCTATCGCCTTCATTTTGGAAGGGTCCACATGTATGGCCTTCTCGCTTACCACGTGACCTAGGAAGGTTACCTTCCGAATCCAAAATTCACACTTGGAGAATTTTGCGTACAGCTTCTCCGATCTAAGTGTTTCCAGTACTAATCTCAAATGTTGTTTGTGATCTTCCTCACTTGTGGAATAGACAAGTATATCCTCAATGAACACAATAACGAACTTGTCCAGATAAGAACGACACACCCGGTTCGTTAGGTCCGTGAACACGGTCGGTGCATTGGTTAGACCAAAGGGCATCACTACAAACTCGTAGTGACCATATCGAGTCCTGAAGGTTGTCTTGGGAACATCACTCTCATGAACTCGTACCTGATGGTACCCTGATCTAACGTCTATTTTTGAGAAGTAACTGGATCCCTGAAGTTGATTGAAAAGGTCGTCTATTCAAGGAAGAGGGTAATGGTTTTTGACGGTCATCTTGTTCAATTCACGGTAATCTATACACATTCGAAATGATCCATCCTTCTTTCTCACGAATAACACCGGGGCTCTCTGGGTGAGGAACTCAGTCTGATGAATCCTTTGCTGAGTAGCTCATTGAGCTGGCTGGATAATTCTTGCATTTCTGCTGGTGCTAAGCGATATGGAGACTTGGCTATAGTGTTAGCTCCAGGAATTAAGTCGATGCGAAAATCAACTTGGCACTCAGGAGGAATTCTTGGGAGCTCTTTGGGAAATACATTAGGAAAGTTGCAGACTTTGGGAATGCTCTCGAGGTCCTTAACTTCCTTTTTCTCGTTTACCTTATGGGATAAAAATGCATAGCACTCCTTTCGCAGAAGTTTTTGGGCTTTGATGCACGAGATAATAGGAAAGTTGGAGCTAATTGTATCACCATAGATCATGAGGGTTTCTCCAGAGGGGAGATTTAGACGGATAGCTTTTTCGTAACAAAGGATATCAGCATGATTGAGGCTCAACCAATCCATGCCAATGATAACATCGAAGCTTTTTATAGAGACTGGCATGAGATCGATGGGGAAATAATTGTCGTTGAGGGTAAGGGTGCAGCCTATGAATATATTGTTAGCATTCTCTTTCTCGCCGTTAGCCATCTCGACGGTAAATGTTTCGGTTAGCGGTTGAGGATTATGTTTAAGAAGATGTTTGAATGAATGACTAACAAAACTTCTTTCCGTACCAGAATCGAAAAGGATGCATGCATAAGATTTGACGAGAAGGAACGTACCCGCGACAACGGTGGGATCAGTGACTGCCTCCTCGTGTCCCATCATCAATATTCTCCTTGTGCCACTAGCTGTTGTTTCCTTGGGGCAGTTCCTCTTGTAGTGCCTGACTTCTCCATAATTATAACAGGCTTGACCGACGCCTGCTCCAGATGTTTGATTGCTTGGTTGAGCTGGTGCCTTGCAAACTCGAATTGTATGTCCCTTTTTATCACAGTTAGAGCACGACAGTTCACGACATGGGCCAGGATTATGTTGGTAGTTACACTTGTCGCACTGAGGAAGGGTACCAACATATCTACTGGTAGGTGCTTGAGTGGCAGGAGTAGCGAGAGGGGTAGTAGCAGCGTGGACTGCCACTATTTGTTGTTTCCTTGAGGGCTCCTGCGAAGACTGACCCTTCTTCTGTTTCCAAAATTTTCTTTTCTCACCACTCCTTTTAGCCGGTTCAGGAGAGGTGGTCACTTCATCGAGGTCGACTCCATGATCGATTAGAGTCTGCGCCAGGCACTTAGCGATGTCGAAGGTGTTTGGCCTAGCAGCCAAAACATTTCCTTTGGTTGGCCGGGTCAGCCCCCACATGTATCTTTCAATCTTTTTGCTTTCTAGGGTGACCATCCCCAGGCAGAGGAGCGCTAGGTCTTCAAACCTTGATGTATAGGTGGCGATGTCAGAACCCTTCATCTTTAGTTTCTAGAGTTCGTGCTCTTGTTTTTGCATTTCACCCTGAGGGAAATACTCAGCAAGCATGAGCTCTTTCAAGCTCTCCTAACCCATAGCATTTGCCACTGGTAGGGTTAGGGATTTGACCCGACCATTCCACCAG
This sequence comes from Lactuca saligna, assembly GCF_052625555.1. Classification (NCBI taxonomy): domain Eukaryota; kingdom Viridiplantae; phylum Streptophyta; class Magnoliopsida; order Asterales; family Asteraceae; genus Lactuca; species Lactuca saligna. The sequence continues at coordinate 109,588,788 of NC_136420.1, read as the reverse complement.
GTGAGTGCCCTGTTGGCGAAGGTGCAAGCGGTGAATTTTACTTTGTTGACTTCAGAACAGGAACATATTTCGAAAATGGACTCGATCTTTTCGAACCAACGTGTCAGGGCAATAACACCGCCAGTACCATTGAAGGATGTGCGTTTTGGATTCATGAAGTCCTTATAGGAACACTCCTTCTAGTGTCCCTGACCACCTTCCTGATTTTAGGGATGGCTACCACCTCTTGGTCTGCCAGAGCCGTCGGGGTTCATCTGTGACATTGCGACGACCACAACAGCCGTAACAACTGCTTGAAACATAGCAGGATTAAACTAAGGAGGTGGTGGAGGAGGATTGTTGTTCTTTGATATGGGTCTTTTCATTGGAGGCATTTCTTTCTAAAATGATCAGGAAGGAGAGGATGGGAAGTCCACTGAATTGAATTAGAAGATACGAAACAAGATGTATCTCTACATGATATATAAAGTGTTCTACTAAGCAATGGAATAGAAAAGAGTTACTAAAGCAAGTAAACTATCGCTATGGAAAGAATGAGTAGCAACACTTGGAATGAATTTCTACAACGTATTCGACTCTGACTAACATACTTCTATAGTATTTTATTATGTACGTTTTTTTCAATCAATAACTTTTGGTAGGATGACTTTGGTAAGTTTTAGTCCTGTTGCAACCCTACAGTCACTCCCAAACATATGTTGGTCATGTCTCGAATGAATATAGTTGATCATGCTATATTGACCCTAGACACGACTACATAACTGCCCAGGTTTAACCAGAGTGTTCAACATCCAAATACTTTTGTTTGGTTCTTTTCATGATACTGATTCTGGTATGTAGGTATACTTGTATACTTGGAGTAAAAATACTTATATTTTTATAGTATACTTTTAGTATACTTTGATACGGTTACGAGCAGTTTTTCGTGGACCATATTGGATTTTGTTGATTCCCCTTAACGATGTTGTTGTGCCCATCCGTCAGGTGGATCTGGAGCATGGAGAGGAGAGAGATTTTGAGCAAGGTTATCACTAGCAGCGTGTTCGATGCACTCCCCCTACTGCTTGGTGGGTCCAGCCTGAGATAGACATAACCCATCTCTCTAGCTACATGGATGAGATGAGTAGGGAGGTTCATGATTTTCGTAATTGCTAGAAGCAGATAGCGGGGGGCTATGATCGATTGGTTTGCTTTTCAAGGATTTACTTATCCCCCTTACCAACGACTAGGTGATGGTTCGAGCACATCAGGGATGTATCATGATAACGATGATCATGTTGATGATGACTATGGGGATGTAGAGGAGTATGTTGGCTAGTAATATTTGTGTTGTTACTTTTTAGGTATGTAGACTTCTTTTTAACTTTATTTGTTTTAGTGATGATGTATAGGCATATACGCTCCATTTTTGCTAAACAACTCTACAATGTATCTATGTAGATCACTTTTTGGTATTGTATATCATTTTATATCTTTGTCGGTTTATCATTGTTTTTATTTTATGCCTTTTTGGATTGTCCAAGCTTTTAATTTGTTAATTACCATATTTCGCTTTAGTAGTGCATTATACCCATTCAAAATAAAACATGTCTAATCAGTTCTATGTCTAGTCTTGGCTTGGCCAATGTAATATTAGACTTATGTAGGGTACTTAACCTAAAATCTTGATTCCTCGTGTCATTTAAGCTTTGGTTTTGTACTTCAAGACTATTAAATAAGGATCATCTAGGTGAAGTACCGAAGGGCAGGACCATTTGAGCATATAGCCATTTTGAAATCCAGCAACCCAAGCGATATTCCAAACTAGTCATCTCCCCCGTAAGTAGTTTATCAGTAGTTTATTTTAATAATACTTTTAGTTGTAGATCCAATGACAGATCTTTATAGAGCATATGTCAATAGGTTATAGTCATATTTCCGGAAGAATTACTAATTCGCTATAACCATAAAGCTCACCAATCTATCATACCCTTGGCTTGATGGTAGAAACACCAAGCAGCGCAAATTTTGAAACCATTGGCTTATGGAAGAGGTATTCATGTTGAGTTTCTCCCTGAATCTCCATCTTCTTGAATAGCCTGATAGTCGTCTGTACTCTGTGGTTAGTCTTTTACCTCTAATCGTTAACCTAGGAATATATTTTATTTTGAGAGGGTCAACATAATGTTGGTAAGTTCGCATGTTTTGTAAGTATGAAAATACTTTGTCGATGTTCTTAGGTTATGTCACACTCCAGAACCGTCAGAAAAACAACGGCGGAAACGTCCGGGGCGGCGACATCATACGTAGTATCACAACCATTGTACATAGTAAGCATAGTAAACACAACCATTACATTACATTAAGAATATTTACATTTGTTTAAAAGCATTGAAAACATAGTTTATATATGTCAGTATAAACAAAGGTAAAGACGAGACTTCTATATGCTCCGCCTTCTCCAAAAGTAAGCGGGATACCTGTCTATGGTTGACCTGAGAATACAAGCAGTTTTAGAAATATCACCATAAAGCTGGTGAGTTCATAAGCGGTTGATTCTGGTGAAAGAAAATGTTTCTTTGATTTTATGAAAAGTTGTTTCCCAATAAAATCCCATATTTACTTATAAAAGAAGTTTGATTATCCATTTGTTAAACAATCTGTTTATGAAAAGTTAAGCTATCCCAGGAAAAACCTATATTTTCCTTAAAGTTAATAGTTGGTTATTGATCCGGAAATGAAGTGTACAAGTATCTACCATACTTGTATCGTTAGATGAAGTTTCCTTGAAAACTCTGTTACTCTTGATGAGATACATTAGTTTTAATACACACATAAAACTAACACGTAAGTAGTGAACTAATTCCTAAGGGTATTACTGATACCCTATAGTGATCAAAACAGTTATTACTTTGAGGTTAGTTCACTAAGTTCATTATTACCAAAAGTAAATCTCCATTATCTAAGTTGCAAGTTCTATAACCATACAATAAACTGGATATGACGCGTAACGGGGGCGAGTATCTTTTATGAATTTGTCGTCCGTAGACTTGTCGGTCCCACTGTAGCTAGCAGCAAGGTGCGGGGTAGTCAGTCCCGTATAGATCTAATCACAATATTCACGTTCTCCCTCCAAGAGATTCTAGTTACAGGGTTAGTCCTATACTCGCATATTCTGGTGGAGTGTTACCAAGGACTTGTCTCTAATCTTAAGAATAATGAATTTACTAGTAACAATATAGTAATTCCTATTTTATGTTTGACATGAATCCTTTGTAAATATAAAATATAACATTTATGATGAGATTCACGAGTTTCCTTGCTTTAGTTTGAAAACTATCTCTACAAGTTGATTTCTTAATCGGTTGGTATTTCTGTGTTAAAAGCATGATGAACATGTAAGTATTTCATACGAAGTAATAAGTTTTGAGTACAAGTTCCCTTGTACTTTTTCTTGTATTCCCCTCTGAAAACATGAAAAACTCGGAAAAAGGTGTAGGGGTATGAACTCACCTGTAGTGAGTGGAATGGATGGAAGTGTCGGGTAGGATGCTAGGTGTTAAGTGAGGACTTGAACACACCCACGGACCCTATGTAACATGAAGTGATACATAATGGTATTTAATTAGTTATTTAATCACTAATTAGTAATTATGGACACTTTGATGCCGGAAAACACTTTGATTCAAGTGCTAGGGATGTTAGGAGTTGCATCTAAGGGGAGTATGGCCTCACTTTCGAGTTTAATCTTCAAATGGTAGCCTTTAGGGTGTTTACGGTTCCAAGTCCATTTTCCCCATGAGTTTACATCCGTAAACTCATGGCAATGGTGTCATTGGGTGCTCAAAGATCTTAAACTACTCAAGGAATTATGCTAGACTCGAATCAAGGGCTATGGAAGTGATTTGGGCTCAAAATGACCCTTCTTTGGAGTTTACGGTTTTTGAATCCATCCTTGGGGAGTTTACTACTGTAAACACATGAGTTTACGACTGTAAACTCATGTTTTTTCCCTTCCTTATGTGTTTTGGTGCATCTAGGTTAAGCATGTAATGTTCTAGCCACTTATACAAGTCATAGAAGGTGTTAAGGGCATTATAACACCCTTAGATGGTGTTTACGGTTTTTGGAGGTTCCCCAACCATAACCTCAAGTTTGCTCCTTTCATTTCGTGTTTTGGGGTTCTTAGATCGTTCATGCAAGTTCCTAGTTCATTAGCCAAGCATTGGAAGGAGTTTGGGGCATCAAAACCCCTTTTTGGGGTGTTTACGGTTTTAGGAGGTTCCCAAACCGTAAACCCGATGTTCTTGGGGTTTTTGGGTGTTTAATCCATGGAATTGCAAGTATGCTAAGTAAGCAACTAGCTAGGAGGGGTTTACTTACTTATGTGAAGCTTAAAGGAGTGTTTCTTGACCAAAATCTGAAATTGTAGAGAAAGAGTAGAGAGAGAAAGTTTCTAGTGTGTGAAAAAGGTGGAAATGAAGACCACTCCACCCTTATATAGGGTTAAGTTTACGGCCAGGGTGGGGGTCCACCAAACATTAACCGCAAACGGGGTTTTTTGCATGATTTTTCGTTTTCTATCACGTATGAAACTACGACAATAACTCTAATTGATTTACTTAACTCAATAAGTTAATGGAAAACTTTTAATAAAAATAAATTTTTACTAACAAAAGTGGGTTACAGTGACTGAATAAATTATGGGTTGTCACAGGTTAGAACTTGTTGAAATGTTAACCTAGGTTAGTGTGTTAACGTACTTTATAGTGTTTTGGTAGTAGGATTCAAATAGTTTAGTCACTAAATCTAAATCTTGATTTGGATAAAATAGGTATATTTTACTTGTTACCTTAACTCAAGGTAGTGTTTGGCTAATATTATCATAACATTCCTATCTCATATTATCTAAATTGCTTCTCAAGGCGTACCTTAAGATTTGTGGATATTTAGTTTAATGATTGTAGATCAAACTCGTTTTCTTGTGTTTGAGTGAAATATCACTATGTATAATACTAGTAGTTTATGTTAGTTTAGTTTTAGTTTGACCTAAAATTGCTTCCTCGAGTTTGTGTGTACTACAACTACTTAATTAATTCTTAATAGTAGTTTATGATAGCTAGTTTTAGTTCGACAAAGTTACAATGAGCTCCTATAATCGAGCTATGACTGTTGATCCCGAAAAAAAATACCACGATGCTTCAACAGATGTCGCTACGTTTAGAAAGTTATTCCTGCTTCGACTTTCCGCTAGGTTGTAGCTAGCAACCACATATGGGTGTGTCAATCTCGTATAGATCTATACATATCTCTCTAGCTCACTTAAGAATTAATGATTATAGGCCAGGTGTTAGTTGAAAATATATCACCATGTTGATGAATTGTGTCTTATCTAAATCTTGTCGTTGGGGCCTCCCCTGGTCGGTCGTGTTGTGTTTATACGATTTTACGTATGATATGTATAACTTATCTGATACACACACACACACACACACACACACACATATATATATATATATATATATATATATATATATAGTCTATTTTCTGTAGCCGAGAATTTGGGTTGAGTAACACTAGCTCCGAAGTTTATATAAAGGTGACTATAATAACGAGTTCAACTTTTCCTGGCAACTAGCTAGCATAACAACTAGGTATGATCTTATCATTCATAGGGGTCTAGTATAAGAACTTGGCATAATATTAGATGAAAGAGTTTGGGCAGAGTAACTACCAAGCCTACTATCATCCTAATGGTATTGGTATAATTATTTAACTTTAATTATTAATAACTATGTTATGTTGCATATTAGACATGCATTCCCCTTCCCTCGAAAATAGTTGGAAAATGGGGATGTAAAACTCACTTGTGAGTTATGAAACCATTGATGTAGGATAGAAGATCCACAAGTGCAACACTAGAGAGACGCTTAGGAGTCATTTGACATTGATTTTATGAGAGAATTAGAGAGAGAAAGGTGTGTGTTGAGGTGTGATAAGGGATCAACCGGGACTTGCTACAAATAGAGATTTTGAGTTTCACACCGCACATATGCGTGTGAACCGTCCAATATTGTCACGTGTCGCCTTCTCAATGTGCCACGTCACTTCGTATCTAGATGTATCAAGTGTCTGGTGCACTGCACCCGAGCACATGATGGGAATATTAAACTTTGAAATTCCATAACTCTCACATATGAACTCCATTTCCTACCACTTTTATATATCCTTGTAGATCTCGTCGATCTGTACAACTTTCCCTTTGCACGATTTGTCTAGTTTTGAATTTCGTTTTTAGACTAGTTTTTATTATTGTTAAAAATCATATATCCCTCATATGATTTACGTTTTAAGCGTTAGAAAAAGGGGACATTTATTTACTATAAATGTCATAACTCATCCATATAATGTTGACTGTAACATCCCCCTCTGGCACGTATCACAATATTGTCCGCTTTGGGCCACTCGACACGAGGACTTCCCAGGGGGTCACCCATCCTGGTACTACTCCCGCCCGAGCACGCTTAACTGCAGAGTTCTTATGGGATCTGCTGCCCTCACGGTTTTAAAACGCGTTGTGATTCCTTATAAGGAATGCTTAGTTCTCCTTCCCAGCCGATGTGGGATCAGATCTAACCCACTTTCACCCCCCATTATAGGGTTCGACATCCCCGTCGAACACATGGACCCGTACCCTGGCTCTGATACCATTTGTAACACACCCCTTTGGCACGTATCACAATATTGTCCGCTTTGGGCCACTCGGCACGAGGACTTCCCAGGGGGTCACCCATCCTGGTACTACGCCCGCCCGAGCACGCTTAACTGCAGAGTTCCTATGGGATCTGCTGCCCTCACGGTTTTAAAACGCGTTGTGATAGGGAAGGTATCCGCACCCCTTATAAGGAATGCTTAGTTCTCCTTTCTAGCCGATGTGGGATCAGATCTAACCCACTTTCACCCCCCATTATAGGGTTCGACGTCCCTGTCGAACACATCAACCCGTGCCCTAGCTATGATACCATTTGTAACATCCCCCTCTGGCACGTATCACAATATTGTCCGCTTTGGGCCACTCGGCACGAGGACTTCCCAGGGGGTCACCCATCCTGTACTACTCCCGTCCGAGCACGCTTAACTGCAGAGTTCTTATGGGATCTGCTGCCCTCACGGTTTTAAAACGCGTTGTGATAGGGAAGGTATCCGCACCCCTTATAAGTAATGCTTAGTTCTCCTTCACAGCCAATGTGGGATCAGATCTAACCCACTTTAATTATAACGTCCGTAGATCCGGGCTAGTCAATTTAGAGGCAACAGGGGTCGAAAACGACTTTTTGACAAAATATTATTAAGAATAAATAATCTCAACCAAGTTTTAGTATATGTTATAAGGTTTCCGTACATATAAAGAGCGTCGAAATCCGAATTATAACGAAGAAGTTATGGTCCGTCGAAGTTTTACGGCAAAACCGGCACGACACTGGGAGACGTAAATAGTGAATTTATGATAGAGCTTCTTTTAGCCTTAGTAATCTAAATGAAAGTCGTAGAATATGTTAACCTGAGAGCGTCCATAAAAAGAACGCCCAAATCTGACTTCTTATGAGGAAGTTATGATTTTTCGAAGTTTCGGCTTAGCGGTGTACAACCCGAAGTTCGAGTATTAGATCGAGCGGTTTTTAGCCGACACAACCTAAACGAGAATCGAAGGTCTCGTTATTAGTAGCGTAACGATAAAAAGACAGACGAAAATGGACATCGGATAAAGAAGTTATGAGATTTTAACGGACCAATCCTGTCCCGGCCTGTTAAAAATATAACTTTAAAAATAAAGTCAAAATTAGCCAACGGAGTCTAAACGAAAGTTGTAGAGTACGTTTCCACCTACGCGTGGATATAAATAATGTCAAAAACGGAGTTCGTATGAGCGAGTTACAAATTACAGTAGTATATTTACATATTAAAATAAAGTATAAATCATATATACGTACACATATATATACATATGTATATATCATTAGAAAGGTATCGACGATGCGGTCATTATAAGACTAATGTTGAGTTCTTTCGACATTAGTTTAGTGAAAATATCGTTAAGTCTATTTAAAATAGTATTATAAAGGGGTGTCTAGTTGTTTATATAACTATAAGGTCATTAATTAATTATGGAGGGTAGTTCTTGTAAATTCAATTACTATAAATAAGAGGCTTGGGCTCTCATATTTCTTGTACCATTCTCTTAATTCAAGAGTCTTTCTCTCCTTATCTCCCGAGCATTTCGGTCCCTCGTGATTCGACTTCTCTTTCTGTAGTTTTAGTATACTAAGGTGAGCGCTGAAGCGCTGCACGAATCTTTCTTAGAAAGATTCAGCGACGAAGTTCTGCCCCTGTAGAGCCCGACTCCTAGCTAAAATCCCCTTGAAAGTAAGTTATGCTTACCCTATTTTAAATATAGTTTATATTTAAAATTAGTATTGTTATTATAAATTTATAATAAATATTTGAGCTATTATTATGACTTATATAAGTGTCGTTATAATATCTTTTAACTACTCGCGGTACGGGGCATCTGGTTTAAAGGGCCGCATAGGGTTGTTGGATTTCAGAAGTGCTATACGCCAAAATGGTCCTGCCCTCCGGTGTTTTATGTCTGGCCCCTGTCTGTACATAGTAGTTGGAAAGTATTGTTTAAACGCTTATATAATAATAATAATAATAATAATAATAATAATAATAATAATAATAATAATAATAATAATAATAATAATAATAATAATAATAAGACTAATAATTAGTCACGGTAATATTAGACTAAAATCTAGTGGTGATAATACTAGGTTTCGTCAAAGGAAATTATTTTAAAGTAAACGAAGCGCTGTCCGAGTACCGAGTCACCATCTTCTCAGGTGAGTGCATAGTCCCTTTCATCTTACACATAGATATGAAGTATTTTAATATAAATTACGTGCTATGTGTGCATATTGTCTGAATACTTGCTGTCTATGCTGAGTGAAAGATTTTATACATGTTTTAAATGATTTAAACTATATATGTATTTTATATCTACGAAAATGTTGGGGTAAAACATGGGTAGATATAATAGATGAAATATGAGTTGGATGATGAGTTGAGAGGTGATATAGACTATAAGGTGTGGGTGAGAGGTGTATGATGTGAGGAGCCTTTTTACCAAATGATGTCCCTGTCATTCAGCAGAGTATGGATGACAACCACGGACTATCCTAGATAGTCCAGTGGAACACTATCAGGCTCGCAACCTGTAGGTGTTGTGAACGATGTGTTTACCCGGTGTACTCTAAACCTTGGTGATCATGCAGACTTGATACCTAGACCCTGGCGATCATGCAGACTTGGTGCCAAAACCTTGGCGACTATGCAGACTTAGTGCCTATTGTATAAATTCTGGCGACTATGCAGACTTAGTGCCTAAACCCCGGTGACGATGGACTTCGTGCCGATTCCTTAGGATGATCCTTAGGAATGTATGAACGAGGAATAGTTGATTCTTAGGGTAGATCCTTAAGAATAAAGCAGATAATAGGGATGGGTAATTGGGTTGATTGTTTGAAAATAATAATTATATTATTGTGGGTTGAAAACCCTATGTACTCACCAGGTTTCCCAACCTGACCCACTCAGTTTATTTATATCACAGGTGTTGATATGAAGTCACATTACACTGAGAGATTTAAAGAGATGTAGATCACTAGTGTAAATAATGTAAGTTCTGTTTATGCTTATGTTTCTGTATTAACGATGACATCCCAAATGTTTTAAAATGAACAAAATACGTTTCTTCGAAAATGTTTTAAAAACGTATTTATCATGTTTTTCTGGGAACAAATTCCGCAACATTTTTATTAAAAGAAGTACTTTTATTTTTATAAAACATAAACAAAAATCGATCTTTTCTGGCCGTGAAAATAGGGATGTCATAGTTGGTATCAGAGCATTAGTTTAAGCGAACTAGGAATATGGATTTATTTCTAGACTTAAACTTAGAATGCTAAGTGATGATTGTGAGGAGTGTGTCAAATAGATTTAGGTAATGCACCTGAATAGACACAAGCACTAGCTTATTTTAGGAATGATGCCTAAATTCCTTTTACGTGCTAAATGATGCTATAGTTTGATCGGATCTATGGTCTGTTGCCGACCGGATCTGGAAACCTTATGTGTTTAGGATTCTAAACGTACGAATACGATATTAGAACTAGCATATAAACGTTTCGGAGTGATAAGGATGATTTAAACGTCAATCTTAAGTAAAGGTCTAGATTCACCTTATTCGGTGTACAGATCAAGATGGCAAGGACCCGTAGCGGAAACATGAATGCAAATGGGAACCGGAACCAACCCCTGGTGATTGAGCAAATACCGATTGTGGTAACCGCTGCTGAGCCAATAACAATGGTCGGAGTGCAAGCAATGATCCAGGCGATGTTGGATCGTCAAATGGAGGAAACCAGACGTTTGCTCCAGAAAAATCGAGAAGAAGCAACCATACAGATCGAACAGCCCAAGTTGAACGAAGGGCAGACTGAGGAGGGAAACTACAGTGGGACTGTTGGTCAAGCCAACCCACCAATAGTTAGGCAAAACCACCAGGATGGAGGAAATGATGGACGTGGATGCAAATACAAGGATTTCATGGTGTCCAAACCACCGAGTCTATCTGGAAGCCCGACGCCGGTGGAAGTCATGAACTGGATCTCTGAGATGGAGACGATGTTTGAGAGTTGCGAGTGTAGCAACAGGCAAAAGACCGCTCTCGCGGTTCCTTTGTTGAAATCTGGAGTACTAAGCTGGTGGAAGCTACTAGCTGATTCGATGCCCAAAGGAGAAGCGAGCAAGATGTCATGGGAGGATTTTCTAGTGTAGTTAAAAATGCAGTACTGCTCTGAGCAGGATCTTCTGGAGATCAACAACGAGTTTCAGAATCTAAAGAAGGGAAAGATGAGTGTCATCGAGTATGCTGCAAGTTTTACAGAGAAAATGAAGCTTGTTCCTTATCTAGTTCCAACTGAGCTCTCCAAGGTCAATAAGTTTTCCTATTGATTACCAGCAGACTTTGGACCAATGGTCAAGCAAGCAACCACTTTGAAAGGAGCCATCTGGGAAGCCAGGAATGTTGAGACCCAGATTAGGGAAAAAGGTCTGGAGAGAGCTGAAGTTGGCGAGAAAAGGAAACATGAAGGATCATCAAAATCCAACAAGGAAAAGAAATTCTCAAAGATTGAAGAAGGAGGAGGAGGTGAAACCAAGTGGTGCGAGAAGTGTAAAAAGAAGCACTTCGGGAAATGTAGCGAGGAGGTGACTTGCTACAAATGTGGGAAGACAGGGCATTACGCCAGCAAGTGTGCGTCCAACAAGAAGGTGTGTTATGGATGTAACAAGGAAGGGCATATTTCCAGGGACTGCCCGGGTAAAAATAAGGCAGCAAGACCAAAAACGCCACCGAGGCCAAGGGCATTCCACATGATCCTCGACGAAGCAGAAAACCGTGCAAGGAATCAATGATGAGGACTTCATATCCGAAGATCAAGTTATACAGTAGCCATAGTTTCGTATGATGTAGCCTATTAGAGGCATAGTCTAGGGTGAACTTGGACACCTATGTAATAGTTTCAAGAAATAATAAAACCTTCGTTTTGTTATCTGGTGTGTTAAAATGTTATGTGATTTTCTGGTATGGTGACTTGGGAAACTGCGAGACGATACTTGGGACGAGTATGAGTAGGTGTGAATGGTAGTAGAGGCCTATACTACCGGAAGCACAGGACTCACACTTGGATCAGGGAAAGTCACAAGGTTACCAAGAAACTAGTAATTGATTTTTTTTATTCAAGTATGTCATTACCATTGTTTCGGTAATGACTAAGAAGATTGTTGTTATCCCGACCCTAGTGGTCATATCACATTGAGTCCGACTACGATGAGTAGGTTACGTGGTTCAGAGAACCAAGTTTGATGTAGCGTCCGACTTAAACCAAACGATTGAAATCAAAGCGATCAATAGAAGTATCACGCTCGTTGTTAAAGAAGTTGGTAGCTAGAAATGCTACAAGTTAAAATGTGATTATATCCAATTAGACGATGAAGGAAGGCATATTCCATTCCGGAATTTGACTCTAAGATACCTGAGTCTAAGCATTGCTACATACGATGATAGGTTATTAGAATATGACACATCGGTCAATTGTAGTAATCAAATTAACTTATCATAAGTTTGTTAAGAAGAAAAAGGAGTCTCTGATAAAGAATGAGGTTGTGACACGAAGGTCATGAATGAAAGTCCAACGAGCAGGTGCAAGACCGAGCACCGCCTGCAGTCAAGGTGTCCAAGAGTTAGATACTCGTTCGAAGCGACATAGAAGTTACAGTTATTACCTAGGATGAAGAGATAATGTATGGAGTCATTATAAAATCATGTTTCGTTGATGATTCCGGGACGTAATCACCCTAAGGGGGAGATAATTGTAACGCCCGTAGATCCGGGCTAGTCAATTTAGAGGCAACAGGGGTCGAAAACGACTTTTTGACAAAATATTATTAAGAATAAATAATCTCAACCAAGTTTTAGTATATGTTACAAGGTTTCCGTACATATAAAGAGCATCGAAATCCGAATTATAACGAAGAAGTAATGGTCCGTCGAAGTTTTACGGCAAAACCGGCACGGCACCGGGAGACGTAAATATTGAATTTATGATAGAGCTTCTTTTAGCCTTAGTAATATAAATGAAAGTTGTAGAATATGTTAACCTGAGAGCGTCCATAAAAAGAACGCCCAAATCTGACTTCTTATGAGGAAGTTATGATTTTTCGAAGTTTCGGCTTAGCGGTGTACAACCCGAAGTTCGAGTATTAGATCGAGCGGTTTTTAGCCGACACAACCTAAAAGAGAATCGAAGATCTCGTTATTAGTAGCGTAACGATAAAAAGACAGACGAAAATGGACATCGGATAAAGAAGTTATGAGATTTTAACGGACCAATCCTGTCCCGGCCTGTTAAAAATATAACTTTAAAAATAAAGTCAAAATTAGCCAATGGAGTCTAAACGAAAGTTGTAGAGTACGTCACCACCTACGCGTGGATATAAATAATGTCAAAAATGGAGTTCGTATGAGCGAGTTACAAATTACAGTAGTATATTTACGTATTAAAATAAAGTATAAATCATATATACGTACACATATATATACATATGTATATATCATTAGAAAGGTATCGACGATGCGGTCATTATAAGACTAATGTTGAGTTCTTTCGACATTAGTTTAGTGCAAATATCGTTAAATCTAATTAAAATAGTATTATAAAGGGGTGTTTAGTTGTTTATATAACTATAAGGTCATTAAGTAATTATGGAGGGTAGTTTTTGTAAATTCAATTACTATAAATAAGAGGCTTGGGCTCTCATATTTCTTGCACCATTCTCTTGATTCAAGAGTCTTTCTCTCCTTATCCCCCGAGCATTTCGGTCCCTCATGATTCGACTTCTCTTTCTGTAGTTTTAGTATAGTAAGGTGAGCGCTGAAGCGCTGCACGAATCTTTCTTAGAAAGATTCAGCGACGAAGTTTGCCCATGCAGAGCCCGACTCCTAGCTAAAATCCCCTTGAAAGTAAGTTATGCTTACCCTATTTTAAATATAGTTTATATTTAAAATTAGTATTGTTATTATAAATTTATAATAAATATTTGAGCTATTATTATGACTTATATAAGTGTCGTTATAATATCTTTTAACTACTCGCGGTACGGGGATTCTAGTTTAAAGGGCCGCATAGGGTTGTTGGATTTCAGAAGTGCTATACGCCAAAATGGTCCTGCCCTCCGGTGTTTTATGTCTGGCCCCTGTCTGTACATAGTAGTTGGAAAGTATTGCCCTCCGGTGTTTTATGTCTGGCCCCTGTCCGAGTACCGAGTCACCACCTTCTCAGGTGAGTGCATAGTCCCTTTCATCTTACACATAGATATGAAGTATTTTAATATAAATTACGTGCTATGTGTGCATATTGTCTGAATACTTGCTGTCTATGCTGAGTGAAAGATTTTATACATGTTTTAAATGATTTAAACTATATATGTATTTTATATCTACGAAAATGTTGGGGTAAAACATGGGTAGATATAATAGATGAAATATGAGTTGGATGATGAGTTGAGAGGTGATATAGACTATCAGGTGTGGGTGAGAGGTGTACGATGTGAGGAGCCTTTTTCCCAAACGATGTCCCCGTCATTCAGCAGAGTATGGATGACAACCACGGACTATCCTAGATAGTCCAGTGGAACACTATCAGGCTCGCAACCTGTAGGTGTTGTGAACAATGTGTTTACCCGGTGTACTCTAAACCTTGGTGATCATGCAGACTTGATACCTAGACCCTGGCGATCATGCAGACTTGGTGCCAAAACCTTGGCGACTATGTAGACTTAGTGCCTATTGTATAAATTATGGCGACTATGCAGACTTAGTGCCTAAACCCCAGTGATGATGGACTTCGTGCCGATTCCTTAGGATGATCCTTAGGAATGTATGAACGAGGAATAGTTGATTCTTAGGGTAGATCCTTAAGAATAAAGCAGATAATAGGGATGCGTAATTGGGTTGATTGTTTGAAAATAATAATTATATTATTGTGGGTTGAAAACCCTATGTACTCACCAAGTTTCCCAACCTGACCCACTCAGTTTATTTATATCACAGGTGTTGATATGAAGTCACATTACACTGAGAGATTTAAAGAGATGTAGATCACTAGTGTAAATAATGTAAGTTCTGTTTATGCTTATGTTTCTGTATTAACGATGACATCCCAAATGTTTTAAAATGAACAAAATACGTTTCTTCGAAAATGTTTTAAAAACGTATTTATCATGTTTTTCTGGGAACAAATTCCGCAACATTTTTATTAAAATAAGTACTTTGATTTTTATAAAACATAAACAAAAATCGATATTTTCTGGCCGTGAAAATGGGGATGTCACAGTTGGTATCAGAGCATTAGTTTAAGCGAACTAGGAATATGGATTTATTTCTAGACTTAAACTTAGAATGCTAAGTGATGATTGTGAGGAGTGTGTCAAATAGATTTACGTAATGCACCTGAATAGACACAAGCACTAGCTTATTTTAGGAATGATGCCTAAATTCCTTTTACATGCTAAATGATGCTATAGTTTGATCGGATCTATGGTCTGTTGCCGACCAGATCTGGAAACCTTATGTGTTTAGGATTCTAAACGTACGAATACGTTATTAGAACTAGCATATAAACGTTTCGGAGTGATAAGGATGATTTAAACATCAATCTTAAGTAAAGGTCTAGATTCACCTTATTCGGTGTACAGATCAAGATGGCAAGGACCCGTAGCGGAAACCTGAATGCAAATGGGAACCGGAACCAACCCCCGGTGATTGAGGAAATACCGGTTGTGGTAACCGCTGCTGAGCCAATAACAATGGCCGGAGTGCAAGTAGTTAAGACCATGTGGGGGAGCCAATGGAACATATGTATAAGACCCTGGGGGAGTGCATAGCATCCTGTAGTAAGACCCTGGAAGGAGTCCACGACATCCCTATATGTTTGTATATGTGTTATGTAGTATGATAGTTTTTTTTTGATATATGGTATGCTAGTTGACTATATGTTGCTTGCACGGAAGACCTTAGGGGCAGCCCATGGCACATGGATATCAAACCATATTGGGGAGCCCATGGCATTCTAGGTAAAGTCCATGGGGGAGACCATGGAAAATAGTTAAGACCATGGGGAGCCCATGCGATATAGGTGTAAGACCCTGGAGGGAGCCCACGACATCCTGGAGTAAGACCCTATAGGGATTCCATGACTTTCTTATATGTTTATACGCATTGTTTCTCTGATATGTGGTATAAAAGTTATTTATGTGATATGTGATTTGTTAGTTATCTTTGTGATACTTTGATAGAAGACCCCTGGGGAGCCCGTGGCAGTTGGATATCAGACCATGGGAGGAGCCCACAGCATTCCAGGTAAAGACCATGGGGGACCTCATGCCACATAGGTATAAGACCCTGGGGGGAGCCCACGACATCCTGGAGTAAGACCCTGGAGGGAGTCCATGCCATCCTTATATGTTTATGTGCATGGTTTTTGTGATTATATGGATTATGTGGGGTATGCTTTGGGGAACTCACTAAGATTCATGCTTAGAGTGTTGTTTATGGTTTCAGGTCTCATCAATTTGGAAAGGAAGGGCTCGACTTCATCAGAGCGTACACACCCATGTTTTCTGTAATATTTGATTTTGGTATGAACTTTGATAAATGTTTTTAATTAGAAATGTTTTTGGAAAGATTGGATTTAAAAGATATATGTGTATCAGAGCCTTGGTTTGAGGGATTCAGACATACTTTCGGGTGTGTCTGAACTCAAACAGAGGATGTGTACAATTTTCAAAGGAAAAATGTTTTCAAGAAAATAATTTTCTGAGATAAGAGAAGGGTGTGGTGCTTGCAATCAGCCGAGCTTAAGGTAGTTTTCCCCATAATACCCATATATGTTATCTGTTATGACTTGATTTATGAATCTATCTATCGCATTCTAGTTAAAGCTAGGAGAGATGCCTTTGTATGTATATTGTATGAGTTGGTAGACTTGCATGCTAGTGCTGATTAGGCAGCGATAGATAGGCTTGATATGTGATGCTTGTAACCTTCGGGATACTGGATGCTATGCTGGAATGTGAATGATTATTGGTATTAGTAACTGCTAAGTGTATTCTTTTAAAATTGTATACGGTTAGGATCTTATGGCCTTAGAATAATTTATTTGGCCTTATTTCTTGTTCCTTGTATGGTTGTGGTCCTAGAGTAGAGTGTCATACTCCAAAACTGGAACGGCGGAAACGTTCGGGGGTGGAGGACGTCATGTTTAGTATGACAAGACATGTATCATAGTAATAAAAGTAAATAAACAACCATTTCTTTAGAAAGAAAGTGTTTACAAAGTCTTTGTTCACAAAACATAGAATACATAAGCAAATAACAAAACAAGACTTGAAGCTATTATGCTCCATCTTCTGAATTCCCAGTGCGAGTACCTGTCTACTAGTTTTCTGAGAATGAAAGTTATTTGAAAGAGTTTATCAACTATTAAGCTGGTGAGTTCATAAGATTTTAGTGATGTAAGTATGTTGTAGAAAGCTTAGTAAGTTGTAAGTTATGTTTTAGAAAAGTTTGCCTGTTCCTCCAGAAAATCCTATATTTCCTGCTTTGATGAAAGATAAGTAAAAATGACTCTACAATCCTTTCTATGAGTAATAAATGGATACAAGTTATATAAAACTCAGAGTAAACAAGCAATCAATTGGGTGTATCTGCCCAAAGCCCACAACCAAACAAGGAACAGGAAATGGGGAGGATGACACACATCCCATTGGTTGTTAGATCATTGTTGTATATAACCCTGGTGTATTCACTTGGTACTCACGAAGTTAACTATAATATTTCCTTTATATTTGATGAAAAGGTCCTTTAATAAAACCATTATTTCTTATAATAAAATAGTAACCACAATGGTTTCTCCTATAATTTCTTAGGCTATACAAGCTATATATGATCTAATATCGAATAGATAGTTAATTGAGTGAATCTGCCCTAAGCCCACAACAAAACAAGGAACATGGAATGAGGCGGAAGACACACATCCAACTATCTACTAGGTATTAATTATATATAACCCTGATGTATAAACTAAGGTATTATAGAATTAATCACATAAGGTCCTTCAAGTTATACTGGTTTAATAAAATGGATTAAACCCTTTATTGGTAAGTTTCTAGTTTTGCATACCGATAGTTCTGATTTAGAAAGTATGTTTTATACTAGAAAATTGTGCATTGATTTAGTGTCCTATGACCTAACCCATACCTGATACCCCTTATGAGGAATTAATGTATACAGAACATATATATAACTAAGATCAAATAGATAATAGGCTGGGTGAATCCGCTCTAAGTCCACAACCAAACAAGGAATAGGAAATGAAGCGGAAAGCAAACATCCTATTATGTTTCGGATCCTATTAGTATTTATACCTTGATGTATACATTAAGGAATCATAAGGTTAGAATTATGGTCCCTTTCTACTGAATGTACTAGACTCGACTGTTCTGATTGTCATTTGTAAAATGTAAGTTTTCCCTAGTTTATAACTATCTTGCCTCGAAAATAGTTTGCATTAACTTTCAAGTGGAACTATCACTATATGAAAGTAATGGGAAAATGAAAGTACTCAGTTGTCTTATGAATTGAGATCGTGACGTACTCATTTCCTTAAAACATGTTTGTTTTATTAAGGTCATAATGTGAAGGCTAGTTCCCATACTATACGCTCTCCCTGTGAAAAGATTATGGGAACCAAACGTGACATTAGCAAAACAGTTGCTAGGCCGTGTAATCCACATTAAAGTTATATGATCATGTATACCCAATAAGTTATCACCTTTTGTTTAGAATAATGTGTTAGTGATTATTGGTATAGTTATATCCTGTAGTAGTTCCATGCTATAGCAACTTAGTATGTTTGTTCTGTTATAGTATCTTAGTATGTTCTTTATGTTATTGTGTATTGTGTCTTCCTCCCTGTTTCTCTTTATTATATGTTCTTGTATCTAGTATGAACTGACTCTTTAAACTATACCCTTTATATTTTACTAGTGCTTTACTTGAATTGTTATTGAAAAGACTCATTTTACTATGAAGTTATGCTTGTACTTTAAAAATGGAGTTTTGTTAAACTATAAAGTAACATAACTTTAAAAGAGTTTTTGAAATGTTTTGATCACTTATAATAGACATAAGCAACCTTTTGTAAGATTTTTATAACAAACAATTACACAATTATCAATTGTGTTCAACTTGTATTCCCCCCTTAAAAGCATTTAAAACAGTTTAAAAGATTGATTACTAGGTATGAAATCACATGATGTGGGTGATTTATGCGAATATGTGTCTAAGGATGAGATGCTCCATGAATGAAGTCCTGAGACTTAACGAGTTCTAAATTACATATAACGACATATGTTCACATAAATATAGTGTTTAGAAGCAACCAAATGCAAGGAAACACCTCACGGGACTAGGAAACACTTTGACCAAGTGTTGGAATCACATGTGATTGAACTAAGGGGAGTGTATAGCCATTTTGTAACATCCCAAAAATGACCCAAAAATTTTTGTTGAATAATTACTAAAAACGCCATTATAAAATCATAAGGTAAACTCGTACGTCAATATCTCACACTAAAAGTAAAGTGTTATAAGTAAACTGAATCAAGAATGTATCAGTCACATCTATGAGAAACAAAACAACTCCCAGGACAACTGAAGCTGTGGTGTGTGTGTGCAATGCCATCAACTCGAGCTCTTCCCTTTGCTTGCGGAAGTACCTGAAACCAAAACTGAAACTGTAAGCACGAAGCTTAGTGAGCTCCCCCAAACTACCACACACCATATAATACATATAATCACATACTGGGCCTTGCCCACTGCATCGGACCGAAGTCCGGAAACTGCATTGGACCAAAGTATGAAGCTAACCAGGGCCTTGCCCTCTGCATCGGATCGGGATCCGGAACTACTGAGGCCTTGCCTCCTGCATCGGACCAAAGTCCGGAACTACTGCATCGGACCGAAGTCCGGAACTGACTGCATCGGACAGAAGTCCGGAACATACTGAACATAACATCACATAAGCATATCAACTAACATGAGTACATAGATAGCATACTACGTCGGGACGTAACCGGGAACACATAACACAAAATACTGTCTGAGCCACGAAGGCATCAAACATACTAAAATCTGCATCGAGCCGAAGTCCGGATACTACTGCTAGCTAAACAGGCCGGCATTGTGGCCTTAGACCCACTCCTACTGAAGGGAAACTCACCTCGTGATCTGGCTGCTGAGTGTCTGGCTACGGGAACTATCTGCTGCTGCTCCGGTATCTCCCCGGCTACAAATCCACAATTACACTCAATCAAATTATTAATAATTGTATTGGGGTAAATGACTCCTTTACCCCTGGCTAAAGTCAACTCTCCTGGTCAAAGTCAACTTTACAGTTGACCTGACTCGCCGAGTTGGGCCGCTAACTCGCCGAGTGCCTACTCTCATTTCTCACCCTACTCGCTGCTACTCGTCGAGTATGGCATCAACTCGACGAGTTCCCTTTCGAATCTAAAACCTCAGGCAATCTGCATCAGACTCGCCGAGCCGTATGAACAATTCGACGAGTTGTTCTTCGAGCTAAGAAGATTGCCTTGGACTCGCCGAGTTGTATGAACAACTTGCCGAGTCCCTACATTACTGAGTCTAACCACAACTCGCTGATTCCACTCCATCACTCAATGGTCTCACTCGACATCACTCAAAAAGGGAAAAATCAGGGACTCACGGCTCGACTCGCCGAGTCGTTCTTCCAACTCGCCGAGTCGCTTGCATGCAGCAACTCAAAACTTGATTCTGCTTGAATCTAGTGCATAAAACTTATAGATCTAGACTCCCTTAACTCGATTAGCACGTAAAGATTCTATCTTTACATGCCCATATGCATTCATGAAGATAAAATGGCTCAAAAAGCATAATAAGGGCTAGATCTAGGGTTTCCATGCAAAGTATCTTCATAAAGGCAATAGATCTGGGCTCTGAAACTTCTAAATGAATAGATCTAAGGATATCTCGACTTATTAGGGCATCCATACAATCATAAGGCTTGGGAAAAGCATCAACTAGATCTAGAAAAGTCCTAATGGAGGTTTAAAGCATAAAACAGGAGGGAATCCGAAGAATACCTCAAAGAACTCTGATTTGCCCTTGGATCTTTGCACTACTCCTCTTCTCCTTGCTCCTTTCTTCTTCTCCTTCTTCAAGTCTTCACAAATCAACACAAGAACACTTAGTTCACTCAAGGATGGATTAGGGTTTTCTCACAGCGTTCTGAGGGTGAAGGAGGCGAGAATGGGGGCTATAAGGTGGATTAAATAGTGAGCAAACCCAGAGATTTTGGGTTTCAACCTGGTAGGCTGACTCGCCGAGTCGCCGATCTATACGCTGATCAACAACACGACCCTACTCGACGAGTCGGGACATAGACTCGCTGAGTTCCTCTACGAATTTCAAAAATAAATACTAAAAACCACATACCAGAGACGGGTCTTTACAACTCTCCCCCACTTGACTCAGACTTCGTCCTCGAAGTCTGCTGCTGTATCTGCAAATAACCCGGGATAATGTTCTCTCATCTCATCTTCAGCCTCCCACGTCCACTTAGACCCCTTTCGGTGCTCCCACTGCACCTTCACTAGTTGAATTACCTTGTTCCTCAAGGTCTTTGCTTTCCGATCCAGAATCGCGACCGGCCTCTCAATATAATTCAAGCTGCTATCCACCTGGATATCCTCTAAAGGAACAACTGCTGACTCGTCCACCAAACACTTCCTTAACTGAGACACATGGAAAGTGTCGTGGATCTGGCTAAGCTCGGCCGGAAGATCTAACCGATAAGCAACCCGACCCACCCGGGCCAAAACCCTGAAAGGACCAATAAACCTGGGACCCAACTTGCCCCTCTTTCGGAACCTGATAACACCCTTCCAAGGTGAGACCTTCAGAAGAACCATGTCACCCACCCGGAACTCCAAGTCTGAACGCCTCTTATCGGCGTAACTCTTCTGCCGACTCTGCGCAATCTGCAGTTTACTACAGACCTGTTGGATCAACTCGGTCGTCTTGAGCACCACCTCTGTGCTCCCAATGACTCGCTGACCCACCTCACCCCAACAAATCGGGGTCCTGCACTTCCTCCCATAAAGCATCACAAAGGGAGGTCGATTAATGCTCGCATGATAACTGTTGTTATACGAAAATTCCGCTAACGGAAGATACGTATCCCAACTGCCACCAAAATCCAAAACGCATGCCCTAAGCATGTCCTCGAGAGTCTGAATTGTCCTCTCACTCTGCCCGTCCGTCTAAGGGTGGAAAGCGGTGCTGAAGTGGAGACGAGTACCCATCTCGTCATGGAACAGCTTCCAGAATCTGGAGGTAAAACGAACATCTCGGTCTGACACCACCGATATCGGCACCCCATGGCGTGCCACAATCTCACGCACATAGATATCGGCTAACTTTTCTTCCGATATACTCTCCTGGATCGGGATAAAATGGGCACTCTTCGTCAACCGATCCACCACTACCCATATCGAATCTACTCCTCGTGCGGTCCTGGGAAGCTTGGTGATAAAGTCCATAGTGATGTCCTCCCATTTCCACATGGGAATGTCTTACGGCTGCATCTTTCTGTGAGGCCTCTGATGTTCTGCCTTGACCTTCCTGCAGGTCAGACACCTCTCCACATACCAAGCAACATCCCACTTCATGCAGGGCCACCAATAATCGGGTCGAAGATCTCTATACATCTTCGTTGCCCCTGGATGGATAGAAAATCGAGACTTATGAGCCTCGTCCATCAACACCTGCCGTACTCCGCCTCCGTACGGTACCCACACTCTCCCATGAAGGGTCAACAACCCCGACTATCATAATCGAACGCAGCTGCTTGACCTACAATCCTCTCACATTTCTACTTCTCTTCCTTGAGGCCATCAACCTGAGCCTCCCTGATCCGTTCCAACAACGGAGTAATCACAGTCATTCTCAAACACAAATCTCTGATAGGGGCTGCTTTCACCTTCCGAATCAAGGCATCGGCCACTACATTGGCCTTCCCTGGGTGATAAAGGATTTCACAATCATAATCCTTCAGCACATCCAACCATATCCTCTGCCTCATGTTTAGACTCGGTTGATCCATAAGGTATCTCAAGCTTTTGTGATCCGTGTAGATGGTACAACGGACCCCATAAAGATAATGTCTCCAAATATTGAGGGCAAACACCACTGCCCCCAGCTCCAAGTCGTGCGTAGGATAGTTAGCCTCGTGAGGCTTCAACTGTCTCGAGGCGTAAGCTATCACATGCCCCCGCTGCATCAACACTGCTCCCATACCTGTGATTGAGGCATCACAGTAGACTACAAAATCCTCTATCCCCTCGGGCAGGGAAAGAATCGGAGCCTCGCATAACCTTTGCCTGAGGGTCTCGAATGCCGTCTGCTGCTCAGGCCCCCAACAAAACACCACCGACTTCCTAGTCAGTCGGGTGAGCAGTACTGCAATCTTGGAGAAATCCTGAATGAACCTCCGGTAATACCCTGCCAACCCCAGGAAACTCCGAATCTCGGATGGAGACCTCGGGACTTCCCACTGCATCACGGCCTCTATCTTGGCCGGATCTACCAATATACCCTTCTGGTTGATGAGGTGACCAAGGAAATGCACCTCATGCAACCAAAACTCGCACTTGGAGAACTTCGCGAAAAGCCTCTCCCTCCTCAACACTTCTAGCACCTCCCTCAGGTGCTTCTCATGCTGCTCCTAAGTCTTGGAGTACACCAAGATATCATCTATGAATACTATCATAGACCGATCCAACATCGGTCTGCATACGCGATTCATGAGGTCCATGAATGCGGCTGGAGCATTAGTGAGCCCAAAAGGCATCACTACAAACTCATAATGACCATATCGGGTCCTGAAAGCAGTCTTCTGCACATCTTCGCCTCTAACTCGCATCTGGTGATATCCGGAGCGTAAATCGATCTTGGAGAACCAAGACGCTCCCTGAAGCTGATCAACCAAATCATCTATCCTTGAGAGGAGGTAACGGTTCTTCACCGTTACCTTATTCAGCTCCAGGTAGTCGATGCATATATGGTGCGACCCATCCTTCTTCTTCACAAATAAGATCGGCGCCCCCCAGGGTGAACTACTCGGCCGTATGAAACCCTTGTCTAGCAACTCCTGCAGCTGCGTAGACAACTCCTGCATCTCAGGGGGAGCTAACCGATACGGTGCCTTGGCTATCGGAGCCGCACCAGGAATTAGGTCGATCCCAAACTCGACCTGTCTCTCGGGAGGTATTCCAGGTAAATCCTCCGGGAATACATCCGGAAAGTCTCGTACTACTGGAACATCGTCCACGGTCGACTTGCCCTCCTCCCGGGCATCCATAACGTAGGCTACATAGCCTGCGCAACCCTGTTGAAAATAGCATCTCGCCCTCGCGGCTGAACAAAGAACTGGTCCACGCTGTGGCCTCTCGCCCTGAATCACTAACTCTCCTCCACAGGGAGTGCGAATCCTCACTAGCTATAACTCGCAATCAATCACGACCCCGTTGGGACTCAACCAATCCATGCCCACTATAACCTTATTTCCTCGTAGGGGAATAAGGACCAAATCCACCAAAAATTGCTCGTCAAACAACTGAAGAGCACATCCTCGATGTACTATGGCGACCCTCACAGTCCTATCATCTGCTATCTCAACCTCTAGTGGATAATCCAGCTCCCCAGGAGCTCTACTAAATCTCTTGCTAAGCGCTAGCGATACAAACGATCAGGTAGCCCCCGAATCAAATAATACTGTAGCGGAGATGTCGGTCACAGAGAACGACCCTATACAAAACATATAACCATGAGCAATACTCAATAATAATAACAATAATATAGAGATGAAGGGAAAAATACATACCCGTCAACACATCAGGAGTCGCTCGCTCCTCCTCTGCTGTCATCTGAAAAGCTCGGCTCCTAGCCACTGGTGTCTCTGCTCGGCCCTGACGGCCATCTGTAATCCTCAAAGTAGCTGGGGCAGGTGCAACCACCTTCCCTGCTGCAGCTAAACTTGGACACTGGGACTTTTTATGTCCCCTCAGATTGCACTGAAAGCAAATCAGATCTGATGCTGCAACGGTAGTAGCAGGGGCCGTACAATCCCTGCTCAAATGTCCAGTCCCACCGCACTTGTAGTAGCCGGAAATCCCTGCCTTGCACGTCCCCTCGTGCAATCTCCCAAACTTGCCACATCGACCGTGGCTCTGCTGACTCCTGGGCCTGTGATCAGATACCTTGGGCTTTTTTCCCGAACCTCCTGAACCCGAAACCGCCTCCAGTTTCCTCTTCTTCTCCATCTCTAGATCAATCTCCCTCTCCCGAGCTCTAGCAATCATGTCATCCAGCATTTTACAGCTGGACCGGCTCACAAACATGCGGATATCACTCCACAACATCTCATGATAACGGGCTTTCTTCATCTCCTCATCAACTGCATACTAATGAACAAGAAGAGCCCTCTCCCAAAATTGGCGGTGATCTCCGCCACGGTCTTTGTAGTCTGGGTGAGGTCCTGAAACTCTTGGGCTAACTGTTGTACCTCAATAACTAGTGCAAACTCTGTCCTGAACCTGGTAGAGAAATCAGCCCAGGTCATGGCATCTAACGTTGCATCATCTCTAATGGTATGACCGACCTCCTCCCACCAATCCTGTGCCCTGTCCTTCAGAAGACAGGACGCCAATCTAACCTTGTCCCCCTCGGGACACCTGCTATTGCGGAATGCGTTGGCCACATCCGCCAACCATCTCGTGCTCGCTATGGGGTCCCGCGCCCCATGGTAGTCTGGAGCTCCACATGCCCTGAACTCCTTGAACGTAAGTGTGCGCGACCCCATCATGGCTGCCATCTCGGCAAGGAAAGTGCCCAATATCTCATCAATCAGCTCTAGAACACCCTCCTTGATCGAACCGAAGATCACAGGAGACTGCTCCAGTATGATGCGGGTAACCTTAGAAGAAAGAAACTATCTGGTTTGCTCATTCATCTGCCCGGCCTCTGGGCCTGATCCTGGTCCTGATCCCCCTCCGTCATCTGAACTGCCGACTGCTGGTCTCGAACGCAAAACTACCATTCTGAAACATATCATAACAACATCAGAAAACTGAAATATCTCAAGGGATCATGATACTACTACTAGCTTCCTGGTCTTGTCTTGGCCTTCCTTGATTCGAGTACGGATCCTCTGCTTTCAGTAGTATGGGCCCATACTACCTTCCACATCTATCCGTACTTTCCTCAAGAACTGCCTTGACTCCACCAAGTCACTTCTACTACTGCTGATCTCTGCTACTTTCATCTTAGGCTTGCCCTAGGGAAATCTTGACTCTGCTCAAAACAGTCCTCAGCTACTGAAAGCCTCCTTGAAATGCTAATTAGCCATCACCTGAATACCATCACATGTGCTGAGGCTCGGATAATCCTTTGAGTAAAAGGCTCGTCCCTACACGGTTAGACTCAAACAAGAGCTGCGCAATAGGGCCAAATCCAACACTCTGAGATTATTCAACCCTGATCACATGTGACGTGACGTATTCACCTAACGACTAACTCTCATTACTAGGAGTTCTACAAAGCACGAAGCAAGCAACATTCGGACACCGGAAATTACCCAAGCAATACTACTCTCATAACGAGAAACCGATCTAGCACACAATGCTAAGCTCGCGCTACCAGGCATAACCTAAACAGGCTATCCTACTGCTGTCTACTCGTTACTAGCATGCAATTCTCATAAAGCTAAACACATATAGCAGGCACATAAGGCATCCTCCTAGATCCTTAGTCCTATACTAGCATGCTGTTCTACTGAAACTGGAACAATTATTCATAATTATAAAACTTGTATGGGTAATTTGGGAGTACTTACTTGAGCTCGGCTGATTGCATACACCAGACCCTTATCGTGTTTAAAAATTCTTTTCTTTCTAAGTGCTTTTTCAAAATTTCATTTGATAACATTTTTCCTTTTTGAAAATCTTTTTATCCCTCCCTTAGTTTGAGTTCAGATACACCCGGGGGTGTATCCGAATCCCTCAAACCAAGGCTCTGATACCAACTTGTAACATCCCAAAAATGACCCAATTTTTTTTTGATTAATTACTAAAAACACCATAATAAAATCATAAGGTAAACTCGTACGTCAATATCTCACAACAAAAGTAAAGTGTTATAAGTAAAATGAATCAAGAATGTATTAGTCACATCTATGAGAAACAAAACAACTCTGAGGACAACTGAAACTGTGATGTGTGTGTTCGATGCCATCAACTCGAGCTCTTCCCTTTGCTTGCGGAAGTACCTGAAACCAAAACTGAAACTGTAAGCACGAAGCTTAGTGAGCTCCCCCAAACTACCACATACCATATAATACATATAATCACATACTGGGCCTTGCCCACTACATCGGACCGAAGTCCGGAAACTGCATCGGATCAAAGTCCGGAACTAACCAGGGCCTTGACCTCTGCATCGGATCGGGAACTGGAACTACTGAGGCCTTGCCTCCTGCATCGGACCAAAGTCCGGAACTACTGCATCGGACCGAAGTCTGGAACTGACTGCATCGGACAGAAGTCCGGAACATACTGAACATAGCATCACATAAGCATATCAACTAACATGAGTACATAGATAGCATACTACATCGGGACGTAACCCGGAACGCATAACACAAAATACTGTCTGAGCCACGAAGGCGTCAAACATACTAAAATCTGCATCGAACCGATGTTCGGATACTACTGCTTGCTAAACGGGCCGACATTGTGGCCTTAGACCCACTCCTACTGAAGGGAAACTCACCTCGTGATCTGGCTGCTGAGTGTGTGGCTACGGGAACTATTTACTGCTGCTCTGGTATCTCCCCGGCTACAAATCCACAATTACACTCAATCAAATTATTAATAACTGTATTGGGGTAAATGACTCCTTTACCCCTGGCTAAAGTCAACTCTCCTGGTCAAAGTCAACTTTACAGTTGACTTGACTCGCCGAGTCCCTACTCTCCTTTCTAACCCTACTCGCTGCTACTCGTCGAGTATGGCATCAACTCGACGAGTTCCCTTTTGAATCTAAAACCTCAGGCAATCTGCATCAGACTCGCCGAGCCGTATGAATAACTCGACGAGTTGTTCTTCGAGCTAAGAAGATTGCCTTGGAATCGTCGAGTTGTATGAAGAACTCGTCGAGTCCCTCCATTACTGAGTCTAACCACAACTCGCTGAGTCCACTCCATCACTCACTAGTCTCACTCGGCATCACTCAAAAAGGGAAAAATCGGGGACTTGCGGCTTGACTCACCGAGTCGTTCTTCTAACTCGCCGAGTCGCTTGCATGCAGCAACTCAAAACTTGATTCTGCTTGAATCCAGTGCATAAAACTTATAGATCTGGACTCCCTTAACTCGATTAGCACGTAAAGATTCTATCTTTACGTGCCCATATGCATTCATGAAGATAAAATGGCTCAAAAAGCATAATAAGGGCTAGATCTAGGGTTTCCGTGCAAAGTATCTTCATAAAGGTAATAGATCTGGGCTCTGAAACTTCTAAATGAATAGATCTAAGGATATATCGACTTATCAGGGCATCCATACAATCATAAGGCTTGGGAAAAGCATCAACTAGATCTAGAAGTGTCCTAATCGAGGTTTAAAGCATAAAACAAGAGGGAATCCGAAGAATACCTCAAAGAACTCTGATTTGCCCTTGGATCTTTACACTACTCCTCTTCTCCTTGCTCCTTTCTTCTTCTCCTTCTTCAAGCCTTCACAAATCAACACAAGAACACTTAGTTCACTCAAGGATGGATTAGGGTTTTCTCACAGCGTTCTGAGGGTGAAGGAGGCGAGAATGGGGGCTATAAGGTGGATTAAATAGTGAGCAAACCCGAAGATTTAGGGTTTCAACCTGGCAGGCCGACTCGCCGCGTCCCGAATATGGACTCGCCGAGTCGCCGATCTATATGCTGATCAACAACACGACCCTACTCGACGAGTCGGGACATAGACTCGCCGAGTTCCTCTACGAACTTCAAAAATAAATACTAAAAACCACATACCAGAGACGGGTCGTTACACATTTGGAGGAGTGTGCGGTTAGGAGTGTATGGCCATGGAATGTACGGCCATACACTCATGGTAACAAGTGCACAAAAACCATATCCAATGGTAGCGATGCCTATGGGATAATTGCTCATCAAGTCTTGAAGCTAGAAAGGCACTTTGGAGGCCCTTTAAGGGTGTTTTGAGGATTGTATGGCCACATATGGGTGTATGGCCGTACACACCTTATGTTCATGAATTCTGGGCATTTTCAAGGTTTTAATCTAGTGTTCTTACATGTACTTAAGCATAGGGAAAGAGTACCTATGTTATGAAGGCGCAAAAGGGTTCACAATCACCAAGAAAAAGTGTGTGTTCTTGGTAAGACTTGAAGATATAGCAAAAATAGATGTTTTTATGGATGAATAAATTGGTGATTACAAGGCTAGGAAGGATAACAAGAAATCAAAATGGAAGAAAGGCTTACATTCTTGAAGATCAGGATGAAAAACGGATGATAGTTGAGAGAAAACTCGATGTTCTTGACTTGGGAAACTGAAGAATGACTTGAAAATGAATGGAATACATACTTAATGAGGGGTGTGTACGGCCCAACATGGGCGTATAGCTGTACACTCATGTATACAGCCGTACACTCATGTGTACGGCCATACACTCCCTCATATGGAGTGTATGGGTGGATTTTGGTCTTTAAAGTGTTCGCGATCCAATCCTTCACTAAATGCTTGAATGTATTGAGCTTTGAACCTTTGAATGGACTCTAAAAAAGACTAACGATAACAGAAACGAGTCTAACACTTAGTTGAGTTGACTGTTGGACTCACAAAGTAAAAATTTTCGGGTTGTCTGTAACAACCCGAAATTTCCGTACCACTTCTTGTAACTCGTTTCGTAGTTCAATTCAAGCAACCAATCGTCGTTTTCAAATTCGATTTTGATCTCGTTGTTTAATTAAGTCATTAATTTGTAATCGATCTAAAATGACTTAATGGGTGTCTTAATACATTTAGAAATCATTTTTAAACCCCATATTAGTGATCGGAATATTTCTAGAATCTACCATATCGGGTTACGACAACCTAATCAGGTACGACCAAAAGCCTCGCCTAACGCTGGTATTGGGTAGAATTCCACCGTGTCCAAAACTTAGACATTATATAAAGTGTTCTAATCCTTCATTTGAAGCTTTTGGCTTCATCTCACTACTCTCTCTCTCTAACCTCTCTCCTCACTCTAAATTAAGGTCCAAAATCAAAGATTTAAAGCTCCAAATCATATAGGTAACCTTCCTAGCTTGTTATTCAACCTCTTAGGCCTTCAAATCCGAGTTCAAAATGAGATTTAGGACCTGGAACATGTGTTTACGGCCAAGGAGTAAGCTTGGGCCGTAAACACACAAAAATGGGAATTTTGAGCCATTAAACCCTTCCAAATCATAGTTGGGACTTAGATACGACCTTGAGGCTTACAAACCTGTACTTAGAACACCTTAAAAGCGCATTTTGAGGGAAAAACAAGAGTTTACGGCCAAGGTATGTGCTTGGGCTGTAAAATCCTCAAACATGGCGGATAAACTCATTTTTACATGTTAGAATGCCTTGAAACTTAACCAATAGCCTTGTGGTAAATCCTAGAACCATCTAAAAATAGTTTGGGGACCTTAAACACATCAAATACCCTACATATGAGAGTCTACGGCCATAGAACACTCCTGGGCCGTAAACTCCTGAAAGTATGTTAAATGGTGTCCTAAATTCATAACAAGGCTTGGAAAATTAACTAGAATCACATGTGATTGTCCCTTATACCTCAAATCAATTATTCTTGACCATGGGTGAGTTTACGATTGTAAACTCCAAGTTTACAACCGTAAAATCCCTTCAAAGTGGTATAAGTTCCATTAATCCATTCCAAGGCATTTTAGAAATTCATTCCAACAATCCCCATGTCCAAACAAGCAATTAAAACACTCAAAATCACACCAACATGAGTTT
Organism: Lactuca saligna; assembly: GCF_052625555.1. Classification (NCBI taxonomy): domain Eukaryota; kingdom Viridiplantae; phylum Streptophyta; class Magnoliopsida; order Asterales; family Asteraceae; genus Lactuca; species Lactuca saligna. The sequence continues at coordinate 109,557,938 of NC_136420.1, read as the reverse complement.
ACGGCCGTAAACTATGTATGTGTGTGTTTTGTGGCTGTAAACTCCCTTAAATGTTTATTATTGGGGAGTAAACTCAAATCCCAAGTCCCTAATGCCATTACACGTCCAAAGATGTCACCCGGGTCACTCCAAACGCTCGTTTTGAGGTGTTTAACCTCGTTGGAGTGTAATGTTCCATATAATTAGTGATTGTAAATCTAATTAGATATATATGGACATTATTACATTTTACATAGGGACATCGTGACTAATCAAGCCCCGAACCAACGTCTAGTGTCCGAAAACGTTGCAATTCCGAGTTTGGTGAGTTCATACCCCTACCCTTTTTCACTGTTTTCACTGTTTTCAGGGGAAACACAAGCAAAGTACAAGGGATTACTTGTACTTAAAACATGTTTTCAAAATGTGTGTTTCACATTATTATATGCTTTTAACACTGATTACTACAACGGATAACCGCTTGAACATGCAGATCATGTAACATATATTTGTGAAATGAGTTTTAAACTGTTATGTTTTACATATATTTCACAAATGGTTTCCACATTTTATCAGTTAAAAGCATGAAATTAGAACATTTGAACGTAATACCTGTACACTCTTTTGTCCTTGGTAACACTCCACATATATACGCGAGTGGAGGACTATCATATTATTACTAGTAAATTTGTTAATCCTGTATGATTGGAGACACGTCCTCGACGAACACTCCACAGAGATACGCGAGTGGAGGACTACACCCGTAACCAAAATCTCTGGGATTTAGAGAGCGTGACTTGAGTGTATAGATCTATATGGGGCTGACTACCCCACACCTGGCTGCTAGCTACAGCCGAACCGAAATGGTTCAAGGGTGACGAAAGTCATAAGTATGTGGACTACTTATTGCCACAGGGTTAGTCCATTGTATGGTTATGGAACTCGCAATTAGGATAACAGAGATTTACTTATGGTAATAATGAAACAACTTTATACAATTCACAAGATAACCAGGTTTCGGTATACATCTTTCACATCGGTAACCAACATTCAGGAAAGTATGGGACTTTACTGGGAAACCTAGTACATAACCAGGTCTAACATGAATACATCTTTTACATTGATAACCAACATTCAGGAAAGTATGGGACTTTCCTGGGGAAACATTTACATAACCAGAAATGGTAACAAACCAGATAACCTTACTTTACATATTTCACAATTGGTAAAACAATCAGGAAAGTATGGGACTTTCCTGGGAATACATTGGTACATAACCAGAACAGTATGTCGATCCAGATAACCTAACTATACATCTTTACAAGAGAAAACATATTTTTCAGTGTACAACTTTACTTTACATGTTGACAAACGATATCCAACCTTTTTAAGAAAATATGGGATTTTCTTGGTGCATAACATTTCAGAAACAGAAAGGAAACTTGAACAATTTCACAAATAAAAACCGCTTATGAACACACCAGCGTTATGCTGATTTTCAAACCGCTTGTGTTCTCAGGTCAGCGTTAGAACAGGTACCAGAAGATCCTTTTAGCAGAAGACGGAGTTCCCAGAAGACCCGTTTCGTTTTGTTCATATATATATATATCTATATATATATATATATATATATATATATATATATACTATGTATCACAACTGTACAATCTTACTTTTGAAACAATTGTAAAACTTTTCTTATGTAATGTAATGGTTGTTTTACTTTACTTACTATGTACATTGTATTTGATACTCAACATGGAGTCAACCCCAGAAATGTTTCCGCCTTCGGTTTTCGGGGTGTGATAGATTGGTATCAGAGCCCTTGTTTATAGTGAATGAAGTATACCACACCTTACATGGTATAAAACTATAAACACTAAAAGGGCCTAAGTGCTCTGAATTAAAAGTATCTTCAAACTACAAGTATTTTCAAAAGTATATAAGTATACCAAACCGTCGTGATCCGTATCTACAAGTAGAACAGAACATAAGTAATTGGGTGTTGTGTACTACGGTTAAACCTGGGTAGTTATGTAGTCATGTCTAGGATCAATATAGCTTGGACAACTATATTCATTCGAGACACAGCCAACATGTGCTTGGGAGTGACTATGGTGTGCGGTATGCCTAAAACTTACCATAATATCCCAAATATTGAACCATTGTCATAATCAAATCATGAAATACTATGGGAGTATTTCTCTATCCAATCCTCTGTAGAAATCCTTATTCGAGTAGCATTCTGTGATCTTTCTTAGCGATAAATTATCTGTTTTGATAACTCTTTCCTGCTTTATCGCTTATTCGAAACATATAACTGCCATATCTATCGATTCAATGTAGAGGACTTACCATCCTCTCTATTTCTCGATCTTATTAGATCAAGATGGCTCCCAGAAAGAGACCCAGCTCAAAGAACAACAACAATCCTTCTTCGCCACCACCTCCTCCTCAATTTGACCTTGCATCACTCTAGACAGTTTTGACTGCTGCAATGGTGGCAGCCATGTCACAAGTGAACCCTGGTGGCTCAGGAGGTGGTCCCCAATCCCAGAACCCTAAAGATAGTCAGGGACACCAAAAAGGGGGTTCCTATAAGGATTTCATGAACGCGAAACCAACATCATTCAATGGCACTGGAGGTGTCATTTCCTTGTCCCGGTGGTTCGAGAAAATCGAATCCATCTTCGAAATCTGTGCTTGTGCAGAATCTGATAAAGTCAAGTTCGCAGCCTGTACCTTCGTTGATAAAGCCTTGACTTGGTGGAATGGCCGAGTCAAATCTCTGAGCCTACCCGTAGCCAACGCCATGAGCTGGGAAGCCATGAAAGAACTTCTGATAGCCGAATACTGCCCCCATGGTGAAATGCAGAAACTAGAGCACGAGCTCTGGAACCTGAAAATGAAAGGTTCCGACATTAATGCATACACTTCCCGATTTGATGATCTCGCACTTCTCTGCCCGGGTCTAGTCACTCTTGAGAGTAAAAAGATCGAAAGGTTCATTTGGGGGTTATCCCAATCGACAAAGAGTCATGTCTTGGCTGCCCGTCTGGATACCTATGATAGTGCCAAGACTTTAGCCCAAACCCTGATTGATCATAGCGATGATGTTGAGGAAATAACTACCACTTATGAGCCGACTCAAAGGAGTTGTGAGAAGAGAAAGTTCTGGAAGAATAAGAAGGGTCAATCTTCCCAAGGATCTTCCAAGAAATAGTAGACTATAGCAGTCCATGCTGCTACTACCCCCATTGCTACTGCTTCTGTTGTGGGATCCACAGCTCCAACTCTTACCAGTAGATATGTTGGTAATCTTCCTCTGTGTGACAAGTGCAAATACCATCACAATCCTGGCCCCTGCCGATCAATCTTTGCATGATAGATGGTGTGGTGCTAGACTTGAAAGAAAGTCATGGACGAGCATTAGTGACCGAACGATAGGATGTAGCCATTGGATATTCCGGTTTGGAAATGGGAGAAATTACCATGGACTTCATTACGAAATTTCCTTTGATTGCACGCGGATTGGGTTTGATTTGGGTCATCGTGGTTCAATTAACCAACAGCGCATTTTGTCCCAATTCAGAAGAGTATCTTTGTTCAGAAGTTGGCCAAGGTATACATCACGGAGGTTGTGCACGACATGGGGTGTTAGTTTCTGTAGTTTCAAATATGGATTTCAGGTTTACTTCCATATTTTCGAAGAGGTTCCACGACGAGTTGGGTACTTATCTACATTCCAGTATGAAATTTCATCCATAGCTTGTCATTCAGAGCGAGCAGATCATTCATACTTTGGAGGATATGTTGCGGCATGTGTTTTGGATTTTGGTGGGAGTTGTGATACGTATCTCCTGTTAGCGGAATTTTCGTAAAAAAACAACTATCATGCAAAGATTGATCGACCTACTTTCGAGATGTTATATGGGAGTAAATGAAGCACCCCAATATATTGGGGTGAGGTCTTTCAGCGACTCATGCGGGTACAAAGGTGGTACTCAAGACTACCGAGTTGATCCAAAAGGTTCGGAGTAGACTCCGTACAGCTTAGAATAGGCAGAAGAGTTATGCTAATAAGCGTCTTTCAGATCTAGATTTCCAGGTGAGGAATATGGTTCTCTTGAAGGTCTCACCTTGGAAACGTATCATCTGGTTTAGAAAGAGGGGTAATTTGGGTCGTAGGTACATCAGACCTTTTAGGGTCTCACCTTGGAAACTTTTCATATTGGTTGCATATTGGTTGGATCTTCCCGAGGAGCTCAATCAAATCCATATCACGTTCCATGTCCCTCAGTTGTGGAAATGTTTAGTAGACGATTTTGTAGTGGTTCCATTAGAGGAAATTCAGGTGGATGACAACATGAACTATATTGAGAAACCGGTGGTGATCCTCCACCGAAAGACGAAAATCCTTAGTAACAAGGAGAGTGAGTTGCTGAAAGTCTAGTGGCAACATTGAAAGGGCTCAAAATGCATGTGGGAGCCAGAGGATGAGATGAGGGAGCACTAGCTGAAGTTATTTGGTGCAATTTGAGATTTTATCTGTGTGATTCTTCAGTTGAGTTGAGTTTCATCACAATGTTTAGCGGGTCGAATGCACCAATGTCGGCCCATGGTTGTGATGTTAGGATGTTAGATGTATGCGTGACTCTTGCGTGTGTATGTGCTTGTATGCTTACTGGGCAGGCCCGATAGTTATGTTGTAGGCTATTACCTTTGTTGTACTTATATGTTTTGTATGATTGGGTGGGGCCTTTTTTGCATATTAAGGTGAGGCTCGTTATGCGAGTCAGGGTGAGGTACATCATACTCACTAGGTGGAGCCCATTATGTGATTTAGGGTAGGGCCCTTACACTCATCGGATGGGCCCATTTGTATGGTTAATATGTATGGTATGTGATTTTTTTGGGCAATTCACTAAGTTTCGTGCTTACAGTTTTTTATTTATGTTCCAGGTACTTCTAGACCAAAAAGGAAAAGCACAGGATGATTGCAGTGCACACAGCTCCCCATTGAACATAGGTACGAGTAGCCTCCTACAACAGTATGATATAGATTCGGATCGGACAAAGGAACACCATCAAAAGGAGAGTATCGTGCATTGGTTTCAAGATGAGTATCTACAGTCCGATTGTCAGAGAGGCCCACCTGTATATATATATATATATATATATATATATATATATATATATATATATATCCTTTTTTAGACTGAGCTACCTATATATCCAAGAAATAACGCAGCAAGACCAAGTCCTTCGTAACAAATCGATGAGCTAGATAATGCTTTAAATAGTAAATACCACCATGGCCATCACCAATATAATTATGTCATCCACATATATGGAAAGAAGAGTCTGTCTTGCACTCGTGCATCTAATGAACAAAGCCGAATCATGATTTCTCTGGATAAATCCAACTGAGGTAATCACTATGTAAAATTTCTCAAACCATATATGGGGTGCTTGCTTGACCTTACAAAGCTTTGTGAAGCCATCAAAACTCACATGGATGGTGTTGAATTCCCGGGGGGGGAGGGGGGGAGAGACATTTAAACCTCCTTATGGAGGTCACCTATAACATCCCGATTCCCAAGTATAAGATTTATTGTTCAAAGAAAAATTCCCCTTTGAAATCGTCGATTTGATGCCCTCAACTCGACGTGTTGAGAAGCTTTGGGCCACGCATATTTTTGGACCAACTCGATGAGTTGAAGAGGAAAACATGAAGAGTTGGTAGCTATATGTGAAACCCTTATATCGCCCTTGTGAACCATAATCTTCTTTCCATCTCATACTGTGAGTTAGTGTGGCATTTTGGAGCAAAAGAATGAGAAGTTTGAGAGAAGGTGGAAAAGATCTAGTAAGCAAAGCTCTTATAATCAATTAGGCACTCTTTTGGACCATTGTAAGTATTTAAGATCTCATCTAGCAAGCAAAGCTCTTATCATCAGTTAGGCACTCTTTTGGACCATTGTAGGCACTCTTTTGCTCTTATCATCAATTTGGAACTCTTGAGTTTTGTCCCATTTTCTCCTTATTCTTGGATGTTGTAATGGATAGACTTCATAAATTTTCTAACTTTATGAATCTCCAGGTCAAGGTGACCTTAGAATGGGTTAGATTTGGTCCTTTGCCGAGTTTTGATGCCATGCACTGAGTTTAGGTTATATTTCACCCTTTTTTAGTCATTTTTGGTAGAAGACATGCATTGGACATGCATGTCTAGAAAGCACCCACCTTTGGGCTGTTTTTGAGGCTAGAATCTCTTCTGGGAAAGATGGGTTCTATATCTCAAGGATTTTGTACTTAATGGTTAATCCTTTGAGTTTTCAAGCCTTATGGAAGGGTTTTTCAGCATTTGTATTAGTCCTAAAGGATAAAGTTGGAAACTTTATCCTTTTAGACACATTTGGAGTTTCGATCTGAGCCTTGGAGTCTCTAAAATCTAAGAATAAGATGTATATGTTAAGCTGGTGAAAACTCGATGAGTTCTCCAGCCAACTCTGCCAGTTGGCTAGGGTTTTCCATGACTTTTTGAGTTCTGTAGAACTCGACAAGTCCAAGTGGTGCATTCGACGAGTTGGGTCAATATGGACTGTTGACCTTGACCGTTGACTTTAACTTTGACCATGGTTGACCAAGTTGGACTTTTGATGGTATTTTGGGTATTTCGGGATTTTGATGGGTTTGGTCATGATGGTTATAGGCTTTGATTCAGGAGATGAGATTTGGAGTGAAACCTTATCACTTCTACACTACTAGTGAGGTGAGTTATCCTCATTGTACTTGTGGGTCGAAGGCACTAATGCCAGCCCATTAGATTAATATCATGTTATGCATGCTATTGTATTGCTATGATTTGTTAGATCAGTATCCTAGTAGATGGGATGCTGCTATGCTTAGTGATATGTAGATCTGTGTGACTAGATGTAGACTATTATATGATTATATGTTATACGTGCACATGATTTGTTGGTGGCTAAGGCTTCACTACTTGGTACGTAAGACAATAGGCCGAGGCATACCAACCAAATGGTTGAGGGCCTAGGGTATTCCATCCCGTGGATGATTGACCCGTAGTGTATTGGAATTCCAACCGGATGGTTAAGGGGCTTGGGGTATTCCAGCCTCATGGTTAATTGGGCCCAATGTATTATGTTATTATTACCGTGCTAATTGTTATGTATTGGTATTTTGGGGGAACTCACTAAGCTTTAGACTTAGAGTTTAGATTATGTTTCAGGTACTCCAGCGGATCGCGGGAAGTCAAAGGTGTGATCGTGCACCTCCTCATGTTTTTTTTTATTACTATTTTGGGATTTGTTTGATGTGAAACTTATTTTGGAAAGCATGTTACAATAAATGATGGTTTTGTAGTTGTTTAAAAAGTTTAAAATTTTCATGAATTTTCAAATGTTACTAGTTGGTATCATAGCCTTGGTTTTAGTGAATTGGAGGAACACTCGTGTGAAGCTAGTCTCAAACTAAGGAAAGGGTTTTCGAATGGTTTTCAAAATACTCAACGAGGATGCAATGTGTACGATTAGCCAGAGCCAGTAAGTAGACCCTAAAATACCATATTGTTGTTTAATATCGTGATATGTTAGAACAACATGCTAGTGATAGGCTAGGGATCGTCAAGAATGGCATGATAGAATTGACTAATTATATGATACCTGATAGCCTATGACCTTTCTTTTATGGAATTGACATTATTACTGTAGTTCCTTAGTCTATGCATCATGGTTATATATAACTAAGAACTTATAGCCTAAGAATTTTTGGTTTGGCCTTATTTCCTGTTCTTGTTTGATAAAGTGCTTAGGGTAGGATCAGATATTCGAATGTCTATAGGGTCCAGTGTTATGTATGGCTAGCATACACGAGTGCTGCAGGGTTCGTGGAAGTTTCATGAATGAGTCGTGTTGGATCTGTCGGCCAGTCGTGAGATGTTTAGCCTCTCCTCTAAGGAGTGAGGATTGAGTTTTTGTCACAATCCCTGGGGTTTCATTGGGAGTTGGTTCCCCGTTATGATATGTGGTTTATCTGATATCTTCCTGATGTATTTTTAGTATGGTGACTACAAGATGAGCTGAGTTTGAATTCAGGTCAGGATCGGGAACTGGCAGTCAGGGTGGGCCAACATTGTCAAAGGATCGCATCAGGGAGATCATCCGTGAGGAGGTGGTTGCTATTGTATGGGTTTAGATCCAATAGATGTTCGGGTCTATCAAGACCACGATGATGGAGTTCTTTGAGGATCATTATGCAGCCATTGCTGAGACGTTGTTGTTGCAGCCTTTACAGCTGTGGCAGATGCATGTGTTGGGACATGGCGAGTCTTTCAGTATCGGGACTTCGATAATACGAAGCACCCAAATTTCAATGGAGTCTAGGACCCGATCATAACCATGAGGTGTATATCTGATATGGAAGAATTATTCTTCACTTGTTCAAGCCCTGCTGACCAAAAGTTCAGGTGCGCTCTTAACCTCGTGAGGTTCGGAGCGAAGGATTTGCAGAGGCTTGCTAGTTGTTCCTATTCTATTGAGTAGATGGTTGTTGTGTCATGGGAGCAATTTTCTGAGATGTTCCACTCCCGATGTATTCTGATGGTGGAGAGTGAGAGGTTAGAGCAGGAGTATCTTGATTTGAGATAGCGTTTCGGGACGCTGACGGAGATCGCAAATATGGTCACGGAGAGAGCTTTGTTCTGCCCTGAGTTTGCTGCGTCTGAGCAGGCTCAGATGACTCGTTACTTCAGCATGCTAAAGATGGAGATCAGGTAATTTGTTTCTATTCAACATTATAGTTCATTGTTGGAGATGCAGGAAGCCGCCAAAAGGCATGAGATTAAGATTGAGTTGCAAACTCGGGAGTTGAAATTGGCCTCGACGCAGTCGCAGCCTGCACCAAAGCGGTTTACGGTCATTGACTCTAGGTCAGTGAGTCAGAGGGGTCACACTTGTGGGAAGTGCATCAAGCTACATGATGGTGTTTGTCATTCCTCTTTGGGTTGCCAAAATATGGAAAGCTGGGCCACATTGCGAGGGATTGTCGGCAACAGACTACAACTTCTGGCATCATACTTTGTTACCATTATGATCAGGCGGGCCATATGAAGGCCTAGTGTCCCTTTTTGGTTTCCAAGCCGGTGTAGGCTCCAACACCATCTACTTTGAGGATCACTGACGGGAGTCAAGGCAGGGCAGAGCCCCCGAGGGCTCGAGGTCGCGGTTTCTAGCTTACTACCAAGGAGGCCAGGGCAACACTAGATGCTGTGACTGGTATGCTTCTATCCTTTATATTATTCATTATGTTTGTTTTATGCTCGTATGTTTGTGCCTCTGTTAGGTACATTCTTCGTGAAGTCCTTGCCTGCTCTTGTATTTGTTTAAATCGGGTGTGAGATAGTCCTTTGTCTCTCAGTCTTTTAGTAGGGAGTATGCTTTGCCCATAGGGGAGATGGAGTGTCTGTTGCAATTTTCTATCGCCAATGAACACGGGGTTTCTTCTACTTTGATTTATCAGGGTTGCATTATGGAGATCTTTATAGTATCCTTTCTGATCGATTAGATTCCTATTCGTATGGGGGATGTCTGTGTGATAGTAGGTATGGATTGGCTGAGCCGTTTCAGTGCCCTAATCGACTATGAGGGTCATCGCATGGCATTTCGAACCCCAAGTGGGGGAGAACTTGTTATCTATGGAGAGGGCACCAGGTTGGGTTCACAATTTTGTTTGGCGGACAGGGCTCGACAACATATTCAACACGGGTGGATCATGTATCGTTTGCTGATGTTCTAGTTTTCAAGGAGTTCGTTGATGTATACTGGGAGAAGTTACCTGGTGTGCCTCCTGAGAGACATGTCGAGTTCAGGATCGACCTTCTGCCAGGTGTGACCCCTATTGCCAAGGCGCTATACCAATTGGAACTTCCTGAGATGCATGATTTGTCATCTAAGCTTTAGGAGCTGCTAAGCAAGAAGTTCATCCATCCGAGTAGTTCTCCTTGGGGAGCACCGATTCTATTTTTCAGGAAGAAGGATGGTTCGCACTGGATGGGAATCGATTATATGAAGCTGGACAAGTTAACGGTGAAGAACCATTATCCCCTTCTGTGGATTGATGATCTCTTTGATCAGTTGTAAGGAGCATCTTGGTTCTCTAATATTGATCTAAGGTTTGCGTAGCATCAGATAGGGGTGAGGGAGGAGGATGTGGAGAAGACCATGTTCTGGTCTCGTTATGGGTGTTACGAGTTAGTAGTGATGCCATTCAAGATCACCAATACACCTGCAATATTTATTAACTTGATGAATCGGGTATGTAGGCCTATGCTTGATCGTTCGATATCGTGTTTATTGATGATATTGTTGGAATGATATTCCTTAAAGATCGATAGATTCAAGCAGAATAATGAACGACAACGTATTAGATAACATAATAAAGAACACAGGAATGAATTAACTAGTGTTTAATGATTAAACTTTAACACCTCAGAAGAGCTCGATTAAGAACTTCGACTGTAGAGGTTTTTAGGGTTACAAGAGCAATAATGATAAAAATAATGACCACCGTATCTAAGTCATACATGCATGCACTATAAATAACGTAACCCTAATCTAAAATCATGGATGGACAGGCCCAATCCGAGTATACAAAAACGATCCCATGACATAACACTAAATACCCAACAGATATCTTGGTGTATTCCAAGACCAGAGAGTAGCATGAGGAGAACCTTCGTGAGCTTCTGGGGTTTTGAGACGAGAACAACTTTATGTTATGTTCTAGAGTGAGAGTTTTGGTTGCGAGAGGTTCAGTTCCCTGGACACCTCATTAACCAAGATAGGATTTTGGTTGATCCGACCAAAATCAAGGTGGTGAAGCAGTGGGAGGTTCCGAAATCTCCCTCGGATATCAGGGGTTTTCTGGGTTTGGCAGGGTACTACAAGAAATTTATTCGGGATTTCTCCAAGATTGTAGTACCCCTCACTCATCTGACGAGGAAGGGGGTGGATTTCCAGTGGGGCCCTGAACAACAATCTGCATTTGAAACCCTTTGGTAGAGAATTTGCGAGGCCTCATTTTTGACCCTCCCAGAGGTAATTGAGGATTTTCCGTTTTCTGTGATGAATCCATCACCGTCTTGGGAGCAGTCCTCATGCAGAGAGGACGGGTGATCGTATATGCTTTGCGGCAGCTGAAGCCGCATGAGTGAGTTATTCCAGGCATGATCTTGAGTTGGGGGTAATGGTTTTCACCCTCAAGATTTGGACACATTACCATTATGGGGCCCGCTGTACTATCTACATGGACACAAGAGTTTGACGCATATTATGGGTTAGCCTAACATGAACATGAGGCAGCGTAGGTGGCTGGACGTAGTCAAGGATTATGACTGCGAGATCCTTTACCATCTACGTAAAGAGAATGTGGTGGCGGATTCCCTAAGCCGCAAGTCGACTGGATCTTTTGTTTCGGTGACATGTACGAGGATATATGTGGATTCTCCACTTATGGGTTTTATTAGGGGGGCTCAGACTAAAGGTTTTGGAGAGGAGAATTAGAAGATTGAGAGGTCAAAGGTGAGATTACAAGATTTTTTCGAGATAGTCGTCGTTTGTTGACTTGTTATGGTCGTGTATGGGTTCATATGTATGGTGGGGTTAGACAGATCGTGCATAAAGAGGATCATAAGTCTCGCTTTTCTATTCACCCGGGGGCCACCAAGATCTATCGGGTTCTGAGAGAGTGATAGCTTGGTACGCCGAGAGGTGCTTGACCTACAGGATGGTCAAGGCCGAGCATCAGAGGCCGCATGGAAAGATGCATCCTCTGGAGGTTCCCATGTGAAAACAGGAGTAGATATCGATGGAATTTATCACCAAGTTGCCGGATCCGGCAAAGGATTTTGATGCTATATGGGTCATCGTGGATCGATTGACCAAGAGTGCCTACTTTATGGCAATTCGGGAGAGATCGTCGGTCGAGAAGTTGGCCGATGTTTATATTCGCGAGATCATTGCTCGCCATGGGGTTCCAGTCTCTATTTTTCCAGACCGTGATGTTCGGTTCACTTCCTAATTTTGGCAGAAATTCCATGAGGAACTGGTCACGAGGCTACACTTCAGCACAACTTATCATCCGCTGACCGACGACCAGATAGAGTGGACCATTCAGACTCTCGAGGATTTGTTGTGAGCTTGCGTTATTGATTTTGGTGGGAGCTGGGACTCCTACCTACCTCTTGCAGAGTTCTCTTACAACAAAAACTTTCACTCCAACATCGGTGTTCCACCTTTCGAGATTTTATATGGGTGGAGATGTCGCAACCCAGTTTATTGGGGCGAGGTTGGCCAAAGGGTCATGGGTCAGACCAAAGGTCTCACCTTCAGACTACATAAATGATCTAGCAGATCAGACAAAGACTGTAGAATGCTTATAGTTAGCAGAAGAGTTATATCGACTGGCACCGATCTGAGTTGGAGTTTTAGGTCGATGACATGGTTTTACTAAAGGTCTCACCTTGGAAAGGTGTGATTCGCTTTAGGAAGAGGGGGAATTCGGGCCCCCGATATACTGGACCATTCTGCATTGTTTCTAGGGTTGGTAAGGTTGCTTATAGAATGGATCTTCCGAAGGATCTCAGTCAGATTCATAGCACTTTCCTCGTTTCGTAGTTGCAGAAGTGCGTTTTGGACGAGGATGCAGTGGTATCTTTGGGTGATATTCAGGTTGATAAGCATCTGAATTATGTCGAGAGGCCGGTAGATATTCTACAAAAGGAAGGTAAGGTTCTGCATAGTAAGGAGGTACCTTTCGTAAAGGTGCAGTGGCAGCATCAGCGGGGATCTGAGTGCACCTGGGAGCTAGAGGCTGAGATACGAGAGCATTATCCGGATGTTTTCAACACAACAAGCTTCGAGGAAGAATCCTAGTCCAAGTGGGGGAGACTTGTAACATCCCCATTCCCAGATATGATATTTGTTGTTCAAAGACAAATTCTCCTTGGAACTCATCGAGTTAATGGCCTCAAATCGACGTGTTGAGAAGCTTTTGGTTGCACATCTTTTTGGACTAACTCGACGAGTTGGAGACGAAAACTCGATGAGTTGGCGGCTGATTGTGAAACCCTAAATTTTAGGGTTTGCACCCTATATAACCTCCTTAAGTGCTTGAGGCTGATCTTTTATCAACCTCCAAACCTTAATATCGGCCTTGTAAACCCTAATCTTCATTCCATCTCATATTATGAGTTAGTGTGGCATTTTAGAGCAAAAGAAGGAGAAGTTTGAGAGAAGGATGCAAGGATCTAGCAAGCAAAGCTCTTATCTTCAGTTTGGCACTCTTTTAGACCATTGTAAGTATTCAAGATCCGATTTTTATCTATATATGTAGCTAGATCTTGAGTTTTGTCCATTTTTCTGCTTATTCTTGGATGTTGCAATGGATGGACTTCATAAAGTTCGCAATTTTATGAATCTCTAGGTTAATGTGACCTTAGAGTGGGTTACATCTGGTTATTTGCCAATTTTTGATGCCATGCATTGAGTTTAGGTCATATTTCCCCTTTTGACGTATATTTGGTTCAAGACATGCATTGGGCTTGCATGTCTATAAAGCACCCTCCTTTGGGACGTTTTTGAGGCTAGAATCTTTTCGGGGAAAGATAGGTTCTAAATCTCAAGGATTTTGTGCTTAATGGTTAAGCTTTGAGTTTTCATGCCTTATGGAAGGGTTTCTGAGCATTTAGAGTAGTCCTAAAGGATAAAGTTGGAAACTTTATCGTTTTCGACACATTTGGAGTTCAGACCTTAGAGTCTCTGGAATTGAAGAATCAGATTTGTGTTAAGCTGGGGAAAACTCGGTGTGTTGTCCAGCCAACTCAACGAGTTGGCTAGGGTTTTCCCCGACTTCCTGAGATCTATAGAACTCGAAGAATTCAAGAGGTGCAATCGACGAGTTGGGTCAACATGGACTGTTGACCTTGACCGTTGACTTTAACTTTGACCATGCTTGACCAAGTTGGACTTTTGAAGGTATTTTGGGTATTTTAGGATTTTGATGGGTTTGGTCATGATGGTTGTAGTGTTTGATTGAAGAGTTCATTTGGAGTTAGAACTTATCATTTTTGCACTACTAGTGAGGTGAGTTGTCCTCACTATACTTGCGGGTCGAAGACACCAATGCCGACTGATTGGATTGATATCCTGTTATGCATGTTATTGTATTGCTATGATTTGTTAGATCGGTATCGTAGTAGATGGGATGCTGCTATGCTTGGTGATCTGTAGACATGTGTGATTGGATGTAGACTATTATATGATTATCTTTTATATGTCCACATGATTTATTGGTGGCTAAGGTTTCACTGTTTTGTGCGTAAGCCAACAGGCCGAGGCATTCCAACCCGATTTTGAGGGACTAGGGTATTCCATCCTGAGGATGATTGGACCCATACTACATCAGCATTCCAACGCGATGGATGAGGGCCTAGGGTATTCCATCCCGTGGATAATTGGACTTGTAGTGTACTGGCATTCCAACCCGATGGTTAAGGGCACGGGGTATTCCAACCTATTGGTTGATTGGGCCCAATGTATGTTGTTATTATAAATGTGCTAAGTGTTATGTAGTGGTATTTTGGGGGAACTCACTAAGCTTTGGGATTATAGTTTGGATTATATTTCAGGTACTTCAGTAGATCGCAGCAAGGCAAAGGCATGATCGTGCACCTCCTCATGTTTTGTTTTTACAATTTTGGGATTTCTCTGATGTGAAACTTATTATGAAAACAAGTTGTAATAAATGATGGTTTTGTGGTTGCTTAAAAATTTTAAAATTTTCGAAGAATTTTTCGAATGTTACATCACCATTAAAAAACAATTCTTGAGCTCCATTTAAAAAATCTTTCACTGGTGAATAGACGCAAATTCAATCATAGTACGAACTATCCTCATCTTTACCACCGGCGAAAAGCTCTGCTCATCGTCAAAACCGTACTGTTGGGAATACCCTTTTGCTACAAGGTCGGCCTAGTTCAACTCAATAGATCCATTAGATTTTTGTTTTATCTTGTACACCTAACAATAACCAATCATATGTTTCCTACGAGGTAGGGGAACCAAATTCCATGTATGAGTATCATACAACACCATGTGTTCCTTAGCCATAGCATTCTACCAAATATGATCTAATACAGTCTCTCTATACGATTAAGGTTCAAAAAGATAGTAGATGATGGCTATATATGAAGAAAATGATCTCGAGTATGTAAAGTAAGCAAAAGTTGGGAGCTTGGGGGACTTGATAGGATGAGTAGACCGCCTGAGGGGTGGATAAGGTGGATCTTCAATCTCAATAGTCGAAGGAGAGGACTCAGGAATAGTAGGAATCGAGAAACTCTCTAAAGAAGTGGGTGTGTCATGAACCGGAAGATGAAGCGGTATAAATGAATATGGAACCTCTATATCCTCATCCAAAGGATCAATATGAAGAATATCTGGCTTTGTTACATTATGGGCTGTAGTAGAAATCGAGTAGAAAGGAATATGTTCCAAAATTGTGACATGTCATGAAACATAAAACTTCTAAATCATAGGATCATAACAACAATATCCTTTCTATCCAACACCATACCCGAAAAATACACAAATAATAGATTTCGGCCCAACTTGTTCCTTTCAACATGAGGAAGAAGAACAAAATAAGTACATCCAAACACTTGTAGAGTAGAGTGGTCTGGTAAGTAACCACATAGCTTCTCAAAAGGAGACATCCATGAATTCAATGCAGTAGGGATACGATTAATCACATAAATAATAATTAAGACTGCTTCTCCCCTAAAGGCATTATGAACCTATGTAGACAAGAGCAATGAATGGGCTATCTCAACAATATGACAGTGTTTCCCTTCTACTACATTGTTTTGATGAGGAGTATTAGTACAAGATGACTGTCGTATGGTGCCATCAGAAGCAAGTAACTGAGTAAAATCATTATAGGTATATTCACCCCCTAACTCACACCTAAAGAACTTTATCACATACGAACGATAAGTTTTAACAAGATATGTGTTTCATAATATAAACCTAGGTATAACAAGTATAATGATCTAAAAAAGATACATAAAAGTCGACCAGCCCTTTGTGGATATTGGTACAGGAACCTACACATCAGAATGAATAATATCAAAACGATCAATAGAACATGATATACTTTTGCTGAAAGGTAAAGTAGAGAAGTTTGACGGTTTGCAACCACTACAATCAAAAATATCACAAGTGTTTAAATGGACCAAAACACCACTAGATGCTAGGAAATTCAAACGTGATTCATACACATGTCCCAAACGAGAATGCCAAAGATAAAAATAAGATGACAAAGGGCGGAAACGAAAAGAAGTCAAATCAATGCTGGAGGAAGTAATAACAAATAGTTTGAGAACCACCAAGACATAAAGTTTGTGACAACTGGAAAATTTATATAACAAACAAGGTCTAATCTTTAAACCGTGTACAAGTGAATTCATAATTGTAACTTGATGCAATAGAACTTTGAACACCAAGATGACATGTTTATATAAGTTATTATGTTTATATATGTTAAAAACCATAACCTAATAAATTTCCCAAGTCAAAGAAATAAGTAAAAAATGCAACGCCCTTACATCAGGGTTAGTCAATTTAGAGACAAGGAACATCAAAAATGGCTTTTTGATAGAAGATTATTTAGGACGATTAGTCTTAACTAAGTTGTAGTATATGTTACAAGGATTACTTACATATAAAGAACGTTGAAATCCGAGTTATAACGAAGAAGTTATGACATGTCAAAGTTTCACGACAGAACCGGCACGCCACAACGTGACGTAAATAGTGAATTTACATTAGAGTGATATTTGGCCTTAGCGATCTAAATGAAAGTCGTATAATATGTTAAATCGATAGCGTGCATAAAAAGAACGTCCAAATCTGACTTCGTATGCGGAAGTTATGATTTTTCTAAGTTTCAGCTTAGAAGTATGCAGCCCGAAGTTCGACTTTGAGATCAAGTGAGTTGTAGCCGAAACAATCTAAACGAGACTCGAAGATCTCGTTGATAGTAGTTCAACAGTAAAAAGACACATAAAAACGGACACCGGATGAAGAAGTTATGAGTTTATAACGAAGTTTTCCTGTCCTGGCCTACTAAAAATAATATAATAAAAATAAAATTCAAAATTAGCCGACAAAGTCTAAACGAAAGTTGTAGATCTTGTTTTTACCTATGCACGGAAAAAAAAAGAACGTCGAAAACGGAGATCGTATGCGAAAGTTATGAATTTCTGAAGTTTGGGGCGTGAATCCCAAAGATGTGTCAGAGTTCATGACGTGAAAACAATGTTCACGACGTGAACAAACTTCTGACGTCTTCTGGAGCCTGACAGATGCAAGTTGCAATGACGCACCTGATGATGACTGAACTCACGATGTGAATATTTGAGATTCACGACGTGAATCCAGAAAATTAGCCCTATAAATAGAAATCGAAGGGCAGCCGATTTAGGTAGCTAGTTTATCACTCTCTCACTCCCGATACCCTCTATAAGCCTATTTCAACCCCCCGAAGCCCCAGTATCATCCCGAGACCCGAAGAAACTCCCGAAGTTCTGAATATCCCAAGAAGAAAAGAGTTTCCGAGCCGAAGCTCTTCCCACGAGAGGCTCGATGTGTGAAGAGATCACAGTTTCGCCGAAGAATACTACTTCTAGAAGCCGTAGTGCTGTCCAATCATCTTCTGATCAAGTGAGTGTGTAGTCACTTTCTTCAAACAGATAAATATTAAGTATTTTCTATGTAATGCGTGCTATGTGTGTATATATTGTTGTTTATTTGAGATGATTGTGGAATGGATGAATTATATAGGTTTTAATGAGTTAAACCGTATATGTATTTTGTATCTACAAATATGTTCGGTAGAACATGGGTAAATAAGATTGTTGCTATGTGATAAAAGATGAGTTAGATCATGAGATAAATGGGTAAAGAGATAAAATTGTTATAGATCCGGGAGTATGGGTTAGATCAAGATGCTAGTTTTAGATCCGAGATTATGGATTAGGTAATGAGGCAAATTTAAGATTCGGTAGTACGGATTATGTATTTTTGAACTATATGTTCATTCGATAAGGTATCATGTGTATAGTCCCTTTTAGGAACATAATTTTAATACGAGTATTGATTAAAGTATGAAATATATATATATATATATATATATATATATATATATATATATATGTATATATATATATATATGTATATATATATGTGTGTGTGTGTGTGTGTGAATTATTTGCTATTGCTCAAAACGTATGGTATATATATAATTGATAATACACAACGTACAAACCAGTTATGGCCCAATATGTGTTAAGATGTGTATATATATATGATATTATTACTTAAAACTTTGTGTTAAGTATACTCATAGTTAGTGTTTCCAAACGGAGATAGTATTGAAAATTGATTATAGGCGTTGTAGGCTTGCCTAGTGATGGGTTAAGACATAAATAGGGATGTTTAGTTCCATTAAGTTTGGACATTGGGTAGCCTCTTATTAAGAGTACATGTGTTGTGAGATTGATGATCGGTGGAGTTCGTCCTACGTACAGAAGTACATTTTATGTACGAAATTCTTTTCAAAGCTCTGTGTCTTGGCTGCTGCTTGTGCTAGGGTAATATTATGTTCTCGAGTACGAGTCTTTCACATACCAGAGTACTATAATGTGCCAGAATTACTATCATGTACAAAGTCTTTTTGACAATTTTGTGTGTCGGTTACTGGAGCGTATGGGAGTACTATAGTAGTATTTCCCCATACTTTTATTTTGCGAGAGCTTTAGAGTCAGTGTTTCTTTTATGAAGTGATCGACCGAGCTTCACATGTCAGCGTTTTTTTTCACGAAGTAATTAAGGGAACTTCGTAGACGGCCTAATGAAGTGTGTCGGTAATAGACCACTGCTAGGTATGTCTGGTGTTCTATTGCTATATAGGGTGCGTTTGGGGGTGAAATACCTCATGATATTCAGGGCACTGCTAGGAAAAGTTCGATGTTGGGATAGGTAGAGTCTGGGGGTATAATACTTCATGATAGTCGGACCACGCCTAGGCATTGTTATCTAGATAACTACCCCTGACTTAATTGTCTTGTGGTTCTTTGTTTTTACAAACGAAGGTTCGTGGTGAAACTTATTCGATTCCCCTCAATTGATGTCTTTATGGATCCTCGTTTGCTGCTAGGGAATTTCCGAAGTAGCTTCGTCAGGTCGTTGTTCATATCGATTCGTTAGGCTGGATCTCGTAAGGTCATTGTATATGGTAAGAACGTGTGGATCGATGGGATATGATAGATTGTTTTAGAAATATGATTTATATGTATTAATAATATGAGTGGTTTTGCAAGATCGAGATATACATTCTTATCAACTTATTTGAAGTAGGAGCTTTCGTACTCTATGTTCCCTAGGTGATTAGGTACACCAGGGATATTTGAACTAAGTGTTCACTAGATGTTTTGAACTATATGTTCACCAGGGATATTTGAACTAAGTGTTCATTAGGTGTTTTTGAACTAGGTGTTCATTAGGTATTATTGAACGGAGTGTGTTCACTGTGTGTTCTTGAACTAGGTGTTCATTAATTATTTTGAGCTGCGTGTTCACAAGAGGTAGTCTAAGAACCTTGGCAGCACTAGACTTTGTGCCAATTCCTTAGGGCAATCCTTAGGAATGAATGGGAGAAGGGTAATCGGTTGTTAGGGTAAATCTTTAAGAAATAAAGGAAGATAATGGGGGTGGGTAATTGGATTGATTGTTTGATTAGTGAATATAATAATTATATTATTGTGGGTTGAAAACGCTATCTGCTCACCAGGCTCCCAAGCCTGACCCTCTCACTTTTCTTTGTATTACAGGTTATGACACGAGAGCTTAAGTTGGCTGACATAACGAGAGATTTTGGATTATAGGCCAGTAGTTATGAATAACCGTTGTAAGGTCTATTTTGTTCTATTTATGCTTTTGGTCTGTATTGAACATGGCATCCCGAGATTTTGTTATATAATGAAAATACATTTCTTTAAAGAAAGGTTTTGATAAATTCTTATCATATTTTTGTTTTGGGAACAAATTCCGCAACTGTTTTCTTTGAAAGATTACTCTGATTTTAAAAATAAAGCATAAACAAATCGGTCTTTTCTAGCCATGAAATTGGGATGTCACAGTTGGTATCAGAGCATTAGTTTAAGCGAAATAGGAATTTGTAGGTTTTCTAAACTTAAACTTAAAATGCTAAGTAATGATCATGAGGAGTGTGTCTAAAATATGTTAGGTAGTACACCTAAATTGACACAAGCACTAGTTTATTTTAGGAATGATGCCTAAAATGCTTTCATGTGCTAAATGTGTTGTGTGATAGCTATATTGATGCTATTATTTGTTTGGATCTATGGTCTGCTTCCGACCAGATCTGGAAACCTTATGTGTGTAGGATTCTAAGCGTATGACTACGATATTATAGCTAGCATGTGAACGTTTCAGAGTGATAAGGAGATTTATACGTTTAACGTAAATGAAGCTTTCCTATCTTGAATTCTCGCCCAATACACCGAACGTATGCTTTGGTGTATGAAAGGTCAAGGTGAAGACTCGTAGAGAATTGAGTAAATAGAGGAAATGAAAAGGCTTATGATAGTGAGTGACACCTATCAGAAGATATCGTAAGAGGGGTATCTTGACTTTAGAATATTTTTTATAAAATAACAATACATTTAGAGGAGTACAGTACATCTGAAGTACACCTTCGATTGGCAAGATGATGGAACGATTGGTGTAAGTCTTGATGTTGACCCATCGGTTGGAATTTCCATCACCAATCGAGTTGAAGTGGAATTGATGATTGAAGATACGCAATGGGGAAGTCCTAGTAGAGTCTAGGGAAATTGTTTATGATTATTTAGATACATTAGTATGTGTTAAATTGTTTTGTGATTTTAGGACTTAGGTACTGCGAGACAATACTTGGGACGAGTATGAGTAGGTGTGAAAGGTAGTAGATGCATATACTACCAGAAGCACATGACTCACACTTGGATCAGGGAAAGTCACAAGGTTACCAAGAACCTAGTAATTGAATCTGTTTTATTCGGGTATGTCATTACCCTTGTTTCGGTAATGACTAGTAAGATGCTTATTATTCCGACCCTAGTGGTCATGTCCAATTTAAGTTCGACTACGATGAGTTTGTTACGTGGTCCGGAGGACCAAGTTCGATGTAACATCTAACTTAAGTCAAAAGGTTGAAATCAATGTGATCGATAGTATCGCGCTCGTTTTTAAATAAGTTGTAGCTAGAAATGCTACATGCTAAAAGGTGATTATATCACATTAGAATGTGAAGGAAGATATATTCCATTCTGGAATTTAACTCTAAGAGGCTTGAGTCTAAGTGTTGCATCATATGACGAAAGATCATTAGAGCATGACCCATCGGTCTATTACAATAGATAATGGAAAGTACTTATCCTAAGAAGAAGAAGAAGGAGTCCACAATAAGGACTTATTTTGTAACTCGAAGATTATGATTGAAAGTACAATATAGTACGAAAAGCAGATGCAAGATTGAGTATCGCCTCCAGTCAAGAAGCCTTAGAGTTGGGAACTCGTTCGAAGAAGCATATATATATATATATATATATATATATATATATATATATATATATATATATATATATATATATATATATATATATATATTACGGGTATTACTTAGGATAAAAAGATAACATATGGAATCATTATAACAAGCCCTATTTTTGTTGATGATTCTGGGACGTAATCATCCTAAGGGGTAGATAATTGTAACGCCCGTTGATCAGGGCTAGTCAATTTAGAGACAACGAACATCAAAAATGGTTTTTGATAGAAAATTATTTAGGAGGATTAGTCTTAACTGAGTAGTAGTATATGTTACAAAGATTCCGTATATATAAAGAACGTTGAAATCCGAGTAATAACGAACAAGTTATGACATGTCAAAGTTTCGCGACAGAACCGACAAAGTCTAAACAAAAGTTGTAGATCTTGTTTTTACCTATGCACGGAAAAAAAAGAACGTCGGAAATGGAGATCGTATGCGAAAGTTATGAATTTCTGAAGTTCGGGGCGTGAATCCCAAAGCTGTGTCAGAGTTCATGACGTGGAAACAGTGTTCACGACGTGAACTGACTTCTAACGTCTTCTAGAGCCTGGCGGATGCAAGTTGCGATGACGCACCTGATGACGACTGAACTCACGATGTTAATATTTGAGATTCACGTTGTGAATCCAAAAAATTAGCCCTATAAATAGAAATCGAAGGCAGCCGATTTAGGTAGCTAGTTTATCACTCTCTCACTCCCGATACCCTCTATAAGCCCTATTTCAACCCCCCAAAGCCCCGATATCATCCCGAGACCCGAAGCAAGTCCCGAAGTTCTGAAGATCCCGGAAAGAAAAGAGTTTCCGAGCCGAAGCTCTTCCCACGAGAGGCTCGACGTGTGAACAGATCACAGTTTCACTGAAGAATACTACTTCTACAAGTCGTAGTGCTGCTCGATCATCTTCTGATCAAGTGAGTGTGTAGTCACTTTCTTCTCACACATAAATATTAAGTATTTGCTATGAAATACGTGCTATGTATGTATATATTGTTGTTTATTTGAGATGATTGTGGAATGGATGAATTATATAGGTTTTAATGAGTTACACCGTATATGTATTTTGTATCTACAAATATGTTGGGTAGAACATGGGTAGATAATATTGTTGGTATGTGATAAAAGATGACTTGGATCATGAAATAAAAGGGTAAAGAGATAAACTTGTTATAGATCAGGGAGTATGGGTCAGATCAAGAGGCTAGTTTTAGATCCGAGATTATGGATTAGATGATGAGGCAAATTTAAGATCTGGTAGTACGTATCTCGGGAAGGCACCGACTTGATTGTACACACACACCCACAGAACTGGAGTTACATGTCTTATGGATCTTGGATTGTGATAAATACTTTTGAAAACTATTTTGAAATATGTTGTGACATTGACACTTGAGATTTTGAGAATTATGATATTTGATGTTGGTAATTTAAAATGAAAAATTTTGTTTGAAAATTTACGTCGTTACAAGTTGGTATCAGAGCCTTGGTTTGAGGGATTCAGATGCACCTCCGGGTGTGTTTGAACTCAAACTGATGATTTGAGAAGAATTTTTAAAAGAGATAAATTTTTAAAAAAAAATGAGAAAGAGTTTAAGAGAAAACGAGATGGAGCGGTGTGTACAATCAGCCAGAGCCCGAACGGTGATTTCCCAAAATACACTTATTTATGTGATATATTATGAGATATATTGTGCATGTTAGAGATTAGGCTAGGTATTTCATATTTTAGGACTAGAGTGGCCTGATTTTTGATGCCTTAGAGTTTCTTGAGTGCGAGTACGTTGCAGAGACGAGCGTATGAGAGTAGTCAATGATTGACGAGATATAGAGTACTTGTGACATAGGATCCTATAATGTTGTCCCGACTGGGTCTGACCAGATTTACCCTTGTTAACCAACAATGAACACTAAGCTTTCCAATGATTTTTATGCTTACAGAAGGCACACTCATCATAAGCAATCCTTGGAGTTTGTCGAGACTGATTAATAGAAACATCAGGTACAGTAGGAGTGGAAGTAAGAGTGAAGATTTCTTTAGACCCTTTATCCATGTGAGACTCGATATTAGTTTCTTTAGCGATCAACTCATGCACAATAGAATCCACTAAGGGAAAAGAGAACGATGAAAAATTGTTCCACATAGGTCTTCAAAATCAGAATGCAATGCCATCAAAAACTGAACCAAACGTAGTTCTTCCCTCCTAGCAATATACAACTGAAATTCTTTTAACTCTTTAGATTCAGTAAGAGTCAATAGATCCCACAAATCAAATATAGCAACATAGAAAGCTTGAATACTCATGTCATTTTGCTAAAGGGAACGAATGTCATGTTCTAACTGATATTTTTTACCAAAGTTGGATTGTGTATACGATCTCTCCAAATGATTTCAAACTTCCTTGGTTGTGTCATATTTAGCCAACTGCATACCAATAGATCGAGTAACAGAATTGTTAATTCAAGTAATGACCTTGGATTTATCAGTCTCTCAAGTATCAACCAACAAATCGAAATTCTCAGCTTAAGGCACTGAAGGTTTGGCTTTAGTCCTAGTAACATAGCTCTATATATTCTTCCCACGAAAGAAGTTCTTCATAATGTAGCTCCAATACATGTAATTCTTTCCATTCAATCGAGTACTAATTGACCGAAGGGAATGATCCTTTCCAGTCATGTTTGCAACAGGTAGATAACCACGACAACAACAACAACAACAACAACAACAACAAACAAGTAAACATGTAAGACGAACAACAACAAAATAGAGGAAACAAAAAATCGAATCAAATAGAAAGCAATTGACAGAATTCAAACCATCACAAAATCAAATCAGCGGAAGCAGCAAACGAACCAACGATGGCATACGAACAACTATGGATGGCTACTACAAAATCTTCTAACAACAAATCTAACATTCACTCTGATACCATGCTAATAGAACCACATTCTTATTGAAAGAGGGAAATTACAAAGCTCTTGGTAGAAAAGCTTAAGATCTACAAACAAGAGAAACGAGAATAAATAATAGCTAAGAACCATATTCTTATTGAAAGAGGGAAATTATAAGGTTCTTCCTCTCAAAATGCTAGAGCCAATTAGTGTACATACAAATAACCGAAATTACTTTTTTTATGTATATTATTATCCCAATTTATGTATTTTCCAATATATATAATTTGTGGTATGAGAATCAATTCAGTTATCAGAAAATATATATGATTAAAAATGCAACCTAACCAAGGGTGGACCTAATAAAAAAACATAAAGGTTGCATAAGTTTTTTAGGGGCTCCATCACCACTTTAACAAAGTTTATAGGTGTTGATTAAAAGTAATACCAACATATTACCAACAGATTTACATTTAATTAAAAAAATTTAGAGGTAATATGTACTACCCGGGCTATGTACTAGGTTCGCCCCTAAAACTATCTGTTTTATTTTCTTTTAGTTTTTATACCAATAATCACCTTTATGATCTTCAATTGAACAACACTACAAGTATGTTACAATACAAGAACTATCATCCATAACCCTATAGGGTTAAACTTATAGCACCACAGAGAAAAATGTTAACTAAAATCTGCTGATAAATATGCAAATTGTATTAATAAATAAATGTCGTTTTCTTTGAAGTTAGCCACGAAAAGACATCGTTGCTAGTATTTGCTGCCAGGGACATGTTAAATTTTATACCAAGTTCTTCATCAATTACGCTCTTGTTTATAATTTATAAATATGTCTTCTATATTTTTTCCTTATATGTTAACATATATAAATTCTTTGATTTTTATGTAGTTAGCAACAATTCCAGTGGACTAGTGTCCCACGGCCACAAGTGGATTTATAATAACATTCATATGGATAATAGTTCGTAGAGTTATTATTATTATTTATTTATTTATTTATTCTTATTTTTATAATCTTTGTATTACTTTGAATTTTATTTTCCATGATTTTTATTTCTACTAAACTCCCAAGAGGGCCAAAAGCCCACAACCATAAGCACAAAAACAGTACTGACAATGTGGATATCGATCCAGCCCATTTGGTTGAGACAATGCAAATCAAGGTTCAATGAACTGTGAATGCTCAATTTTAATCCTTATTTAAAAGGTCAAATTACATCGACAACGGTATGCTTGTTATTTTTATCGTTTAAAAATTATATATCGGTTTTGTTATTGAAACTCATCTAAATTTCTATAATATTTTTTTTTTGGTTCGTCCATTTTGATATGCCGTGAAATACTATAGAATGTAAAATTGTCACAATAAAAATTTCTTTAGATTTTAGTGGCTTTAAAGAAAATTTTGACATTAAATATTTCATTAAAGTACTAAATTTTAGATAAAAAATTTTTTATTGTAACCATTTTGACCTGTCGTAACAAGTCAAAGTGATTGATAAAGGAAAAATTATCAAAGTTATATAGTTCTCATTAACAAAACTAAATTATGTTGTTTAAACCACAAATACAATTATAATACAAAGGCCTTCAGATTGAGGGAGTGATGTAAAAGTTACTATATCTTTTCCTACCAAATCAACACTAATGGTGTATGGTATCATTCCATACACGATAGCATGCCTGTTAAATCGACATATCTATCCGACCCGGATAAGCAATATCAAACAAGTCGAATTACCTTAACTAAATACATCTAAATGGGCACTCATCTAAAGAGGAGTCCCAAATAAAATAATACTTCGATATTGTCAAAGCGATATCTGGGAAAACTTGAAAACAACCTCATTATTATATTAAAGGAATAAAGGCTACCACCCTTATTACCACAATACAATATAACTACCAGGGCAAGATGAGAAATCAAGGGTCATTTATGCACATTTAAATACCCTTATTTACCACCACAAAGACATGTAACAATAATTATTGTACCATAATAATCTCCATATAGCAATATTAAGCAATACCACTTGTGACTCTAACTTAGGCAACATAGAGCATTCTACGGTAGTGATCATAACCTAGTGTTTATTTATTTTGCAGACGTAACTTCCCGCCATTAGCATTTGGAGAAGGCCTAGTTCCATTCAATCAAGAAACCGGGGAAGCCACATTGTATCATTGGCGCTATTCGTAATCAACATGCAAGACAAATTGAACATCTCGCGACCTACATTGGACTCACCTTTTAGTATGATCAACTTGATTCAAACCTTCACACCACAAGCAGAGATGTCACCAAGTACAACTCCACTAACAACAATACCCTCCCTTCTATAGATACGTACTTCTTCACCACAAAATGCGAACAATAACAGAGGATCGAACAAGCAACTCTAGGTAGAAAAGAGAAAAACAAGGCAAACAAACTAAGTCACTATTGGAATGACAAGTAGTATGAGTTGAAGGGAGATAAATGTGTCCAAACAACCATCGAGGGAAACATCTAAGCACAACGACCTAGCCATGCAATTCATACCACATCTTCTATAACAACACCTTGCAGCAAAAAGTATATCGATGCATCAAAACATGCAACTTTACATTTCAATGCCACCACCATTTCCATACGCGTAATATCAAGCATTATGGTCCCAACTAGCCTCACAACTGTAATACCTTCAAGTATCTTTAAAATTTTGACAATACCACAAATCCAAGATACAACCAATAACAAAGAATGACACGTAGGGAGATAAAAACCGAAATGCCAATCATTTTCATGTTCTTCGATCAAATAGCTCTCATCTGATAAGAAGTATTCGTGAATAGCAATTACCAGTAGGAACAAACTTGCCGGAGATTTTGAAATACGATGGATCAGGAAACCTAGACGATTCCATCGAAAACAACAAATAGACAATATATGCTTACTACCTAGACGAGAATATTTGTATATATTCTTCCCCGGCCATGTTACGCGGACTAATGAGTCTATGGTCTAAGATATAGCCGGTGGATTGCATCCGTGATTTCAATCAACTACATGGAAATTTTGTGGGGCATTTTATGTAACAGAAGTACAAGCCATCTTAGGTTGCTGATAGCAGGAACACGAGTCATTACAACCTTTTGTCTTTCGATTTAATAAAGCAACGTTAAATGCACCTCAACAGGCAGATAACATGGTAATAGCTACATTTACTTATAGGTTATGCACATGGGTACTATTTATGAAGCTGGTCAGCAAACCACCAAAGTCAAGAAGGCATATGATAGAGCGAGTCCATATATTCATGAAGCAAGATGAAGTAACGTTAGAGAAAGTGAAAAGAGACCAAGGATATAGGCAATACAACAACAAATTAAAGGATAACCAAGCACCTTATCTCAAAAGCTTCAATCAAGAAGCCCAAAGGTATGGTAATAATAGAACTTCAAGGTAAAACCGATTCTCGCAGTAGGGTCGGAACTATCCACCACCAAGGACTGGAAATCGAAACAAAGTAGCAGCAATAGCTGAAGGAAAAAAATTGGTGGATAGAAGCAGAGAGATCGGCTAAGAAGAAAGGAGCACGGTGGATATTATCAGTTTCATGATTCAACCAGGCATGACATTATAGACTATACTATGCTACGAAGAGATCTAGAAACCAAGATATAATTAGGACAGTTGTGCGATTTTACAAGAGGCCTTCACTCTAAGAAATTGGAGAGTATCGCACCGATTGAAGCTAAGATTAAAAGTTTGGGGCAAGGAGAGATGTCCATGTTTGAGAAGGTGGAGCGGTTAGAAGAAACCTATGATTTGGATGGGGATAAGTTCGCATTCAACGAGTGGGATTACCATAGAAACAATCACTGAGGATATGAGCTTGTTATCATTGGAGGATTCATAATGAAAAAAATATATGAGAGACAACTGCATTGACAACGGAAGTTCAACAGATGTGATGTATAATGTCACACCCCCGACCATCAGCGAAAACTCTAAGGTACGCAACGTAAATAAGTGATCATAGTTATTGAGCATACATTGAATAGTACAAATATAATCTTTTATTATTACCAAGTAAGAAATTACATTGGTAAATACTACTGATAAATCACTACACATGTTGGGATAAATAATTTTTTGTCAATTGTTTTGTACTAGAATAGTCCATATTGTAACGGGTTGGGCCTGTCGATCCGAGTTTTAATGATATTAGGGTTATACTATTTATAGTGCATGCATGCACCATTTTAGGGTTAATTAATTGTATCGCCCTACATTGCCTTTACAGAGAAGTTCATGTTGAACACTTCTAAGGCTTCGATAATAGTAATCATTCGGCACCACTTGATCAATTATTCTTTTTGTTTTATTCTCTTTACTGTTTTGAATCATTCGATCATTAATTTATTGTTTCAACAATTGGTATCAGAGCAGGAGATTGAATAATACATATGTATATCTTTTGTCGAGCTTATTATGGTTTTAAGTTTTAGTAAAATCCATTCTTGTTGTCTTCGTCGTTCTCATCGATTGTAGACGTTAGATCTGGTGTCTTGTTAAGCCCTAAACTCGATCATTCTTTTACGCATCTGGTTCTAAACAAGTTTTTATGAATCGAGAACATGCAACCAGAAGATTCTCATACTCTTTCCTCCAATCTGTCCAAGAACATAGGATCGACTACTAGAATCCCAAAACTTTTTCCATGGGATTATAAGGTCTGGGCAGTGAACATTGAATACTACATTCTTGGTCTTAAAGATCATGGTACCTTAATATGGGAAGCCATTACCCAGCTGACGTTTGCTCACACTGCAACAAGGAAAGTCATCAAAACTCAGGCTGGGTACAACACTCTTCTCATTGAACACGTGAATATTCCTCAAGATGAAAAGGAGAAGTTAATGAGTAACATCAAAGAAATTAGAATAATCAGGTTCGGTCTTCCTCTAGACACGTTTCGTCTAGTAAGTTCATGTGAAACAGCAAAGGAGATATGGGACAGGTTGAAAGAACTCTACTTAAGCGATGCAGATCTTGAACATTTGGTTCAAACATTACTTTTTTTTAGAATTTGGTGCTTTTGCTCAAAAGCCAGAAGAGATACTTGATCAAACATTTAATCGTTTTAATCATCGTTTAAGCAGGATGTTAAAACACAAGATCAAGCATGAAACGATAGAGAAAAAGGTAACTTTCACAGTTTGAGATTGAAATGGAAAGCAGTAGTGTCAATAATAAAAACTCATGAACGGTTTAAGTGTTATACTTTGGCGAAGCTGGTGGGAATTCTGAGATCCCATGAGGATGAAGTGACAAAAGATGTTAAGCTTTTCTCCAATATGGATTCGTTGGCCCTAGTTACGAAGGGCAAAAAGGTTGTTGAAGAAGATTCTGAGTCTGATCTCTCAGATTATGATCTTATGAAAGAAGAATACACATTGATGGTGTCAAATTCCTAAAGGTTTGCTAAAACGAACTTTGGATGCCTCAAAAATAGGAACTTGCAAGGGAACTACAGTTCAGACAAAGCAAAGGATGAGAACCTCAACAACTATTAAAAAAAAGGTGAGGTGAAGAAAGAAAAGAAGCTAACAGGAGATTCTGACTATGACTACAACTATTGTCATGGCAAGAATCAATTGGCCAAGGAATGTATGTTAAGAAGAATGAGTGAGAAGAAGATGAAGAAGCTTACTATATTCGAAACATAGAAGAGCTTAGGAAGAAAAAGAGTACTGATAGTGCTAATCATGCTTTGATTGTGCAGGAAGGTGGTAATGAGTTTGGACGTGTTGAAGTCTGGTCAACTGATTCAGAAGATGAGGAAGTTCAAAATCCCACGCATGGTGGATGTTTTGTAGTGGAGTGTGGTGTCCCTAAATACAAGGGAAGTTTCTTTATGGTTCGTAGCGATGTCTCGGAGCAGAGAGGATACGCTACTGATAGCGGGCAAGCCTCTAACAACTGTTTTGCTCTAAGACTTGTCTCTGAACAGGCAGTGAATGCGAGAAAGTCATCAGTAAAGTAAAATCTATACTCCAGTCTCTTAATGTTCCTATCACTCGTTATGAATCTGAATTTGATGATTTAAATTATACAGTCTCTAGTTTTAGTGATACTTTAAAAAGAACACGTTTAATTAATTCTAGCCTAACTTATCAAATCAGCAGGATAACAAACAAGAGTGAAGAGAGACGGACGTGGATAGAGAAGTTCGAGTTAGAGTTGACTAGGTCTAGGGATGATGTTATTTACTTAAAAAGAGGCAATTTAATGCTTTTAAAACAAAAATATATTTTCTGTTTGATTGCTAAGAGGTTATATTTTAACATTACTCAATTGCATCTCGATCATGAAATAGGTAAAAAGATTCACAAAATGATTTTACCCTTTCTCGAATTGAAAGGGGATGAAATCGATGCAGGTTGCTATAAGAGTGAATCCTTTGTGTCACCGGATGATGTTTCTGAATCCTACAAAATTGGACTTGACAAAATTGAAGGATATATTCTATCTAAAGAACATAAAAACATGTTAAAACAAATATTGGATGAAAATGATAAAGAACATATTAAAATTTGATACTACGCGAAATTTTGACTCTTTATGCAAAAAATTGAGTTCGGAAAACACTTTTGATGCTGAAAATGTTTCTGAATTCGACGAAAGTGACATGAGTGGGATTTCTGTAGAGGATGTGATTCATTGTTTAACATTTGTACAAAATGAGTCTGAACAAAAAAAAGTTGATTTCTGAAAACTTATTATAATATGTTCGTGTTGTTAAAAATAAGGGTTCAGAAGTTTTAAAATCAAAAGCTACAGTATTTCTAAAAGTACAAACCGTCCCTAATCAAGTTTTCATAAAAATTGGACTAGAAAAAAATCAAACATCAGAAGTAATGTCCTTAGTAGATGATGATATTGCAGATGGCTGCGATGAACTCTTGTAGTCAGGACCTATTGATAACTCTGATGAAACCAAAGTTCATTCCGAAATGAACTCATGGAAAACCAAAAGGAGATATGTCGCAGAACCATTAAATTGTGTTAATACTTGTAATGATAAAGCTAGTCCGAGTGGCACCGAAAATATCCCAAGTGAAGCATCTTCCAAACAGACCGACATACCTATTAGAAAGGAGAAACCTAGAGCTAACATTCGTAAGTCAGCTGAGGAATTCGTTGCTAAGAAACGTCAACTGAATGTTAGACATAATAAAAACTTAAAAGAAAGAAAGTGATTCTCGTAATCCAAAAATTCCATTTCTTTTAATCTAGAAAGATCTGATCTAAACGTAAATAGTTTTCCAAGTCTCAGTCTTCAATTCCACCGGTTTCAAAATCAAAAGTTTTTTTTGAAACCATCATTTGCAAAACAAACAAAACCTTTTGAAAAGACAAAATTTGATTTTTCTCCAAAAGAAAATGTTTCAAAATCTGTCAATACATCAAAAGATGTTAAGGGCAAAGGAAAAGTTATTTCGGAACAAACAATTTTTAAATAAATACAACTTTCTTTTAAAGAAAAAAATCCAAAAGATAATAGGATTGTTGTTTTCAAAATCACGAAAGGAGAGAATTCCACTTTGATAAAGAGATCTTACTTGGTTGATGAAGATATAACTTTTCCTGTTCTTAAGAAAACCTCACGAGGACCCAAACAACTTTGGGTTCCTAAATCTCTCTTAATTGTGTAGGTGATTCGTGACGAACAATATGACTCGGAATGGCATATTGACAGTGGATGTTCGTGTCACATAACTGGTAGGGGAGAAGAGCTCATAGAATTATGATCCTTGAAATATGGTGGATGTGTGAAGTTTATAAATAATGTCATGGGAGAGATCAAAGGATATGGCATGATCACGAATGGTGAATTCTCCATTCGGAAGGTAGCATTTGTGGAAGGCCTGAAGCATAACTTGATAAGTGTTTCTCAAATTGTTGTAAGTATAGGGCTGAAAGTATCATTCGATGATGAGGAATAAGAAATCATAAATAAGAAAACAAAGGCAGTGCTTCTGAAATCCAAACGAAAGGAAGAGATGTTTCCTTTGAATATAAAGTCGATTAGTGGAAAGCCTTCAATACGCCTCCTTACAAAAGCATCATCGGATGATAGCTGGCTTTGGCACTGTAGGCTCTCGCATTTGAATTTCAAGGACATCAACAAACTCGTACTTGTTGATCGTGTGCGAGGACTTCCTCTTCTGATGTTCGACAAGGAACATCTATGTGCAGCATGTGAACTAAGAAAGCAAAGTCGTAAGATTCATTCGACTATGATCAACACCAAAGTGATCGAGCCACTTGAACTATTACATACAGATCTTTGTGGTCCTTCTGCCATCGAAAGTATTAGTGGCAAAAAAATATATTGTAGTAATTGTTGATGACTTTTCCAGATTTACTTTGGTTTAGTTTCACAATAAGCTTAACAAAGAAGGCAACGTAATCAGAAACAAATCATGATTAGTTATGAAGGGGTATTTCCAAGAGGAAGGCATTGACTATGAAGAAACATTCGCCCCGGTTGCAAGGCTAGAGTTTGTTTGCATTTTTCTTGCCTATTCAGCTCATAAAAGTTTCGAAGTCTATCAGATGGACGTTAAATGCGTGTTTCTGAATAGTGAGTTAGAAGAAACAGTCTATGTGGAACAACCACCAGGTTTTGTAATCGAGAAATATTCCAATCATTCTTACATTTTAGATAAGGCTGTATATGGCTTAAAACAAGCACCACATGCATGGTATGAAAAACTTACTCGTTTTTTAAAGCAATCTAAGTTTAAGCAAGGTTCGGTCGACCCAACCTTCATTTGTAAAAAAGATGGTGACCATCTAATGATCGTTCAAATTTATGTTGATGATATCATTTTCGGATCCACTAATCCTAGATTGACTGCTAAATTCAGAAAATTGATGGAAACTATGTTTGAGATGAGTTCAATGGGCACCATTTACTTTTTCCATGGTTTAAATATTAGACAGAGTTCGGAGGGAATTTTCATTAACCAGGAATCCTACACGAAGTCCTTTCTTGCGAAATTCGGAATGATGGGAGATTCAAAGGTTAAGGTCCCTATGGCATTTGGAACGAAACTTACACCATAATTGGACAAGAGAGAAGCTGACATGACTCTTTATTGACAAATGATAGGTTCATTAATGTATCTTACAGCTAGTCATCCAGACATTATGTTTTTTGTTTGTTATTGTGCCAAGTTTCAGGCAAATCCACGAGAACCACATATGATTGTGGTAAAGAACATCTTCCGATGCCTCAAACTAAAATCCTCTCTCGGAATTTAGTACCCTTCCAACTCAGGATTCTTTGTGTAAGCGTTCTCTAATGCAGATCTGGGTGGATGCGGTCTTGATCGGAAAAGTACAACCAGAGGATGTTAGTTTCTAGATGGAAAACCTGTCAGTTGGCAATCTAAGAAGCAAACGTGTGTCTCCTTATCTACCGCTGAAGCTGAGCATATCGCAATTGCGTCTTGTACTTCTCTAGTGATATCGAGTTAATGTCAGCTTAGACATTAAGGGATTAATATGAAAAGGATCCCCTTATACTGTGATTCTGAGAGTGCTATTCGCATTTTCCATAACCCAAAGCAACATTCCAAGACAAAACATTTTGCATTGCGATATCATTTCATAAAGGATTATGTAGAGTTTGGCAATGTCGAAATTCACTTTGTGAGATCTGCTGATCAAATAGCTAATATCTTTAAGAAAGCCTTATCTGAACAAACCTTCAATCAAATTCTTCAAGGCTTTAGAATGATAGAAGCAGATTTTGTTCCGAAAATTGCATTGTAAAGTAAAGCAATGTTCTTTCTCCGAACCGCTCTGATCCTTCAGAATGCTTCGGAATCTGTACTTCATATTTCGAATTTTTGCGAGCCCTCGGAACAACTCGTAGCCCACTATTCATCTTAATGTTTGGAAGTTTTTGTATCCTTTGTATATTAAGTCACTTCCGATTGATTTGGAAGTTACTTAACATTTCTGTTTTTAAGTTTATTTTTTTGTTTTATTTCTTTTTTCAGAAAAATCCAAAATCACAAAATACTTTCTTTATTTCTGTTTTATCTTTTTCAAAAAAAATTGAAAATCACAAAAAATTAAAAAAAAAAATTAAAAAAAAATAAAAAAAAATACCGAACAATTCTGTTTTTAAGTTTATTTTTCTGTTTTATTTCTTTTTTCAGAAAAATCCAAAATCACAAAATACTTTCTTTATTTCTGTTTTATCTTTTTCAAAAAAATTGAAAATCACACAAAAAAAAATCGTTATTTCTGTTTTATCTTTTTCAAAAAAACCCAAAATTACCAAAAATATTTTTTTCTTTTATTTTGTGTGATATTTCCAACATGTGTATTAAATGCAAGTATATATTCATAATGCTATCAAATCAGAAGGATGGGGAAAAGTTTATAATTCTAGATTTTGCACTAGTTAAGTGTCCCTAGAAGCATCTTGTTGCATGTTGTCCAAAACCTCTGAGACTCTATGTTTGAAGCCTTACTGAATCGATAACACCAATTGTTTCTTCCAAAATAAGCTATAAATTCACATAAATCATTCAGTTGCCTTACTCTTCTCACAATGAGTTAAGAGTTTACTGCTTGGTCGGTCTTCTATAGCAAAGGTACACTTTATCTTCGGAACCATCTCCACTATTTCTCCATCATTTTCACTTCCACTAATGTAACCCTTGAGACTCTCAGAATTTTCCACTGAGGTTTATGGTTACACAACTTCTATGTTTATGATCTTAAAATCGTTATCACCACGATTTTAGTGAAACCCAAAATTTGAAACCTATTTCTGAATTGACGACGAACAATCAATATATTCTAGATTTTTTTTCACCACTGAATTGACGAGTAAAACTTATATGGTTGGCACCTTTCGCATTTGGAATCTCATTTTTTTTTGTGAGATCTTGATGAAATGTTCTCTACATCACACCTGTCAATATTCCGAATGGTTACTTTCAATTCTAAAAACACGTTATGGCTACTTATTATGAACAGGTTGTGGAGATTGATGCTTGGTTACGAATGTGCGGAACTGGAATGATGGTATTAAAGGTATAAGATTTAAATTTGGGCGTGTGTATTTTCAAAAGTTCCTAACATCACGCCTGTCAGTTATGCTGCCTGATTCACATACAACTGTCACGATTTTCAAGGTACCTTACCGGGATATGGAAACATTAATCATGATTTTCTCTTTCCACTCCTACCGTATAAAAGGGAAATCAGTGCTTGCTTTTCTCTCACAACTATCAAAGTATTCAAATTATTCTGACAAAAACATTTGTTCTCTCTACACTGTTTATCATCGTCTCCAACAGTTTTCATGGGTAACTCCTCTGAAACTCCATTTGTTGCTGAAAAAACCGCTTCATCAGTTATCCTGAATATCAAACCCAACCAAAACCCCATCCTAGATCTTGATTCATCCAAATACACAGACTCATCCTGGATCTTGATTCATCCCATTAGTCTATATGTCCAAGGTATTTTCCACTGCAAGCTATCAATAGAGTGATGCTTTGATTACTTTCAAGATTGATTCTCATAAAACCTCCATCTCAAAGGCCCGATTTTTGCAGGATGCTAAGTTTTTCTTCAACAAAGGGTTTGGTAAATCCGGAATCTATCTCTTCATCTATGAATCTGGAGATGTTCTACCAAATGGGGTATTGGGAGAACCTCTCTCTCATATCAAAGTTCATGAAGCCCAACCTTCCTCCCATGTAGAATGGCTTTGTCACCCTACTGTTTAAGAGCTTCTCAGAGTGCGTTATCGGTTCAGATAGTGCTAGCAAGCTTTTTTTCACAATAATCTATGGTCCGTATTCGGGGATTAACCTTGATTATTGTTCAATACTCTAGGCTAAACTGGTAGAAAGCACACTTTCGACCTCAAGGCACTCGGAGATCTATTGCGCTCGCTTCTTGTCAATCATTGTTAAGCGTGCAATTGTTCTCCATCAGATACAGGTACCAGATAACTCTTTGATGGTTTCCATTCTGATATTCCATACTTCCAACTTTATTGTGTCTGATCCCACCAAATTCGCCTTTGTTGGATCCATTCCGGAAAATATGATACTCAAGGTTCAGACAAACAATGTGCTTATTTATGAGTATTGAAAGAAGCCTGCCTCAGGTCCTCATCCTATGCCTAAAGATTTATGAAGGGGACTTGAAGAAGGAAACAAGCCCAAAATTTTAGAAACGGTCGAATATTATAGCATATGCAATCGATCCAATACCCGAAGCGTATAGCACATGATTCATAATGAAAACCGTGATACTTTACCAGTTTCTTTCTATAATATTGTCATATATAGAATACCCTTATGTTGAGTCTTTTCAACATAACATTCATATATACCTTTTGACTAAATTTGATTAAAATTTCACGATCCAACCTTTTGGATTTTGAAACGAAGTATAATATTCTTTCCCTTAATTATAGCAAAACAACTTTTCAACCCTTGCAACTTTGCAAAGTGAAACTTTTGTTTTCTATAATTAATATTGCTAAATTGCAACACTTCAAATAATAATCATGTTCCCAATAACATGATGATTATATCCATACCAGGATAACATTTATGCTCCCACTAGCTTCGACAAATATTCAGAAATCAGCTAAACTTCTAGAAAACAATATATATTGACTTTCTTAACCAAAGTTCATGCTTCTAGTATGATATGCTTTTATAAGCTTTTATTTAACTTCTCAAACTCATACACCTTTCCTTAGATAGCTCACATGTGTGGCTAAACAATTTCAGCACTTATATCAGTAAGTCTTAAATGTTTAAACTAATTGCCAAATCTCACAATTCGAACTATGAAGAGGGATGCCATAATCATAATCGAATTTGAGAATGCAATTTACACAATCACTATCTCCTTAAAATCTTCCTAGTGAAAGAGTTTCCTCACAATCATTTTCATGAAGGAGAGAAACCTTATGAAACTTAGATTTTATGGTTTATGTGTTCCTATCAATGTGAATTTATCATAACCATATTCATAAGACAAGGATTGTGACAAATCCAAACTCATATGAAATGAACTTGTTTAATCTTTATTTCCTACCGCCTGGCAGCATAAGGGCCTACCATGTATTCCAAGTAGTCAGGCAGCTCACCCATACAGATCAATGAACTTTCACTGATCAAGGTGCATTTCCTTTATGCATTCAAATGAGAACTCTTAGAACTCATTGGCACAAACAACTCTACTGGAATGGCACAAAAACCAAGAATATGTCAACACGATAGGTTATAAACCTCAAGTCATGTGCTAGTGATGAACAACTAGGTTTATTCTTTATTTGTTCTTGAACCATTTTCAAGATCATTAAGATTCCCACTGACCTCTTGAAATATATGATTCTCTTGTCAAGAAACATTCCTTGACAAAAAAATATTCAAGAGTTAATGCGGGTTCCTATCAAGAAAAAATCAAAACACACGATTGGTCTTAGTTGGACTTTGTCTTATCCAAGACATCACAAGTTACCAATTTGAAATGTTCAGGAGTAAGAAACATTTTTGCTCCACATTTGATGATGTGTTATAAACCTACTTACGACATGTCACTCAATACAAAATCTTGGAGTACAACTCTAAGACTTGATTTTGGAACGAAGTATGATTCTCCATAATCAATTTAACCATTTCAATAATTGTTGATTCCTCTTCTTAGCCATATAAATGCACTAAGGTGTCCTTATAAGATCAATTTTGACACAGTTTCATAATCACTAAGTTAATCATAAAACATGATACTTAAGTACTCTCCCTTCTTTTCATATTGGAGAAACTTTTATCTTTGTGCCTAATTGATTCTTCCTATTCGTTCTGTTATACATTGAAACATTTTCAAGGATTCAGAATTACACTTAATCTTGTAAGCATAACCACATTTACTAAACGTTTAGCAAATCATGACAGAAATTCTTATCATTCCTTATGGTGGACTTGACCTAGTGGACAACAATGCGTACTAGATCCCTTAGTCCTTCACTTGACTCACATACGTATATGAACAATGAATTAGTCTTAATTTCCCAAATACAAAGGTTCTCATTCATTATACAATAACAGTTGCATGATTCCAAGTTTATGTCAAATTGAAACTTGGGTGATGAGAATCATTCCTTATTTGGTAAATTTTCAACACTACCACAAATAACAGAACTAAGAATCACAACCATTTTCAATATTGCTAACAATAGAAACATACAAACATCAATTTTCACAAAAGGTGTGTGTATATATATATATATATATATATATATATATAAATATATAAATACGACAAAAATCAAAATTTATTTTATTTATAAAAACCCAAAATTATCTTCAATTTCACGAATTTCACTAATATTGTCAGAATTATCCTCAATATCAACAAAATTATATTGATTGTCAAATTTTGAGTCCTCGGTCCTTTTAAAAATATGAATTTGTTCCTTTTCGATTAAGGTATCATTCACAATGTCAACTAATTCATTAGTATCCATACATTCATCAATTTTGACAATTCAATATGCATATCGATTATCTGGAACTTTATCAAAATCTGAAATATTATTTTCGCAATCATAAGAAGTTGTCTATCTTTTCGCTTTCAAAAACTAAGAATGGTAGCAAATTCCTATGTTTTTCTTTACTAATTTCACAAGAATGATGCAATTCAGTTAATTTTACATAAAGCGTCTTAGTAGTGTTACAATAGATGTTTCTTTGTTTCTAAAGAATCTTATTATCCATGCTAAGACCATCCCTATCTATCATAATATTTGTGATCTGTAACTCTAAACAATCAATCTTAGACTTCTTTGATTCCAAGATTCTTTGTGTTTCTAGTAACTGAGTACTAGCTTTCTTAGCTTCATTCCTAGCATAAATAACAAGATTATTCACATAAGTAACAGAAGCATCCAACTTAGTTAATACAGAATCATATGAAGATGAAGGAGTATTAAAAGATTGAAGTAAAGAACGTACCTTGGCAGTCATTGGTGCAGTATCTCCTGACTTCTAAATGAAACACCTACCTGTCACATTCTCTTCTTCGACTTCTTCATACCTAGCATACATGGCCTCATGGGTTAGATTCCTCATCTCTTCATCATCAGACCCCAATGACCATATCTAATATGTCCCCTCGTCTTTTTTTTTCTCCTCTAGCCACAAGCGAAATATTTTTGTCTTTTTCCTAACTTCTTCCAGCTTCTCTATGTAATAGGCCTCATCCTTCATCGTGTTCTTATTTTCTTCTTTCTTTTACAATATACAGTCATTTTCCATGTGGTTTGCTCCATGAAAATAATGAAAATATATTCCAGAATCACCGTTTCAACAACTCGTTTATTTTTAGACCAACATTATCCCCATTCCCTTTTGTTACAAAAACATGGTTCGAAAGTCCTTTAATGCAAGTTGGATAAATATCTGAATTCTTTTCAAAAAAAAAAATTCTTTTTCTTTTAAAGTTTTTGTGAATTCCTCAGTATATTCATAACTTTAGCTACAACAACTTGTAGAATTCCTTTTTCATAAGAATCGTCTTCACTATCACTATCTTTGTTTGTTATGTCCTCGACAATAACCGAATCCTTTTAAGAATCACAAATTTTTGTTGTCAAAGAGAAATCATTGTTTATCTTCGTTGTTGAGTGAACATCTTCTTTAGCCTAAGCTAACAAAGTTACATTAATGACGGATAATTTGGAGCAATCAACACATTCATCTTCCATAATTTCACTAATATTTTCATAATCATCTTCAATATCAGCAAAATTTTGTTGAGTACATTGTGTCGAATTCGTAGTTTTTTTTTTTTTTTTTTTAATTTTGATTTGTTCGTTTTTTGGCAAAGTCTCAATCACAATATCAACACGTTCATCAGCAATCAAACATTCATTAATATTTACAACACCATATGTGTTCGAATCATTTGGAATAGTGTCATAGTCGGCTACTTTACTTTCAAAGTCAAAGGTCTTTCATCAATTAATTCTCTTTTGAATGTAATGAAGGGAAGCTGTTTAACAAAAATATCAAATGAATGGTAAAGGTATGTCAATTTATGATATAGTCGTTTGGGTGTATTACAGTAAATGATTCTTTTTTTACTATCATATAGTTGTCCATCTGAAGTGAATCCATGTCACACAAAATACTCATAATTTTTAGTTCTAATCATTCTATCTTATTGTTCTTTTCCTTAAACTTATTTTGAGCTTCATATAGTAAGGTCTTAGATTTTTCAGCTTCAATATTCATAGCGATCAACTTATCATTTAGATGAAAACGTGTTTCATCAAAGTCAAATAAAATAGCATGGTAAGAATTCAAAGGAACATTAAGCGAATTAAAAAGATCACATACCTTTACAGTCATTGGTGACTTTCGGGTAGTGTTAACAAAACATTTACCAATCATCTTCTTATTTTCTTTTTCACTGTCATCTTCTTTCTCATTCTCTATCACTTCGCTATCACTCTCCTCCTCATATCCACCAAACAAGCTCTTACTTCCTGATTGATCTTCCTCAAATTTTGCAAATAGGACTATGTGTGTGGGATGATGAATCTCCTCGTCATCGAAGCCCAAAGAACAAATATGTTATGTTCTGTTACTATCATCAGCACCCTTCGCCATCAAAGAAATATTCTTAAACTTTTTATGAAGTTCTTCCAGTTTAATTTTGTAGTACACTTCATCCTTAACTTTTTCCTTTTTCTCCTTTTTCTTCCTCAACATACAGTCTTTCGCAAGATGATGGTAACCATTGAAGTAGTTACAGTTGTATCCACTTTCATAACTCCTCTATGACCTTTACCATTGTTTATAATTGGCTTCTTCTCTGAACCGTTCTTGAAATTCCTACTTCTCGGCTTCTTGTAGAATTTCTTCACCATATAATTCGAATAATAGGCAATAGCTTCATAGTCAGGGTTAAGAAGAAAACCTACTTCACATTTTTTCGCTTCTTCATTAGACTCAACCTTCTTAGCGGTTTTCTTGGAAACTAAAGCCATCATACCTCCAAAATTCATTTTTTTTCTCCTCTACAATCCCTTTTACTTCTAACTCGTTTGCCTTTAATATGTTGTACAAATTGGACAATGAGTAGGCATCTGAATTTTCTTGTGTCTTAATCATGAGATAGATGTTTGGCCATTCCTTTCTCAGTCCTAATACGAAAGTAATATTAAACTCCAAATTTGTACAAACCATTCCATATCTATTGCATTTGAAGATTAGCTCATTTAACCTATCATAGCATACTTCAATACTCTCATTCTATTTCTTCTTGAAATCAGCCAATTGTGACAGGCATCACATCACAGAGCTCTTCTTAGTTTTTTATTGCCTTGATACTTCTCCTTCAAGGTATCCTAGATCTCCTTAATAATATTATAGCCATGCATGTAATTGTAAACAACATGTGGAAGAGCTCGTCGCAGTTTACACAAACATCTTTTGTTGTTTGATTTCTTCTTATTTCATTAAACGATCATATCCTTAGCAGCTTTAGCGTTATCAACAACTTGAACCAAATATGCATGGTAAGGTCCAATCTCGATAGATCTCGAAAGATCCTATTTAATACCATTAAGATAATCGTACATACGATTCGCCCATTGATCATAGTACTCAGAGATCAAAATTGGAACCTTTGACGCAGATCCAAGAAAGTTCAAGAAATTCATCATAGTGTTAACGTTGAGATTTGCCCTCAGATCGGGTGATAATAAGAATTTCATGAAGAGAAACAAATTACATGATAGATCGACTGACAAAAGCTGATGCATAACCGGTTAAACAAAGAACTACTTTTCTGTCTTGTAGAAATATTGAATCAGAAAGATCGACTCAATAATATAAAAGAACGTGAAAGGATTATTTAGTTGATGTAATGATTATTACTCTAATGCCAATTGATAATTTGTTTATAAATGTGTTTTTAACAATCATTTAGAAAAACAGTAAGAACACGATGACGTAAATAACATCTGGTTTAGCACGAATATTCCAGAATAATAAAAAGAGTTTGAGTACAAGAATGGAAAGGATATTACAAAAATTACTCTATCCTCTAAGTACTTACCCTATTTATAGGGTACACACGAAACCAAAAAAAATACTAGGACTTGACATCAAAGCATAAATATCTTAGATTCCTAGTAAATACCTTTGATAGCGAAGTCAAGAAGACATTTTCTATTTATAAACAATACCCAAACTAAGACACTAACTAAAGATCGACATCTCAAAACTAATACAGACTCTACAGATTAGTCATAGATTAATAAAATAATTAGAAACTTATTAAAAGTAATTTAGAATTAATTTGGAATGAATTAGGGTTAATCAGAAATTGACTAAAGTTGTAGAATTGAATGTTAATTGTTCACAAGTTGAGAAATACGAGCATTCTAAAAAATCTAAAGGGGTGGACAGTTTTGGAGTCTCTAGAAGTCTTCTATAGTTGTTCTAGGTAAAAGATAATGAAAAGATTTGAATCTGGATTAAATCTTCTTATTTAATTGATATAAATCTTCTTAATCTACAAGTTACCTCAGCTATATAAAGACCTCCCTAGCCTTGAGAATTTTGTTCCTAGCCTTTGCTAGTGTGAGAATTTCGTACTCAAAGTATTCTTTCCACTCTACCTAATTTTATAGGGTTTTAGACTTTTGGGTTTCAACCATTAGAGACATTTTAATTTGGTTACTAGTCCTTGTAAGTGGTTGGAAGGAATTCAAGATCTTCAATGGAATCACAAGTATATTCAATTTTACTTGAAATGTTAGTAATTCTATCCCCTTTTAAGATTATATTCATAGTTTTGCTATAATAGTAAAACCAAGATCTAAGGTGCATGCACACTTAGGATTATACTTGAATGCTTCTGTTACCTAAATGAAGTGTAAAGATTCATAGAAAACCCAACATACATGTCTATAACTTGCTACCTAAATGAAGTGTAAAGATTCATAGAAAACCCAACATACATGTCTATAACTTGCTCAACTGAAATTGTATAAATGAAATGTTAGAGTATCTTAATAAATGAACATGTATTACATTGATTAAAACATAATAATGAGAAAGATAAGCAAGATTAGTTAAATAATCCTTACGGGATCATTTGGATTCACGACAGATCCGAAGAAATAATATTTTGTATATTTTGTATGGAAACTGTTGAGATGCTAGAGTTCGATAAGCTATATACCGATAAGAGTAATGATGTGATATCACTTGATTGACATAGTCATTAATGTGAGTGGTAAGATAGTAGAAGTAAATAAATATGAAATTGTTTTATGTAATATATTTTGTTTTATCTCACCAGACTTGTTGTCTGATACGTTTCATTTCCATGTATTTTAGGTGTAGGTAGCAAGCCTTAGTGAGATTATACATAGAAGAATCAAGAACATGAACTATATTTTTGTTTCATGCATTAATTTCTTGTTGCTTTGATGATGGTTGGGATATGAATGGTACAACCATATGTGTTTTCTAGAAATGTTTTTATTGTTTTTTAAACTCCGGTTTTGTGGATGATGTAAAATACTATGATTTTTTTCCCTAAACTTAAACTTAAATGTTTTATGAGAAATATGGGTCGTTACAATGGGTATCAGAGCCATAGTTTGAGCAAATTAGGTTGGAATGTCCCCGGCCACCTAAGCTTAAACTATAAAGGATAAAGAAAGAACCAAAGTGTTGTAGCATCATTCTTATTAGTATTGATGTGAATTTTTTTGCTAGAACTGCATGAATTAATATCTTCTTGCTAGCGGTTTATTATTTTAGTAATGGTTTGTACCAAAAGATGTATGGATCCACTAGTAGAGGGTGAAGGGAGTTCGAGGCCTAGAAGCGATCCCTAACCATTTATTATAGAATCCATAAAGTGTCCCTTGGAG
Source organism: Lactuca saligna (assembly GCF_052625555.1). Taxonomy (NCBI): domain Eukaryota; kingdom Viridiplantae; phylum Streptophyta; class Magnoliopsida; order Asterales; family Asteraceae; genus Lactuca; species Lactuca saligna. Next base: position 109,513,298 of record NC_136420.1, on the reverse strand, counting down.
GAGATGAAAGAAAAGGATCATCAGGAAATGAACCAGTTGCTTGATACCCATCTAAGATGACCTATTCCACCACCTCCAGAGATTCATGAGGTTGCACCATATGCAGCAGATGCACCATTTATCCAGGGAGCACCATTTATTATTGGTGTACAATCTATTGCCAGTGTATCCAGAACACAAAAATCCTCTCATGTTACTCATCCTCAAGGAGATACAAAGAAATGATGTTATTCTTTTAGGTCATTTATGGCATGTAAACTGAGTGAGCACGAAAGGGCACAAAAATCCACTAATATATGCAAACTCATAAGCAGCTGGCACATGAAAGAAACTCACGTAACTAGGCAGAATGTGTTCCTTAATGAAATGAAAATATTTTTCCAAGTTATTTGAATGTAAATTTTGTACTAGAGTTGTAGGTAAATACATGTGACTCGCATCAACTTAAAAACAACAATGACATGAGACATGGGTGCAAGAAAGCTCAAGTGGAAGGTACCGAAGCAAAGCAATTTCTATCACAACATTGACCACTGCTGGTACTTGATTTTAGTGCTAGAAGGGAGACAACATGTTATAGTTTGGAAGAGAACAAGACAAGATTATCGCAAAGATAGACACGAAACCTATAGATGGACTGGTATGTAATAAAGTAGTCAGCCAAATTATCATTAACGAACAAGATAAAGTGGTTAAAGACTAATGGTAACGATAATTTTGTGTATCATAGTACCTTTAAGGTATTAGAGGATGTATATAATAGCTAGGAAGTGCAGTAGGCAAACATGTTCGATGACACAAGAAATATATGGACGTATGAATGTTAGATTCCTTAAACCTCTGGAAAGGATCATAAATGTGTGGGGTTCGTAATTTCACGATTTTTACTCAAAAATACATGTTATTATTTTCAAAACTTTTAACAGAATACATTTGTGGAAGTCTTTAAGTAATCTTATATTTTAATATAGTCCTTCAAATAAAACCACGTCACCTTCATGACAAAAATACCAAAACCATAATATTCAAATGTTTAAAGGTTCAAAGTAAACACCTTATCTTCCAACAAGGTATCAACTACTAAGATAAAACAACTAATGATAAACTTCCTAAAAGCATCACAATCTTACAAGCAGAGATAATTGGATCTTGAACGAACGCAAGGTAAGCATAACAAGAAGCAAGATTCAACAACTTCATGATCATGACCGAATAATTTCTACAATGTGAAAGTGAAATTCAAATCTCCTAACATATCAATCATTTGAATTATCATCTATAAAGTATTTAGATGAACCACATGAGTATGAAACTAATGGTGAATATAGCCAAAGTACAAACACGTGTAGACAATGCTCATAAGATCCCTATGAATGAAGACATTTTTTATATCAAGCTTATAGATATGCTTATTTTTGGAGATAATGATGGTGAGAAAAGTATATATAGTACCCGAAATGCAAATAGGATAGAAAGTGTCTCCAAAGTTATTGAGAGAATCCTTGGCAACTTGTCGTCCTTTGTACTAATGGGGGTCATATATAGTTTGAGTAGTGGACTTGGGAATAGGGGAGACATTAAGGTGGAAACTGCCAAAAAATATTTGCCACCATAGTTTGTAATGAGTTCCATCTAAAGATAATTTAAGACTAAATTGAAAGTAGATGTAGGTTTGAGAAAATACAAACTGGCTGGGAAAGGTTATAGAAAGCGAAGAAGAGGATGTCGTAGAAGACATGACCTATGATATCGGATAAGTTTCATAGGATATAGGCAGTTTCATATTAATATGATAATGGTGCTGAGTTTTAGAGTGTGAGGACTTGAGAGAATGACCTCCTGCCTCAGTGAGAAAATGATCCCTTCGTGAGAGAATGTTCTATTGAAAAAATGATGTTAAGTGTTGAACATGTTGGAGCATTTGACTAATGCACTCTAGGCATCGAAAAGCATTTTTAGGAATGAGAAATCACTGACATAAAGTAGAAAGTGATGCCTTGTTGTTGAATGCACCCCTGACCTATCTAAGGTGTTGCTAGGTACTAAAAAATGTGCTCATGCAGTTGGAGAATGCGTTCCTAAGGATGAGAAGGTGTCGTTGGGTCTTGAGAACATACTCATAAGTGCATGGATGGTACCCATACATATCCTTTAAGGTTGAAGATTCTAAATGAATATGCTTAGCATCCCGAGATTAGTTGATTCTATTTAGGACATAGTTATGGATTAGTCTGTCCCAATAGATTTAGGGAATCCATATGATTGTCTATAAATAAGGAGTCTTATCTCCATAAACATTTGTGATTGTACGAGTTCACGTAAAGTGTTTCTGTGAGCATATACATATTTCAAAAGAGCAGTTATTGTGAGGTTGAGAATATACCCTTTGGAGAAGTTTATCAGCAAAATAGATTCATTTTGTTTGAGAGCTCAATCATCTCTCTCTCTCTCTCTCTCTCTCTCTCTCTCTCTCTCTCTCTCTCTCTTATACCTAAGTCACATCGACTGAACCACATTATTGTATTTAGTTTTATAATTTAGAATAATATTTTTCTGAATTGTATTCTGTGTGTTTTACCGAAATCTTTTATCGTTTTCCTGGAATTGTCTAACTTGTTCTCTTGAATTTCTGTTGAATCACCAACATCGATCTGAATTGTGATAATTGATGACTTGATCAAGACAAAATGTGATAGAAGGAGAAGATTGTGGCGGTTTAACAAGTGGATGTATGCAATATGAAGAGATGAGAGAGAAAAAAAATCGTGGAAACTATTGTGTACGATAGGGAGTTGGCGGACTCGCATCAGATTGTGGGAGGGTTTATTTGAATGACGGTCTATTTTTGATATTCTGGAATACCGTCTTAAGGTTTATGTTGGATTAATATCAATATAAATACAAAACAAATTACATAAAGACCCTGTACCATAGACAAAAATACATTAAAGAACGAATTTGAATGTTTTAGTTTTGCTTGAAATGATCATTTGAAAAGAAAATTAGCATAATGAATATCATAAATAACAAAAAATTGTCAAGTTAAATAACTAAATAAGAAAACAAGTCTAAATGATTCCTATATTTAGTAGCATCTAAATTAAATTTCTTATATCAAGAAAGTAACATGTAAATCATAATTAACGTATACATTAAAATGAAATGGAAATGATGTGGATTTAGTTAGAAGAAGAAATAGTAAAAGAGCGAGGAGTCCTGAATGAGTGGTTAATTTATTGGTTTTTTTGGTAGGGATGGGGACATAATTACAGTGGGTCAGATGCAACTACAGTCGTACATTCACACAAATGTATATATAAATGATATGATGCTACTGTTTCATAATTAATGATACGTAACAATTTCAGATAAATATGCACATGCACCCACTACACCGATAAACTCTCTTTTCTTTTTCAGTTACGTTTATTCGTCCTTAACCACTTGAATAGTTTTACAAAAAAGCCATGCATATTTACTACACAAATGACATTATCTGAAAATATTGTTCCCAAATTGTAGGGTCGAAATAATTTCAAGACATGACGTTATGTCCTTATATTTGTGTGCAATTTGTCTTCGAAGTCAATAATGACACCGTCCTTTGGCCCAATTATGCTATGTGTATTGGTTTGCGGCGATCATTTCAATAGATAAGTTTTGGATTGCTTATTAGTTCTTTATTTTTATGAGGTGTATGCTTGCAAGTTGTCAATTTTTTTTGTCGAGTCTAAGAAATTTTAATGGGTATTAGGGATGCTAAAGCGCCGCAGGATCCCAATCCTATGGGATCTGGTTTTCATACGAGGAGTATTTTTATAATATTTTTGGGTTTGGAAACGGAACTGGAGTGGAGGCGTGTTTTATCCTAGTTTAGTTTCGGGGAAGAGGCGGGTGGGCATAGGACATTTCCATCGTGAATATCCTGCGGCCCCCTTGAATTAATCCTCCTATCTAATAAAAGAATAGTTTTTATTCACCTAATGATATGTGTCATTTTATTAAACCTTCTAATTAATATATATATATATATATATATATATATATATATATATATATATATATATATATATATATATATATATATATATATATATATATATATATTATTCTTCTTTTATCATGTATCATCATATCTACTAAGTAATACATGACATTTAAACCTATTCATTCTCCATTTCAAATTTTAAATTTTAAATTTTCCACTCTAATTACATTAAATTAATAATATTATAATAAAAATTAAAATAAACTTGAGACAAATTATAATGTGATATAATTTCATATATTTATTTAAATCAATGATTAAAATTTATATAACTACAAAATCTCTTAATTAATAATTTCTAAAAATAATTGATTAATATTTTTTTTTAATTTTATTTAAAAAGTTCAATTAATTGTATAACCGTGGTTACACGGGTTATAAAGTAGTTATCATATATTTAACTATTTTATTTATAAAAATAAATACTAAACTTAGAGTATTCATTTTGTAATGTATATCTTTTGTATTTGAATAACTAATATAATGTTTGAAGTTAAACAAAGTAAATGAATGAAAAAAAATAAGTTAAATAAGGTAAATTGAATATTTCAGGCCAAACTGGGTTACCGGTAGATTTGAGAGAAATTAGGGCATGAACAGGGGTGATATTGAAATTTAGGAGCGGGGAAACAAAGGAATTTCGTTTCAGGGAAACATATAAATTCAAACGTACAGGGGATTATTTCCCTCTCGATTGTTTTTGTTGGCCTCCCTATTTGTGGGTCAAGGACATGAAGATCAAGAAATAACACGATTTAGATGTTTTTTAGCACTTTGCTTTTTATTGGGTTCCGGTCGAAAGGGCTTAATGAGCTTTTATTTTTGGCTAGTTTCAGTATCGATTAGGTTTGGATCGACCCAATTACAGTTGATCAATGTTGACTTCGTGGATGGTTTCTAGGAAGTCTCTAGAGATTACATATACTCTTGCTTTAAATATAGATAAACTTTTGCTTTGCATTCAGATAATCTTTGCATTCAAATTCCAATTCAATTAACTTCCAAGTTTTTTTAATTTTAAACTAAGATACAAGTCAAAATAAGAGCCTCAAAATCCTATTTATTCACCACTAAAACCGATCACTCTAGATTACTCTCTCTCTCCCTCTATTATTTAGTTCCTTTTTTTTTCTAAGTATTTTTTGTGTGTTTTTTAGTTTTACCAATGTTGTTGGAACGAAAGATAACTTCATTAAATCATGGGTTCTACGTTGCAGCTTATAACTATTAGACTCGATAAAAACCTTCAAGGATTGGAGTCGTTATGTGTGGTTACAAGTCAAGATCTAGACTTTTTAGGTTAATTTATATTTTTGTCTCACCCTTTAACTCATCTAATGGTGGACAAGCTCTCTCTATATTTCTTATAATCAAATATGATCATTTGATCATGAAGGATCAAATTGACTTCTAAACGAAACTTTGTAAACAAGTACTAATACTACCGAACCTATTATTTGCGATTAATCAACATATAATTCTCAATATTGTGTGTTAATTTGTTCGCCTTAGATTTTATTATTAATTCACAATAAGTTCATGATACTAATCACGAGATTGTTTTTCTATCTACTCGGAAATGCAAAATCTTAAAGGTTTTATTTGTGATTGATTTTTCAGACAAGCATACAATAACGTCCCAATAGTTACTAAATAAAAATTTCATTTTAAAATCAACAGAAACATTATTCATTCATTTTAAAAACCCATCAAAATGTGATAATGTAACTATAAGAGTACAAATCATTTCATAAAATGCGAAAATATTGGTGGATGCAGTGCAATCATGTCGGACCCTTCCCTTTTTAAGTGGATGTACCAAAAACCATAAACATAAAACTATAAGCACAAAGCTTAGTGAGTTTCCCTAAAATACCCTATACCAAACATACATAACAACTCAAAACTAAAACTCTGTGTATTTTACCCCCTTTGATATCTTTCAATCAGTGCCCGTTCTATTTCAACCCCTTCGATATCTTTCAACCGGTACTAGGTCTATCTTACCCCATTCGATATCCTTCAACTGGTATTGGGTCTATTTCACCCATTCGGTATTTTTTTTAACAGGTACTAGGTCTATTTCACCCTCTACAACTAAACATACAATCATATAAGCAAAAGTCACAAAGACAGCAAACACATACAGGCATATCAGCGAATTTCATTAGGCAATTATCTACCGACAAACATAATCTACTGGGTCGGTATTGGTACCTTTAACCCACGAGTATAGTGAAGATACTCACTTCAATCGATCAATCAACATATCCCACTCTCTATCGGGATACCGAAGCTGAAGGATCTCCTACTAAACATATTTGAATCAAACTTAATTATGAAAGAAGAGAATATCGTACTTCGCAAGTCCCAATACTAAAGTAAGCATTTAATTGGGCAAAAGAACGTTTTGTCATTTTGAGTCCTCAACCCTCCATAGCTGCCCAAAGTCAACTGGTTAACGAAGAGTCAACGATCAAACACAGGGTGTCGTACGTGTTGTGTACCCTATTCTACGTTGGGCGTAGAGCTCACTCAAAAAGATGACGGGTCACTCATGAGCTATGATAGGCTTAACTTGGATTACGCCCCGTAGAATGGGTTGATAAGTGGTTTCCACATTAATCTCTTAAATTGTAAAAGAAAGTCATCAATTGTTCAAATCTAGTCCAAATGAATGTTTTGAATCATAAAGTGGATGGTTTATGCCCTTGCATTACTATAGAGAGCCTATAGGGAGCACCAGAAACACAATAACTACTGTCCCTAAGTTCTACAATAACTTTTACTCACGAGACACAAAGTTATGGGACTAAATATTGAGAAAAGCATGATCTAATGAAATATATCATATAGATGAGCAAGATTCAAAATTTATACCTTTTGGAGTTGAGAAATGCAATAGAGACTCTGGATCTCAAAGATTGACTTCAACAACTCTTCAAGTTCAACTATCTCTTTCTTCAAAATATACTAAAACACACAAAAAAAAAGTCCAAAAATTTGCTCTAAGGAATTAGGGTTTCGATCTCTATGCTCAAGAGGATGGAGGTTGGTGATATAAGGTCCTTTAAACATGTGTTAAACCCTCAAATTTAGGGTTTGGATGGGCGTGCTCATCAGTATGCCCATCATACTCAACGAAACTGTTGGGTTTTGAGCATTCTAACACTCCTAAGTGTACATGCAACCCTAAATACCTTGGATCTGTGTTTTCTCTATTATACATACAAATATGAACATCCAAGGTATTATCCTAATCTAGCATACAAAACAATGAATATAACAAGATAGAATACATACCTCTTTGATGTAGAATGTCTTCATGAAGCTTTAGTGCCTAGTGCCTCAAGTGTGACACCTCAAATGGTTCACACAACACCAAATACACTTGGAATAACTTGAGAGAAATCACCAACTCATGAAAAAGGCTAGCCCTTCTTTTACCCACACTAGTGGCCAATTTTGTTGAATAATATGATGCTTATATAGTGTGTTACAATTAGGGTAAACCCTAATTGTTATGGCCTTCCATTTCCTTGGATCCATGGTTTCAAATACACCATGGAGCATCCATGGACCATTCTATGGGTTTTAACCCAACTTGATTATCCATGGAGCATTAGCCCACTATATAAGTATGGATTTACACAATCAACCCATATATTTAATTAGTCTTCTTTTGATCACTTAATTAATTCTAGATTAATTCTTGATCAATACTAATTAAATAATCCTATTAATATATTAGAACTTATAATATATTAATCAACCTTAAGTGTTATTTCTCTCATTATAGTCTATCCAAGTGCATGATGCCATGCAACCCAAATGGACCATGTTGGGTCGGGTCAAGTCTTAAAAATTATAGTTATGGACTTAGACATTAATCCAATAGTCTCGCACTTGGATAAGTCTAAAACTATTATTGCAAATGACTTCAAGAACCGACCGGCAATCGTAGCTCTCAAAAGCTTCTGTCGAGCTCCAACCTTGCCGATGATCTTTGACCTTTGTCAATGACTTGTCCATTAGATAAGTGATCATACATTCCTCCATTCTAGATATCATATGGACTGAGACATGGATTGTAAATCATTCTCTCTGTCCATCTGTTGTTTCCCGATTTCCGATTCATGATGACTGACTAATTGAACAAATCAAATCAGTCCTGGCTTGGCCAAGCACTCATATGTATCATCATTAAATCATCGAGGGGCCCACATATATCGCTTTTATCCCGAAGGTAAAAGGAATGGATAAACTTCGACTCATATGGCTTGTTCTGCTACTTGTTGAATCATACACAAAGGTACATTTTATAACATCGAGTTACCAATGCATTTTTGTGCAATCAATGTATTATCAACTCATACTAACAACTCATATCTCTAGGTTTGAAGAATATAAGATATTATTGTTTCATGATCACTCATGATAAAATCCATGAAGTGATTCCAATGAGCGCGGGTTGAATCCAATACGCATAACTTATGAGCACTCATGAGTGTTGTAGCCCTTTGTCTAACATCTTAGACCTCTACAAGCCAACCCATGACAGTCTTAATTCATATCTACTTCCAACATATGACCGACTGTTGATGGTTTGAATAACTTAGTCAATCAGGAATAACGACCTAGTTATTCTGGAAGTCAAAACATGCAAAATGAAACACAATAATAATAGAATCTAATATGGTCTCAGAACTTATGAATATAAATAAAACAACTTTTATTTATCACCATATGATTACACATTATTCATTGTATACTGTTTCAGCTATCAACTTTATTCTTGAATTAAAACAATAGTTGTCCCATGCTCCAAGCATGTACACTATGTTTTTCTAAACACTAGTCATGCCACACACCAAGTATGCATACTATGTTTGTCTATGATCTTACTTTGTGAAATAGGTCAATTGAACATAACTCCAATGATTCTCATTCACAGTCCCAAATCCTTACTGCAACTGCAAGAATTCCAAATTCATGCCATTTACTGAAATCTGTTAGATTCTAAACTTTTATGCACTCACCCTCTTGTAATGATTATGCACAACGTCAGAAAGATTTGACAACAACCATTACAGAGCATTCCAAAGGAGATTAGCTTCTTGGAAACATCCTTCTTGCATTAAGTTTCCTAATCTTACACAGATTGAATAATTTCTAACTTTGAAACATTTCCCGATTTCATTTTGACTATCACTTCTGAACTAGAGTTGCCTCCTTACAAATTATGTCAATCTGGTCCTTCCAGAATTATCACTATACTTCCAACTGTCCTTGAGCAACTAGTCTTTGGTAAACCTTAGATTGTCCTCGACAATTGTTTAATCATTTTAGTCATATCCAATTCTAGTCCTTTTCCCTTATTAATGCCCCAGGCATTTGTAAAATTTTAGAAAGCATGAATATAACACATGTAACCGGTCCTATATCCGAAGCATATGGGACACGATTCATGATGTCTCACATAAAGACTAAACCAGTCTTTTTGCTATAACATTTACATTTCTATTTGCCAAGTTCTCATAATTCAGATTATGAAAAGGGATGCCGTAATCATAATCGAATTTTAGAACGCAAATAATGGACCCATATACAGAATTTCCTTATGTTGATCCATTCCAACATGAAATTCATATATACATCCTTGACTAAATACGATTAAAACATCAATCTAAGCTTTTAGATTTGAGATTTTACATATCCTTGACTAAATACGATTAAAACCTCAATCTAAGCTTTTAGATTTGAGATGAAGTACAATTTCCTCTCCCCCTTAATTATAGCAAAACAACTCTTTCCCAATTGAAACTTTTGTTGTCTATAATTAACATTGCTAACTTGCAACTTTTATCATAATTATCATGCTCCCACTAACATGATGATTATTAGCATAACAATTATGCCCCCACTAGCTTTAACATGTACTCATAAATTAACTGGACTTCTAGAAATCAATACTTTATTGACTTTCTTACCAAAGTTCAGATTTCTGATACTAGATTGCTTTGATAAAACTTTATCATAATCATACACCTTATCTTAGCTAGCTCACATGTGTGTCTAGAAAATTTCAGAACTATGAAAAGGGATGTCGTAATCGTAGTCTCAATTGTTTAGACCTTTGCCACATCTCACAAGTCCATGTTAGTGTGTCGGTTAACCACACACGCTCCACTAACGACTTTGAGAATGCAAATATCACAATTGCTATCTAGCTAAAATCTACTTAGTGAAAGTGTTTCCTTACCATCATTTTCATGAATCGAAGACAAACCTTGTTACACTTAGATTTTATGGTGTAAGTGTTCTTATCCGTGTGAATTGTCAAAACCATAGTCATAGAACAAGGGTAATGACCAATCCAAACTCATATGGACTGAACTCAATCTTAATCTCTTGCCACCTGGCAGCTCAAGGGCTTGCCATTGCTTCCAAGTTGTTATGTAACCAATTGAGAACTCTAAGAATTCATATGCAAAGCCAACTTTAATTAGAATGGGCACAGAATATGTCAACACGATAGGTTATAAACCTCAAGTCGTGTGCTAGTGAAGAACTTCAGGTTTTATTCTTGATTAGTTCTTGAGACTTTCAAGACCTTTAAGACTCCCACTATCCTCTTGACATATAAGATTTTCTTGTCAGATATTCAAGAGATAGTGTGGATTCTAATCAAGACACACACTTCACATAATTGGCCTTAGTTGATCTTTGTTTTATCCAAAACATCATAACTTACCAATTTCAAATGTACAAGAGTAGAAAACTTTTACTCTTACATTTGACATGTGTTTTAAACCTTCTTTAAGAAATGTCACTCAAGTTACAATCTTGGAGTATGGCTCTAAGACTTGTATTGGAACGAAGTATGACTCATCTTCTTGATTTAACCACTTCAACAATTCATAACTCCTCTTCTTAACTATCAGAATGCACTTAGAGAATAAATTGTGATAAGGTCTCAAAATCATTAAGATGGTCTTAAAACATGATACTAAAGTACTCTCCCATCTTTTCAGATTTGAGAAACTTTTATCTTTCTGCCTAAATTGATTCTTCTTAGTCGCTCTGCCATACATTGGAATCTTTTCCATGTCTCAGAATTACACTTAAGCTTGTAAGTATAACCATATTTACTGAGCTATAGTAAATTATGATGAATAGTCTTATCGATATTTTGTGGTGGACTCTGACCAGTGCACAAGAATGTGTACTCGATCCCTTAGTCCTTTACATGACTCACACATCCATGTGAATAAGTAATTACTCTTAATTTTCCAATACTTGAAAGTTCTCATTCGTCATGCTATACAACTTGCATCCTAAGAAGTAGCTCAAGAATCCAATCTTCAAACTATGCAATAGAAATCCATCTTCGCGATCAGATTCAGCATATTATTTCTTTAAGTTTCTTTACTTTTCTTTGATTCTTAAAACATCAACATGTGACCCAGTCACATCATGTATTATGAATCTCAGAATAGAAACTTAGCAGAGTTAGATAGTGGACTTTACCTGAAGTAGAGTCAAACTTATTGACTTTAACATCCTTAGGTAAATTTGGCAGCTTCGCAACTAATGCCCCTTTCTTTGGCAATGGACCCTTGATAATGGGACTATCTCAAACTTAGCCTCTCTCTTTACCATTTGGTCAACCGAGTTGACTGTGGCCGATCCCTTTCCATTGGGAAGATAATGCTTTTTCTGGATTTCCAGTGTCTTCATTATCAATGTCCAAAAAGTTCTACGAAGTTGATCTTAGCAAATAGATAAGATCATTAAGGGTCTTGTCATAGTCTATTTCATAGGTGTCCCAAAGGAACTCACTATGTGACTTAGAAAGTGATTGAGCCACCAACTTTCTCAAGACTTTGACACCCAACTCTCCCGGCTTGTCAATATGTGAATACATCTCCAAGATGTGACCATACATAGACCTTTACTTGCCAATAGGGTTTGAGTGACCTTAAAATTTTCAAGAACTTGTGGCTTAGGGAGAATAATTGGAGGAGGTGAAAGAAGTATGATTTCCATGGGACATCATCTTCATTTAGGAAAGCTTGTTTCAAGAGATTTGGGAAGATCATAAATGTCTAAACCAGATATCTTTTAGGAGATATTCAATATAGTTGATTTAAAGTCCTTAATATAACACCCAATATGAAATATTAAGGCTAGGACCCAACAAACTATTTTATAACTTAGAAGAGGTATGCCGTAATCCAAGCTATAAAATATTTGAAGGTAGGTGAATGACGATTCACCAATTTCCACCAAGATAAACGAAACATATTATTAGGTTTTAATTGGTTTTCTAAATTCCTAGATTCTTTTGAAATTCATTGAACTGTTCAATGGCATGTTTCAATCTCGAGTGTGCCCTTTACGTTTTGTAACTGGGATGCCGAGGATCACAAAACATGGTGTGAAGTAACCATGCAAATTACTTGGTACCCTTAAGTGTTTACCCCTCAATCTATGTATCAGTTAACCACACACGCTCCATCGATACTATGATAAACATTAAGTTACCCTTTGCCTACATTGTTAAATACGAGTTAGTGTGCCGGTTAACCACACACGCTCCACTAACCGACTTAAATAAAGTGCAAAGTGTAATTTCATGGATTAGCACCTTATTCACATTTTCCTAAGTAACTAAGATTGGGTATTTATAAATGGTTTAGTTACTTAGTATTTATCATTAATACTTTTAATGAAGGGAGAATTCTAGTCATTTTCCTACCCGTTCAGCTAACGACCCTCCACCGGTCAAGGAAGCGGTGGGTGAGAGTGGACACCCATTAAGTTGTCATTTTATAGGCAACAACCTTATACCCCCCTTATATACCGACTTCGTGAATGAGGCCTACTAACGGTAAGACTGACTTGCTCTTATACATATATATTATTATTAACTTATAATATTATAATAGTATAAGGGTTGAATTTTAACTTTTAAAATTCTAAGGGCTTAACTTGGAATTAAAGTATTCATAAGAGAAAAAAAAATTCAAATTCCAAAACTTGAGGGCAAGTTTTTGAAAATATTCAAAACTAATTAATTCCATAACTTATGTGTTTAAAGTAATTTTAATTAAAAAACTCTTCAAGTTCCATAACTTGAAGACAAGTTATGGAAGACTTTAAACTTAATAAAAGAATGTAACTTTTCTTTATTTTATAACTTATGGAATTATTAAGGTTACACACTTTATTCTTTAATGAAGTGACTCTTGAACCTCCATAACTTGAGGACAAGTTATGGAGTCATAAATCCAATTAATGATGACAAGACTCTTCATTTTTTGTAACCATTGCCAACTTTTATGAGTTTTAGGAATCTTAAATGTGTCTTTTAATATAAATTGAGGACAAGTTACAAAAACACATTTTAGAATAAACTCTTAGATTAAAATGGATCAAACACACATAATCAATCAACATTTTCTATAAATCTAAGCAACTCATATGAACAAGATAATTGAAATCAACCTTTTTCATGAAATTAGAGTAACACTTTAAACTAATACAAAACATGAAACTTTTGACAATTATCTTCGAAATTGGATTAGCATGAACATTACCACATCAAAAACAAGTTTATAAGTCCAAAAACAACTTAGGGTAATGTTCCTAGTCCAATTCTAGCCAAAAAAAAGTCGAATATATGCTGTCAGGGGGGTCCAACTCGTCGAGTGCACGAACCAACTCGATGAGTTGGATGCATTTTGACTTGGACTCGGCAAGTCCATTAATGGACTCAGTGAGTCTGCTGTGCAGACAACATCAAAACTCGATTTTTTCAGCTACTTTTGCAAGTATAACAAGAAAACAAGCCTAGTCTCTGATAGCACTGTTGGGTTTTGAGCATTCAAACACTCCTAAGTGTACATGCAACCCTAAATACCTTGGATCTATGTTTTCTCTATTATACATACAAATATGAGCATCCAAGGTATTATCCTAATCTAGCATACAAAACAATGAATATAACAAGATAGAATACATACCTCTTTGATGTAGAATGTCTTCATGAAAATTGAGTGCCTAGTGCCTCAAGTGTGACACCTCAAATGGTTCACACAACACTAAATACACTTGGAATAACTTGAGAGAAATCACCAACTCATGAAATCGGCTAGCCCTTCTTTTACCCACACTAGTGGCCAATTTTGTTGAATAATATGATGCTTATATAGTGTGTTACAATTAGGGTAAACCCTAATTGTCATGGACTTCCAATTCCTTGGATCCATGGGTTCAAATACACCATGGAACATCCATGGACGATCCTATGGGTTTTAGTCCAACTTGATTATCCATGGAGCATTAGCCCACTATACAAGTATGGATCATTTACACAATCAACCCATATATTTAATTAGTCTTCTTTTGATCACTTAATTAATTCTAGATTAATTCTTGATCAATACTAATTAAATAATCCTATTAATATATTAGAACTTATAATATATTAATCAACCTTAAGTGGTATTTCTCTCATTATAGTCTATCCAAGTGCATGATGCCATGTAATCCAAATGGACCATGTCGGGTCGGGTCAAGTCTTACCAATTATAGTTATGGACTTAGACATTAATCCAACAGAAAACCACATCCTTCTTAAAATATTTATGCTTAGCATATCGATAGGGTACGCTCTACGCAATGACTAAAATTAAAGAGATATATAAATATATTCTATAAATGGAATACCTGGAATCACGGGTATAACGATTCTCTCCCACTTTAATCTGACCTCGTGCTCAATGTTAGGTGTTGCAAACAACACTGGGTGATGCTCCGTCATCTCTTCCTTGGGATCCCATGTCCATTTTGAACACTTGTGGTGCTGCAATTACACCTTCACCAAGCTCACAACCTTGCTACGTAAGGTGTTCGTTTTCTGTCAAGGATCATGATTAGTATCTATATGTATTTGAGGTGCTAATCCACTTGAATGAACTCCAAAGGAACCACTATGGAATCTTCAACCAAATTTTTTTACAGTTAAGAGACATGAAAAGTGTTGTAGATCTGGCAGAGCTTTTATGGCAGCTCCAAACGGTAAGCAACCATGCCCACTCGAGCAATAACTCTGAAAGGAACGATATATATGGGGCCTAATTTTCCCTACTTCCTGAACCGGATGACACTTTTCTAAGGTGACATCTTTAGGAGTACCATATCTCTGACCTGAAATTCCAAATCAGATTAATGCTTCTCTGCATAATTCTTATGTCCACACTGTGCGGTCTACAATCTCCCGTACACTTATTAGGTAAACTCGGTGGTTCAGAGAAGCACCTTCGTGCTACTTATGAATCGCTGACCGACCTCGCCCTAATAAATTGGGGTCTGAAACTTCCTCCCTTAGAGAATATCTAAAGGAGGTTGATCAATACTGGCGTGATAGTTGTTACTATAATAAAACACAGCCAATAGACAGTCCTACCGAAATACAGCACACAGGTCTGAAGCATATCCTCTGAAGTATGGATAGTCCACTCACATTGTTCATTGGCCTGTTGAAGAAAAGTCATGATAAAGTGTCGACAAGTCCCCAATTTCTCATGAAGTCTCTTCCAAAGTCTGGAAGTGAAGCATACATCCCGAATCGAGACCACTGACATCGGAACTCCATGTCATGCCGCAACCTCTCGTATATTATTTGCTGCCAACTTCTTAGCATATATGCTCTCCTGAATGTGAATAAAATACACACTCTTATTCAATCGACCCACGATGACCCAAATTTAATCGACTCCTCACGCTTTCCATGGAAACTTCATTATGAAGACCATCATGATCTCTTCCTATTTTTAAACGATAATACCCAACCTCTCCATTTTGACATGAGGTCGCTGATGTTCAACCTTGACTTTTCTGCGAGTCAAGTACCTCTCCACGAACCATGCCACATCCTGCTTCATGCTGACCACCAATAATCGGATTGGAGGTCTTTGCACATTTTTGTCGCACCCAGATAAATAGAAAATATCAACTTATGTGCCTCCTCCATCAGTACCTGTTGTACACCACCCCAATATGAAACTCAAATCCTTCGATGTATGTTTAATAGTCCTTTACATCTACCCCACAATTCACTCATTCTTGAGGTGTTCCTATTTCATGGCCTCGAACCGAGCCTCACGAATTCGATCCAATAATCGGGTAATCACCATCATCCTCAAATATAGATCTTGAATAGGTGCGCTCGTCACCTTGCGACTGAGGGCATCAGCCAGCATGTTGGCCTTCCCAGGGTGATTAGGGATCTCATAATCAGAATCCTTCACTACATCCAACCACATGTGCTACCTCAAATTCATATTTGGTTGTTCCATCAAGCACCTCAGGCTCTTGTGATCCATGTAGAAAGTAAAATGGTAAGGATCATAGACAAACATAGAGTGCATACTTGGTGTATGGCAAAGCTATTGTTTAGAAAAAACATAGTGTACATGCTTGGAGCTTGGGACAACTAGTGTTTTTAATTCAAGTATAAAGTTGATAAAACCAAAATAATGAATAATGAGTAATCAGTATGGTGATAAATAAAAGGTGTTTTATTTATATTCATAGGTTTTGATACCATATTAGATTCAATTATTCTTGTGTTCCATTTTGCATGTTTGAACTTCCAGAATAAGCTAGGTTATTCTTCCGGAATGACTAAGTTATTCAATCCATCCATAGTCGGTCATATGCTGGAAGTAGATATGAATCAAGACTGTCATGGGTTGGCTTGTAGAGGTCCAATTTGGTGGACAAAGTTGTGCTACAACACTCATGAGTGCTCATAAGTTCTGAGTATTGGATTCAACCCGCGCTCATTGGAATCACTTCATGGATTTTATCACGAGTGATCATGAGATGATAATATCTTATATTCTTCAAACATAGAGATATGAGTTGTTACTATGAGTTGGTTGTACATTGATTGCACGAAAATGCATTCGGTAACTCGATGTTATAAAACGTGTCTTTATGTATGATTCAACAAGTAGCAGAACAATCCATATGAGTCGAAGTTTATCCATTCCTTTTACCTTCGGGATAAAAGCAATATTTGTGGGCCCCTTGATGATTTAATGATGATACATGTGAGTGCTTGGATAAGCCAGGACTGATTTGATCTGTTCAATCAGTTAGTCATCAAGAATAAGATATTGGGAAACAAAAATGGACAGAGAGAATGATTTTAATCCATGTCTCAATCAATATGATATATAGAATGGAGAAATATATGATCCCTTATCTAATGGATAAGTCATTGACAAAGGTCAAAGATCATCGACAAGGTCAGAGTTCGACAGAAGCTTTTGAGAGCTACGATTTCCAGTGGTTCTTGAAGTCATACACAATAATAGTTTTAGACTTATCCAAGTGGGAGACTATTAGATTAATGTCTAACTCCATAACTGTAATTGGTAAGACTTGACCCGACCCGGCATGGTCCATTTGGGTTGCATGGCATCGGGACAATTAGATTGACAAGATAAGGAAAAAGGATACCAGTAATTTATATTAATATATTATAAGTTCTAATATATTAATATATAATCATATTATTTAATTAGTATTGATCATGAATTAATTTATAATTAATTAAGTGATCAAAAGGAACTAATTAAGTTGGACTCTTAGATATATATATATATATATATATATATATATATATATATATATATGTGTGTGTGTGTGTGTGTGTGTGTGTGTGTGTGTGGGCCAAGTTCATTTAGGTTGGGATAAGCTTAATGGATAGTCCATGGAGTGTTTAACCCATGGATCATATGAAATGAAAGGTCATGGGTTTAAACCTAATCTCCACACTATATAAAGATGTCCTTGGTTGGTAAAATTGGCACTAGTGTCTGTACACAAAAGGGCGTGCCGATTTCACTAGAGAGAACCAAAGTATCCTTATTCTCAAGGTTATTCCAAGTGTTCATGGTGTTGTGTGAACCATTTGAGGTGTCACACTTGGGGCACTAGGCACTTAAGCTTCATGAAGACAAGTTACATCAAAAAAGGTATGTATTCTATCTATTTTATTACACAAGTATATGATATTTGTATGCTAGTATAGGGTAATATCTTGGAAACTTCATATTTGCATGTATAATAGAGAAAACATAGATCCAAGGTATTTAGGGTTGTATGTGCACCATAGGATGTTGTAGTATACTAAAACCCAACACTAACTTGCTCCATTTTCTGAGTCTTATCACCCATTTCCACATGGATACCTTCAGGAGGACAAAATCTCTAACCTGGAACTCTAGCTTGGACCGTCGTCGGTCTACGTAACTCTTCTGGCGAATTTGGGCCGTCCGTAACCTCTGTCAGACCTGATGAAACTGCTTGGTCGTCAGAAGCACTATCTCAGTGCCACCCATCACTCTCTACCCTATCTTTGCCCAACAGATGGGAGTCTGACACCTCCTACCATATAAGAGCTTAAAGGGAGGCATACCAATGATGGAATGGTGGCTGTTGTTGTATGAAAACTCAGCCAAGGGAAAATAAGTGTCCCAAATTCCACCGAAGTCCATAACATATGCATGTAGCATGTCCTCGAGCATCTTAATCAACTGCTCACTCTGCCCATCTATCTGTGGGTGGAATGTTGTACTGAAGTTTAATCGGGTACCCAAGTCCTCATGGAACTTCTTCCAGAACCTGGAAGTAAAGCGCACATGTCGATCTAACACTATCAATGTCGGCACTCCATGCCATGCTACCACCTCTCTCACATAAATCTCGGCCAATTTCTCTACATCTGTCATTGATAGCAAGGAAGTGAGAACACTTCGCCAATCGGTCTACAATCACCCATATTGCATCGACACCTCGCACACTCCTCGATAATTTGGTGATAAAATCCATGGAAATATGTTCCCACTTCCACATGGGAATCTCTAGAGGCTGCAACGGGCCATGTGGACACTGGTGCTCTGCTTTAAACTGGTGATAGGTCAAGCACCTCTCAACTACCCATGTCACATCCCTCTTCATACAGGGCCACCAATAATCCTTATTCAGATCCAAATACATCTTAGTGGCTCTCGAGTGGATCGAGAATCTCAATCTATGTTCCTCCTCCATCAATATGTTCCGAGCCCCACCTATATAGGGCACCCAAATCAGCCTGCGGGAAGTCATAAACCCCCGACTATCCATCCCAAACTCAGAAATCTAACTAATTATCCACTTTCTCTTACGGTTCTCGGCTGTCACGGCCTCCACCTGGGCCTCTCGGATGGTATCTAAGACTGGAGTCATCACCGTCATCTGAATGCACACATCTCAGATCGGAGCACTCGCTGTTCTGCGGATCAAGGCATCGGCTACCACATTAGCCTTGCCCAGATGATACAAAATCTTGCAGTTATAGCCTTTTCCTACACCCAACCACCTCCTCTATCTCATATTCAGGTTGTGCTGATCCATGAGGTACTTCAAGCTCTTATGGTATGTGTATAAGGTACACCGGACTCCATACAGATAGTGGCGCCAGATCTTGAAGGAGAACACCACCACCCCGAACTCCAAATCGTGGGTGGGATACCTCATCTCATGAGGCTTTAGCTACCTCGTTGCAAATGCTACCACATGTTCCCTGTGCATCAACACCGCACCCATCCCTGATATGGAGGCATCACAATAAACTACAAAGTTCTCCACTCCCTCAGGAAGAGCTAACACTGGAGCTTCGCAAAATCTCTGGCGAAGAGTCTCGAATGAGGCCTGCTGCTCAGGCCCCTAGGGAAAAGTAACACCCTTCTGGGTCAATCTGGTGAGAGGAACAACAATCTTGCAGAAAACTTTGATAAACCTCCGATAGTAGCTGCCCAAACCCAAAAAACTCCTGATCTTGGGCGGGGATCTCAGCACCTCCCATCTCATAACTGCCTCAATCATGGTCGGGTTGACCAATATCCTATTTTGATTAACGAGATGTCCCAACAACTGGACCTCTCATAACTAGAAGTCACACTTAGAGAAATTGGCGTAAAGCCTCTCCGCCATAAATACTCCAAGAATCTCCCGAATATGCTCCTCGTGTTGCTATCTGGACGTCAAGTACACCAGAATATCTTCGATGAACACGATCACCGATCGATCCAACATAGGCCTGCACACCCGGTTCATGAGATCCATGAATGCTGCTAGTGTATTAGTGAGTCCGAAAGGCATCACCACAAACTCGCAGTGTCAATAACAAGTCCAAAAGGTCATCTTCTAGATATCCTCCTTGCAAACTCTCATCTGATGATATCCAATTCTCAAATCAATCTTGGAGAACCAATATTCCCCATGCAACTGATCGAATAAATCGTCGTTTCTCGATAGTAGATAACGATTATTGACCATCAGCTTGTTCAACTCCCGATAATCAATGCACATCCGGTGTGAACCATCCTTTTTATTGACAAAAAAGGATCGGTGTTCCGCATAGTGACCTATTTGGTCTTATGAAACCCTTCCCCGGTAGCTCTTGGAGCTTGAGGATAACTCCTACATCTCCGGTGGTGCAAGGCAATAAGGTTCCTTGGCAACAGGTGCCGCACCCAGAACCAAATCAATCCAGAACTCCACCTGCCTCTCGGGAGGCACACTCGATAACTCCTCGAGGAAAACATCTGGAAACTCAAACACAATAGGAACATCGGCGATGGAACTCAGCCTCCCAGTGGCAACTCATATCTATCACATATGCTAAATATACCGCACATCCCTACTGTAAAACTCTGCCTCGTCCTGGCGGTAGAACAGAAAGTTGATCCAGATCTGGTCCCCTCACCATACACTTTAAGTACTCCCCCACTAGGGTCTCATATGGGCACCATCTTACACTTACAGTTAATCACCTCTCCAAACCGGCTGCACCAATCTATGACCACTATGACACAGACATCACCCATCGCTGTCGACACCAAATTTATGCGAAACGCAACACCGAAAACCTCTAATACACATCCCCGGAATACATCAGTTGAAAAAGCTGCATGCTCTTCGTCTATAGAAACCCTCAATGGTCGACTCAACACCTTGCGTCTAACTCTAATGTGGCGACTAAAGGATAAGGAAACAAAAGATCGACTCGCACCCGAGTCAAATAACACCAAAGCAGGCACAAAACTCACAAGAAAAGTACCTATACATAGCATAATATAAGTATAAAAAATCTCAAAATAACATAAAATAAGGAGATACATACCAGCAACAACATCAGGCGCAGCGCAGACCTCCTCTGTTGTCAGCTGAAATGCTCTCCCATGAACCCTCAGAGGCTTGACCTTCCCCGGCCGGCCATCAGTAACACGTAAAGCAAAAGGAGTAGCAGTCTGGGCTGATCCGTGGGTGATCTGGGGACACTTGGAATTCTGATGGTCCGTCTAGTTGTAGTGAAAGAAAATAGAAAATCGCTTGAGGCGGCCCTCGCCATATGCCCCTCCTTGACACAGTTATAGCAAATCCCTGCTCGGCAAGATCCCTCATGGGTATTGTCGCACTTGCTACAAGTGCGGCCCTTATGGCCTCCAACTCTTGAATCAGCAGGCTTAGCCTGCTTAGGCGCCAGTTGTGACTATTTCGGTCTACTATCTCTCCCCTGCTACTCTCCCTCCTCCTTGGTCTCAATCTCCAGCTCAATCTCTCTCCTCCTGGCATTGGTCTGCAACTCATCCAATATCCGATAAGACGATTTCGTCATGAACTCCTGAATATCTCTCCTGAAGATACTCAAATACCGACTCATACGTGTCTGCTCAGTAGACACGTGCTCAGGGCATAACAACACCTTCTCATGGAACATCCTCGTAATCTCAGTCACTTACTCTGTCTACTAATTGAGAGACAGAAACTCATGTGTTAAATGTTCCCTCTCTGCATGGGGAACATACTCATCTCGGAACAACTTGGTGAACCTCTCCCAAGTCACTGCAGCAAGCTCTACAAGGGTAAAATCATTCGTCACGAACTTCCACCAATCCTTCGCTCCCAAGCGAAGCTGGTTCAGTGCGAACAAGACTCTCAGATGTTCTGGACATGAACACGTATAAAAACACCCCTGAATTTTAGAGATCCATCTCATGGCAGGTATCGGATCCTACGTCCCATCAAACTCTCGTGGCTTCGTGTTGCTGAACTCACGAAAAAACAACGAGTCACCTCCCTGTGGCCTAGTTGCAGCTATGGTCGCGGTGGCTGCAGCAGTAGCATCCTCGGTAACAGCAGTGTATTGTTCATCGAATGTCTCAATCAACGTGGTCTTGATAGATGCAAACATCTCCGATATGGCCTCTCAGATAGTTGCGGCCACCTCCTTATGAATGATCTTACGAATCTCCTCGTCACTAGCACCACTGCCCTCGGGGTTGTTGCGGGTAATCACCATAGTGTCTCTGAAACACAAACAAAAAATCATCATAGACTAGCTCAATACACATACTCACTTGATTACCCACCCCTACATGCTCCTTAGCATCCTAAGATTCTTGGGTCGCATATAGTTTTGGTGTTTTTAGTAGTACGGGTCTAATACTACCTTCCACACCAACCTGTAGTCGTCTCAAGTCCTCCTCTCGATATCCTTATTCACATTACTCTATCCCACACGGATTTTAGCTACTCTCTCGGTAGATTCCTCAATGATCATCTAGGTATCTCTCCTAGAATTACACAAACTCTCTCTAAAGACTCCTACTATGTTTCTCCTGACTCGGTACACATACAGAGAAAATAGCATATAAAATCAATCAATAGCATACCATAGGCTAAGGCATCATGAATCAGGCAACTCTAGCCCTAATTTGTGAAGTACCTAGCCTATTCTCTAGCATACAGTTGTAATATCTTAGAATATAAACAAATAATGGTATTTTGGGAAATCACCATTTGGGCTCTGACTGATTGTACACACTGCTCCATCTCATTTTCTCTTTGACACTCTTACTAATTTTAGTAAATCATTTCTTTTTGAAAATGTTTCTCAAATCCTCAGTTAGAGTCCGAATGTACCCGAGAGTACATCTGAATCCCTCAAACCAAGTCTTTGATACCAACTTGTAACGCCATAAATTTTCAAATAAATTTTTCATTTTCAAAACACGTAAAAACACATGTCATATTTCTCAAAACCACAATTGTCTCAAATGTCAAACACAAATCGACAAAATAAATAATAGTATCACAGAATCCTCAAAACATATTCTGAACAGATGTGTACAATCAAGCTAGCACCTTCCCACGATCCTGAGAAGTACCTGAAACACATAACACAACATGGTAAGCACGAAGCTTAGTGAGTTCCTCAAAATACCACATACACAAATAATAAGCCACTCATGACTATAGCTCAGCATGGACCCTCCAGTCATGCGTCTCGATGAGGACTCTCGGGTCTTACGACTCGGTGTGGACCCTCCGGTCATGTGTCTCAGTGAGGACCCTCTGGTCTCACAGCTTGGGTTGACCCTCCAACCTGATTTTAAAATACACAGAATAATATAGCATATATCACAAAGACAAAATGCATAATATCATATAAATCAAATAAGACCCTCCGGTGACTCAGCAATACCGGGAACACCCAAAGTCTGGAAGGCCAAGAAAGGAAAGAAAACCCTAATTTTAAAGGGCGACCCGGCGAGTCCAAGGAGGAACTCGGCAAGTCCGAGCGGGATCTGGGTCGAGGAGTAAGTAACGGACTCAACGAGTCAGCCAAGGGGATTGGGCGAGTCTGGTCTGTGCGAGGAAAACCCTAAAATCGGGACATGGAGCCTATTTAAATGCCTCATTCTCTCCCATAGGGTTCCTTCACTGCCTCTCTAACCCATAACACCAAACCCTAGCAGGCCATATCCATTATTTGAGCCATTTGTTGCCTTGAAGGGTGCATCAAAGCTTGGAAAAGGAAGAAGGAACTTGGAGGAGCAAGAAAGGACTATAGATCTGGGATTGTGAGTACATTTCAAAGCATTTGGAGGTAATAAACTAGTTCTTGGACCCTTTTTGCACCTAGATCTATGTGTGGTTGTTGGGGCTTTTTAGCCATAATATTATTCATTTGAGTTAGAAGCTAGATCTAAAGTTGGTACATCAGATCTAAGCATATTATGGTCTTGAGAAGCATAAAGTATTAGCCCTTGAGTTGATTATGGAGCCTCTTTGCCTTAAACCCTAGTTTATGGTGTATTTTGCCTAGATCTCCTTCTCTACACGTAAAGTTTGCAAATTTACGTGAGAAATACGCTTGGGAAGGGTAGATCTACAGTTTGGAGTCCATGCATGACTCAAAAGCCCTCTGCATGTAAGGGGATTTGAATAGACTCGGCGAGTCCTTTGAGTGGACTCGGCAAGTAGCATGAAGGTAAGGAGCAACTCAATGAGTGGGAAGAACAGCTCGTCGAGTCAGATGAAGATTGCCTTGTACTCGGCGAGTCTGCTCTTGGACTCGGCGAGTCAGGTTGCGAAACCCCAAACCCTTCGAGTTGATATTCGAATCAGTGAGTCGGGTGGAGACTCGGTGAGTTGGACAGGTCAGGACTCAGAAATCGGTAGACTCGGCGAGTTGAGATGCGAAGGGAAGGATTCTGAATATATGAACTCGGCGAGTCAGTAGGGTGACTTGGCGAGTAGGGTTGACCAGGAAGGTAGACCTTGACCAGGACTTTGACTTGGACCAGGGTTGACTTAGTTGTCTTTCGGGGGTCAGTTAGACTCAGTGTTGCATTGATATTGGTAGTTCGGGGAGCAAGGGGAGCAGGAGTTCGGTGAGTTACCGGGTAGCAGCTAGTGAGATCATCAGCAAGTTCAGCCAGTGCAGGTGAGTTTCCCTTTGTGTGAATGGGTCTAAGGCCACAATGCCGGCCCATGTAGTTATGAGTAGAAGACCCGGGGGTTAGCCCTAGGCGCAATATGCTAGCATGATATTCCGGACGAGGTCCATTAATAGCGGGCGGGTGCCCAAGGATTTGTTTATATGACAGTTTGTACTTGTTGTCTGTGTGATACATGTATGTGCCTGGTAGGGAGGTGAGTGTGGGCGAGGTCCCGTATCTCACCAATAGCAGAGTGTGGATAGGGTTCCACATCTCATTAGAAGCAAACCAAGGGCAAGGCCCAAGTAAAGGAAAGAGTGAGAGTGGGCTGGGCCCGTATCTCACTATCAGTAAGGGCGTGGATGGGGTTCCACAACTCGTCAGTAGCAGGACAAGGGCGACGCCCAGGATAGGCGAGGCCTTAGGACAGAACCAGTTGTATGTGTTTAGTTTATGTGTTGTGATATGTTTATGTGTTATTATTTTTTGGCGGGCGAGGCCCTGTGACAGGCGAGGCCTAAGTGAAACAGATCTGTAACCGAGCGGGGCTCGAAGCCAGGCGGGGCCTGGAGCAGCGGGGTCGTTGTAGCGGGCGAGGCCCCAGATAGCGAGCGTGGCCCAGTATGTGCAGTATGTGGTTATGCATGGTATGGGGTAGGGTGGGGAAATCACTAAGCTTCGTGCTTACGGTTTTCAGTTTTGGTTTCAGGTACTTCCAGTAGCGGAGGGAAGAGCTCGGGGTGATCGCATGGCACACACCATTGAATAGACAGCCTGGGAATGTTTACTGTGATAATGAACATGTGTTTTGAAAACTTATACTCTGATTATGTTTTGGAATGATGACTTTGCTTAAAGTGAATGTTTTATTAAAAGAAATTTTTGGTCTTGAATTTTGGGTCATTACAAGTTGGTATTAGAGCCTTGGTTTGAGGGATTTGGACATGCTCTCGGGTGTGTCGGAACTCAAACTGAGGAATTAGTATATAAGTTTTCAAAATGAAAAGACAATTTTGTAAAAAGAGAGTTTTAAAAAAGAAAACAGTTTTAGAAAAGCAAAAAGAATTCAGAAAGTAAAGAACTTTGAATAGAGAAACGATGTGTGGTGCATGCAATCAACCGAGCTCAAGTAAGTACCCAAAAATACCCATACAAGTCTATGTTTTGATTATCAGTTAATAGAACAGCATGCTAGACTATGACTAAGGACCTAGGGAGGATGTCTTATGTGCCTGTTATATGTGCTTTTGATCTGCATGATAGTGTCGATTAGACACTAGTAGGATAGCCTGTTTAGGTTATGCCTAAGCTTATGAGTTGTGTTGCATGCTAGTTCAAATTCATGGTATGATATTATGGTTGCTTGAGTATGTTATGGTTAGATTTTTCCCTTTGTCTGAATGCTGCTTGCTTTGTGCATTGTGGGATTCTGAGTGATGGGAGTTAGCCATTAAGTGGATACGCCACGTCACATGTGATCAGGGTTGAATAATCTCAGAGTGTTGGATTTGGTCCTATTGTGCAGCTCTTGTTTGAGTCATACCGTTGTAGGGACAAGTCTTTTACTTGAAGGATTATTTGAGCCTCGTCACATGTGATGGTATCCAGGTGATGGCTAGTTGGCATCACAAGGAGACCTTCAGCAGCCGAGGACCGGTTTGAGTTGAGTCAGAGGTTTCCCTAGGGTGAGCCTAGGATGAGGTAGTGCTGGGAGCAGTAGTAGTAGAAAAGGGACCTGGTGGAGTCGAAGTAGTTCTAGAGGAATGTACAAATAGATGTGGAAGGTAGTATAAGCCCGTACTACTAAAAGCAGAGGATCCGTACTTGATTCGGGAAAGGCCGAGACAAGACCAGGAACCTGGTAGTGCGTATGTTTAGTCTCGCAGCAGTGAGGAGTATTCTGATAGTGGTTATGTTATATGTTTCATTATGGTGACGTTACGAGAGAGACCAACGGGCGGATCAGGCGCCGGAGAGGGATCGGGCTCGGGTTCAGGGGCCGAGCAACTCGAGGAGCGGATGAGAGAGTTGATATCAGCTGAGGTTACGCGCAGTATTCTAGCTCAGACTCCTGTGATCTTTGGCACAGTCAAGGAGGGTATATTGGAGATTTTGGATCAGAGGCTGGGAGCCTTCCGTACTGAGATGATGGAATTGATGGGAGCACGTACCTTGACATTTCGGGAGTTCAGGGCTTGTGGGGCACCAGATTATCATGGGGCTAGGGACCCCATCACTAGCAGCAGATGTTGCCAACGCGTTCCGTACGAGCCGGTGTCCTGAGGAGGACAAGGTCAGACTCGCTTCCTGTCTTCTGAAGGACAGAGCGAGGGATTGGTGGGAAGAGATTGGTCATGCCTTGGGTGATATGCCGCGTTGGACGCGATGACTTGGAGCGATTTCTCAGCTAGGTTTAGGGCGGAGTTTTCGCCAGTTATTGAGGTGTAGCAGTTGGCCCGGGAGTTTCATGATTTGACGCAGACCACTGAGACTGTGGCGGAGATCACCGCCAAGTTCAGGGAGAGGGACCTTCTTGTTCCACAGTATGTCGCGGATGAGGAGATGAAGAAGGCCCGATATCACGAGATGCTGAGGGCTGATATCAGGGAGTTCGTGAGCAGGTCCGGCTGTAAGATGCTGGAAGATATGATTTCTCGGGCCAGGGAGAGGGAAATTGATTTGGAGCAGATCCGAAAGAGGAAGCTGGGTGAGGTTCAGGTAGCCGCGAGTTCGGGCAAAAGGCCCAAGGGATCGGATTTGAGATCGAGGGATTATCAGGACCGCAGTCGATGCGGGAAGTGTGGCAGGATGCATGGGGGGTGCATGCAGGAGTGGTAGCGGTGGTGAGTCTAGCTGCTTCAAGTGCGGTCAGACCGGTCATTTTAGCAGGGATTGTACTGTTACCACCACTCAGGGATCAGACTTGATATGTTTTCACTGCAATCAGCGGGGCCACAAGAAGGCCCAGTGCCCCAGTTTGGTTTCAGCAGGACAGGTGATGGCACCTGCCTCTGCAACTTTGAGGATCACAGACGACCGTCAGGGCCGTGCAGAGGCACCTGCGGTAGGAGGTAGGGCTTTTCAGATGGCTGCTTTGGAGGCGCGAGCAGTGCCGGACGTTGCAGGTATGCGACTTCCATTTTTAGTTCTTTTATTTGTGCATGATTATATTGTTATGGTTCTGCATCATTATCAGTATGAGTATTTTATTTTTGCACGGTTTGATTGTGATCGACTTATATGCCATCTGCATACCTTGGATATTTGGATAGTAGTTAAGGGATGGGTTCTGTTGGAGAAGGTTACTTAGGGTGCAGTATCTGTAGCATGCCTTGGAGGGACTCGATATGTCCTGCTAGTTCAGAGCCGTATAAGTTTTAGAAATGGACAGGTTAAATCCCTAGCTATGGTAAGCTTGGGATTCCTCAGCAGATTGATTATGGAATGGCAGCAAGGATTGAGATTTCTATTCATTAAGCAGTGAGGTGTAAGCAGGATCGAAGTGGGGAGAATCCTCCGAGTGTACAAGGGTGAGAGCACGCAAATCCAGAACGAGTACGTGATTTCTTAGAAGGAAGAGAGGTAGTTCAGCGTTTGATGGATTGGGTAGTTCAGGGTTAGGAGTTTGCGAAACTCCCCATCAGTTCGTGCGGGTAATGGTGATGGTGAGTATGTGGATCGGAATTCAGGTTGAAGGATCGCCTGTAGGACTCGTGTGAGTCGATATGAAGATCTTGAGGTCAGATAGCACGGGATGTTTTCGTGTTAGTAGACAGTGGCATAGTCAGCAGGTAGAGCATGGAAGAGCGGCGGGAGAGCCTCAGCCGTAGCATTCACTAGCGATCAGTGGTGGAAAGTGTTGTAAGACTACGGGGCAGCCGTAGCATTCACTATCAGTCAGTGGTGGGAAGTGTTGTATGACTACGGGGTAGCCTTAGCATTCACTAGCGGTCAGTGGTGGGAAGTGTTGTAAGACTACAGGGCGGCCGTAGCATTCACTAGCAGTCAGTGGTTGAAAGTGTTTTCAGATTACGGGGCAGCCGTAGCATTCATTAGCAGACGGCGATAGAAGGTGGTGTAAGACTGCGGGTAAGCCGTAGCATTCCATAGTAGCTTCATTGGCGGATTTGGGGCGAGGCCCTTATCTCCTAGCTTCCAGATAGGTATCAGGAATGGGTAATGAATAAGAATGGTAAGGAGTTTGCCTGTACAACCCTGGAGAGGTGAGACTTTGGGAGAGGCCCTTCTAGGATATATTTGGGTGAGACCTGTGGGTGAGGCCCGTATAAGAATAGCAGTGCAGGTGAGACCTGAGAGCAGGGTTGCTCAGTAGTATGGTTGGGTGAGACCCGTGGGCGAGGCCCTTGCGAGAGTAGTTAGGCAAGCGAGACTAGAAGGATACGTGTGAGTGAGACTCGTGGGCGAGGCCTAAGAGTTTTAACAGCACAGGTGGGACCTGGTAGGGATCTTAGAGTCAAGATAGGGGATCGGGGATCCCATGAAATTGTAGTGCCAACATGGTAGAATAGACTGAGCGGTATAAGTGGTTGAAGTTTCTTCAAAAGTCGCTGGGAGCGACTAGTAGTTGTGTTGGGTCAGCGATCGGTGGGAGCCGGTAATCCAGATATTGATAGGTTGGTAGGGACCAGGGTGGTCTCAGTTCATCCGGAAGCCAGGAAGGAATAGCAGAATTTCCAGTCAGTAGCAGTGCGAGTATGCAGCGTATGGTGGAATTCAGTTAGTTGATCGTGGGGTGCTCGACACCAAATGTTAGTAGAAAGAATGCCAAGTGGATATTGGCGATAAGGACCCATAATGGGAGTAGCGGGAGTAGTAGATTGGGTGAAGACAGGTTCTTCACAGTGGCAGAGGAGATAGATGGTTATGGAGCATTGCCTTGGGAAGGCAAGGAAATCGCGCAAGGAAAGAAGGGGTGAACCCCTATGGGTTCAGTTGCAGTACTCAGAGAGTACAAGAAGGATTGTCGGTTGAGTAATTTGGGTTTCCAGAATTTTCAGGGTCAGGGTTGACCTGAGATTATTATCCGCAAGGATTGACGTTAGTCTGAATGACTGGGCGGAAGACCACCGAAGGTAGGCAGCCGGGGATTGGACTAATTGGTGGGCTATTGGAGGCAGATCGCAGGCGGTGGATCATAGCAAACTTCGAGGATGAAGTTTAGTTTAAGTGGGGGAGAGTTGTAACACCTAAAGTCTGGAAGGCCAAGAAAGGAAAGAAAACCCTAATTTTAAAGGGCGACTCGGCGAGTCCAAGGAGGAACTCGGCGAGTCCGAGCGGGATCCGAGTCGAGGAGTAAGTGACGGACTCGACGAGTCGGCCAAGGGGACTCGGTGAGTCTGGTCTGTGCGAGGAAAACCCTAAAATCGGGACTTGGAGCCTATTTAAATTCCTCATTCTCTCCCCTAGGGTTCCTTTACTGCCTCTCTAACCCAGAACACCAAACCCTAGCCGCCATATCCATTATTTGAGCCATTTTTTGCCTTGAAGGGTGCATTAAAGCTTGGGGAAGGAAGGAGGAACTTGGAGGAGAAAGAAATGACTATAGATATGGGATTGTGAGTACATTTCTGAGCATTTGGAGGTAATAAACTAGTTCTTGGACCCTTTTTGCACCTAGATCTATGTGTGGTTGTTGGGGCTTTTTAGCCATAATGTTATTCATTTGAGTTAGAAGCCAGATCTGAAGTTGCTACTTAAGATATAAGCATATTATGGTCTTGAGAATCATAAAGTATCAGCCCTTGAGTTGATTAAGGAGCCTCTTTGCCTTAAACCCTAGTTTATGGTGTATTTTGCCTAGATCTCCTAATCTACACGTAAAGTTTGCAAATTTACGTGAGAAATAGGCTTGGGAAGGGTAGATCTACAGTTTGGAGTCCATGCATGACTCAAAAGCCCTCTGCATGTAAGGGGATTTGAATGGACTCGGCGAGTCCTATGAGTGGAATCGGCGAGTAGCATGAAGGTGGGGAGCAACTCGACGAGTGGGATGAACAGCTCGTCGAGTCAGATGAAGATTGCCTTGTACTCGGTGAGTCTGTTCTTGCACTCGACGAGTCAGGTTGCGAAACCCCAAACCCTTCAAGTTGAGATTCGAATCAGTGAGTCAGGTGGAGATTCGGTGATTTGGATAGGTTAGTAGTCAGAAATCGGTAGACTCGGCGAGTCATGGACTGACTCGGCGAGTCGAGACACGAAGGAAAGGATTCTGAATATATCAACTTGGCGAGTCAATAGGGTGACTCGGCGAGTAGGGTTGGCCTGGAAGGTTGACCCTAACCAGGACTTTGACTTGGACCACGGTTGACTTGGTTGTCTTTCGGGGGCCAGTTAGACTCAGTGTTGCATTGATATTGGTAGTTTGGGGAGCAAGGGGAGCAGGAGTTCGATGAGTTGCTGAGTAACAGCTAGCAAGATCATCAACAAGTTCAGCTAGTGTAGGTGAGTTTCCCTTTGTGTGAATGGGTCTAAGGCCACAATGCCGGCCCATGTAGTTATGAGTAGAAGACCCGGGGGTTAGCCCTAGGCGCAGTATGCTAGAATGATATTCTGGACGAGGTCCATTAATAGCGGGCAGGTGCCCAAGGATTTGTTTATATGACAGTTTGTACTTGTTGTCTGCGTGATACATGTATGTACATGGTAAGGAGGTGAGTGTGGGCGAGGTCCCGTATCTCACCAATAGTAGAGTGTGGATGGGGTTCCACATCTCATTAGTAGCATAACAGGGGCGAGGCCCAAGTAAAGGAAAGAGTGAGAGTGGGCTGGGCCCGTATCTCACTATCAGTAAGGGGGTGGACGGGGTTCCACAACTCGTCAGTAGCAGGACAAGGGCGAGGCCCAGGATAGGCGAGGCCTTAGGACAGAACCAGTTGTATGTGTTTAGTTTATGTGTTGTGATATGTTTATGTATTATTATTTGTTGGCGGGCAAGGCCCTGTGACAGGCGAGGCCTAAGTGAAACAGATCTGTAACCGAGCGGGACTCGAAGTCAGGCGGGGCCTGGAGTGGTGGGGCTGTTGTAGCGGGTAAGGCCCGAAGCAGGTGGCGAGGCCCAACATAGCGGGCGTGGCCCAGTATGTGCAGTATGTGATTATGCATGGTATGTGGTAGGGTGGGGAACTCACTAAGCTTCGTGCTTATGGTTTTCAGTTTTGGTTTCAGGTACTTCCGGTAGTGGAGTGAAGAGCTCAGGGTGATCGCATGGCACACACCATTGAATAGATAGCCTGGGAATGTTTACTCTGATAATGAACATGTGTTTTGAAAACTTATACTCTGATTATGTTTTGGAATGATGACTTTTCTTAAAGCAATGTTTTATTAAAAGAAATTTTTGGTCTTGAATTTTGGGTCGTTACAATACCACTTAGGTATGTATAGTGAGAAGACTCACCTCGTAAGCAAGCAATAAACCTTGCACATGAATCGTCGGTCTAGCCTCCCCTAACACATATGATAATTATCTCTAATTAATAAATGACCCTTAAAGAAGCTAGGCTAAACCCTCTACAAACTCATAGAAGGATAAAAGACCATTTTACCCTTCCATGCCCTCTATAGTCCATAATTTGACCAAACCCTAAAAGTCACCAAAAGTCAACTGGAGCGTGTACCTTGCACGTACAGACCCTTTACGCTGGGCGTACTACATTGCCACACATGCATCGAGAATCCTTGACCCTACGTTGCGGGTATTGGGATTATGCTCGGCGTACGTCCCAGGCTTGTTCTTCACACTCTCTTGGTCTTAATCTGTTAAGACCATAGCTCTAATATTAGATTTGCACTCCCTAAAGGTTCATACTCCATAAAGTTCGTGACTTTAAGCCTTTTCATGGCTGATAAAGTCCCAAACACCAAAACTCTCTTTCTCTACTCTCAAAATGCTTATATCTCATGTATGAGGTGGTTTTAACGTCCAGGGCTTCCTTTTTATGAATCCACTCCATTAAGAACACTCAAAGGGACATATATTCGGCTCTGGAGTTCAAACACTAATAAAGCTTCAAGCTTTAGGACAAAAAACCCTAAAATGGACCATATTATGCACAAATAAAAAAGGATGAGAAAGTGTTGAGCTTTATACCTTCAACTGATACTCCAACCACAGAAATGATCAAATCCAAAGCTTGGACTCCAACTCTATCCTCTTCAATTCTCCTTCTTCACTCTAAGGATACCACAGGAACACTTAGAAGCTCACAAATGGACACTCAAGCTCAAGGGACGAATATTAGGGTTTGAGAGGTTTGAGGGCTAGAAATGGTGGCCAGAAATGAGACCATAATGTTCCTTAAATAAGGAGACACCCCACAATTAGGGTTTTCACTCTGAGCCTAGTTCGCCCAACGTACCCTTTGGTACGCCTAGCGTACTAGGTGGTCTCTGCGTCCAAATCACGCACATGAGTACGCTAAGCGTAAACACGCATATGTCCTGCGTACTCATTTACCACCTTTTCTCAAATAAAGGGCTAAACTTGATAATTACAATAAAACAAGGGTTAATGAGGTATACATTGTCTTGGGATGTTATGGTTCCCTTTTTGTCTGAAACTTGGTCTTTGTAAGTAGAAGGTACTCCAAGGCATTTGAGTTGTTCTTTCAAAGGTTTTGAGGGGTGTTAAGTCATAAAGTTAGGGTTTTTGTCATTAGTTTCTCTCCATGCAAGTGCTAGACTTCCTTAATGGGTTAAAAGAGTAGGGTTTCTAGATTTAAGATCTTAATAGCCATGCTAAACCATAAATCTGGAAACTTTATGGTTCAGAACATCATGTGTTTCCCAGATCTGAAATTTAGACGTAAGCTCTTAATACGAGGGGTGGTGAGCAGCCATATACGTTGGATGTACCAAGTGGTACGCCCAGCATAAGAGGTATGCCCAAAGGGCGTACCAAGGGGTACACCCAACATAAGAGGTCAACTCCACGATCCTCTGTTAACGACAAAATATGCCCTGCGTACACAAGGTGTACTCCCTGCGTACTAACTAAGTAAGCTCGGTTGACTCAGTTGACTTTGACCTGGATTTTAACCAGAGTTTGACCTAGGGGTATTTTAGGTATTTGAATGGTAGTCTATGTTTTGGTTACTGTTATTCGTAAAGGTGATCAATAGCATGGGTTTCAGAGCAACATGTTATTCTAACTTTTCGTTTGTCTGTGAGGTGAGGCTTCTTATCACCTTAAGTGGGTCGAAAGCACCAAGGTTGACCCACTTTATTGTATGAGTAAAATTGTATGTTTTCCTATGATTTTGTATAATATGATTGTTTGATTTATTTATTGAGCTAGTCTGGGTCGGAGTCATTATGGACTTGGGGTGGATACGGACGTGGGGGTTGATTCGGACCCAGCACAACTACTCGCTATTATTTTGGGTAGATATTGGTTGTTGAAGCAAATATATTATTTATCACTTTATTTCGAAACGTGTGTTATTTTATTTTGGCAACTATTCTATATTCGACGTACTAGTTGAAAAATTAGTTGTTAGCTGAAAAGTTCGGTAATGGCTGGAAAACTAGTTGTGAAATAAACAGTTAGTTGATAGCTAAAATGTTAGCTGATAAAAAATAACGTTTGATAAAATAAAAAATGACATTTGATAAAACTAACTAAAAAAGCTAGCTGAAAAATATGAAATGACATTTAAAATAATGTGTTTTTATAATTAATTAAGGGGTATATTTAGAAAACTTAAAAAGAAAACTTCTTAAAAGCTAGTGTAAGTAAATTTTTAAAAAGCTAGCTTATAAGCTATTTTTTGGGTTGTCGTGACAACTTAAAAAAACTCGAAAAATAAACTAAATTTTCAGCTAGCTGTAGCGCATCAAAAATAGTCTAGTCCCACTAAACCGGTGATATGGTTTCTTCATTAAAAATGATTTCTAAAAGGATTTTGTCGTAATTTATGCTATGGAAAAAAGAAAGATTTATCAAGTATGCTATAAATTATTTTCAAGAAATAAAAACTTTTCTATTGAAAAAATGTTAAAACATGATACATTTTCTATTGACATCGTACTTTTTATTCAAATTTTATTTTATTTTATATTACTTGTATTGTAAACCCTACTGATTTTTGCTCTAGACCCGTCGTTACCTCTAAACCTCCAACATATTCCTGATTCAATAATCATTTGATGGATACGTTTACAAAAATAGTAGAAATTTGTTAAAAAAAAACTGTTATTACAAAGTTATAGACATGTGAAAAGTTCATAGCTACAAATTCTAATATCATTTTTGCATTTAAAACTTCCAATGACATTATTATATTCTAAAAAGCACTTTATAACTTGCATGTTGTGGTCCAACTAACAATAATTTTCTCGAAGACAGAAATATATAACGACAAGTACCAGCCATTAACTTTCTCAGTAAAACATTTTTTTGTAACGCTTATGTTTATGGCACAATTACAAACCATAATTTCTTTTTTAAATTTAAAATTATAATGATTCTCATAATTTGTTTATAATTGTGACGAAATAAACTCTTTCACTTTTTATCCATATCATTTTTTTCTTAAAAACTGTTCGTTTCTCAAAAACCAGATTGCCACCTTCAAGTATAATCCTAACTTTGAATTTGATAAACTTGAAATAATACTGTGAACACTAGACCATAGTAATATGAAATTAGTTCATAATATGCAAATTAAGTTGCGCCTAACTAAGCTAGCTTAAAATCAAGCTTATTTTTTGAGTGTTTTTTTTTTTTTTTTTTTTTTTTTTTTTTTTTTTTTTAAATCATGTTTGACAAACAAAAATATTTGACATAATAGTTTACAAACTTTTAAAAAGCAAGTCACAGTAGTTTTTCAACCGGTTTATAAAGTTTATTTTAAAAAAAATATATTCTATATATACCCTTTAATTATAACAAACATTTTTTCTATATATCTTTATATGTCATTTTAAACTCAATTAATTTATCAGTTAATTTTTTCTAATATATCTTTATTAGTTAATTTTATCAAACGTTATTTTTAACTATCAATTAGTTTTTTAATTACTAATTAGTTTTTTAGATATCAATTAGTTTTCCAACTTTTGAGTTAATATACCAAACATATTTCAATCATGTTCAATTAACAGATACAAAACCACCAAGTATGAATCAATAGAAATCAGATATCGTCTTCAATCAACATCAAAGAACTAGTAACCACATTTTTCAAAAGGTTATCCCGTTTAGCTAGGGAACCCTGAGTGAAACCCCTAGGATTTGAACTTAAGGACCTTTCTTATAGGAAACCCAAACTTTATCTTGTGAACGATGAAAGTGATTGTTAAAGAATTAGAAACAAAGCAATTTTAATCTAAATGTAATTCTTATGTCTTTTCTAATAAGATTACTTTACGTATCGTGTAGCCAAACCTTTTGCAAATAAGAACCTTGGTTTCTGAAAAGCAAAAGAAAGGGCAAAACGGAGAATATAGAAATATATATAACTTGCATGCATGTGAAATAGTACACCGTTATTTGTAGTTATCCAAGCAAAATACCAGTCTTCACTAATTTCTTTATTAGATCTAATATAAAATCCGTCCTTGATAAACGACAATTCCAAAATTAGTACAAATATTATTCCTTTTTTAAACTACTCGTTTGTCAAATTAGTTACACTAACTAGAGATAAAAAAATATATATACACATCAACAATATATATATATATATAGAATTTATTTATTTATTATAACATGAGTGCTCATTCTTATTTTACTTTATATAATTTGTCATAAGTGAGCACTTACTTAGTTTACTACTATAGTTTATAATAAAAAAAAAAAATTTAAAAAAAAAAAAGTACAAAAGGTCTCACAAAATTTTACAACTTTCCTGCAGACACTTTTATACTAAACAGAAGCTCACCACAGACAAAGGCCACATGAACGCCACGACAGAATCCTCTCATGCTCACCCATGTGATATGCTCTGTGCTTTCTTCAATCTTCTTCTTCCCCATTTTACCCCTCTCTCTTTCTCTCTCTCTTCTCTCTCTCTCTCTCTCTCTCTCTCTCTCTCTCTCTCTAACATTTACTCCATTTTTTACATTACAGTGCATGCATTGGGGTTCTCGTCACTGAACATTTGTGGTGCTGGTGGGTACCCATACGCCGATTCTGCGGTGTATCTTGGCGGGTATACATGGTAATTCTGTGGATGGTAATAGTAGAATTCGTTTTTCCGAAGCTCCACCACCCTCGTATCCTCTCCTCCTCCGTCGCCGCCGCCTTCCGGACCACCGTCTGGTTTTCCTGCTTCTTCTCCTCCGCCTTCCTTCTTCTCGTCTTTCTTCTCGTCTTTCTCCTTATCTTTCTCTTCACCGCCGCCGCCACCTTCTTCTGCTTTTGCCTCTTCCTTCTTTTCGCCGCCGTCGTCCTTCTTCTCGTCGGCACCCTTGTCCTCCTCTTTCTTTGGTTCAGGGTCTTGTTTCACGATCACGGCGTGTTTTCCGGTTCTTTTGTGAATGTACTCCACCAACTGTGGAGCTGTGAACGTGCCTTTCACTGATACTTGTGAGCTTTTTAGATCTGGTTCAACACTTTCCACCCCTAAAATACACAAACGATGCAAGATATTGTTAATGATTTGGTAGTTGGGATTTTATTAGAATATTTTCAGTAATATTAAAATGGGTTATTCAATCTAAAACAAAATACATGGAATCTTGAAAGAATTCACGAATTTGAATCAATAAAATATGGAGATATATAGAGATAGTGATGGATTACTATTATAGAAAAAGGTAGATGAATTTTCAATTTTGGTTAAGATTTTCAAGATTCAAAAAAGGGAGATGGAGTGAGTTCTAAAGAAGTTGATGGTTGTAGATCAAAACAAAAGAAAAACAAGTCAAACAAGATTCGTAATTAGTCAAAAAAAAGGAATTTTTATTCGTAAAAATGATTGCTTTATAAACAAGAACACTCACCTTTCATCCTTAGAATACGTTTTCTGATCTCTTGAGCACAAGCTTCACAATGCATGTTTACTTTCAGAAGCACTGTAATCACCTGAGGAGGCTGTAGTTGAACATCACAAACCACATGAGGAATTTGAATGATTCTATATACTTCAGATCATTAACAGTGGCAAAACTGTAAATTAATCAACTAACCTCTTCTTTCTTCTCTTCCGGTTTTGGAGCTTCTTTCTCCTCCACTTTCGGCTCCTCCTCCGGCGGTTTTGGTATCGGAGAAAGAAGCTCAACTTGCCGGTGACTCTTTTTCTGAACCCTTTCAAGAACCTTCAACGGATCTGCTTTTTCTCCCTTCACTACAACCTTATGCGTCTTACAATCCGTAGCAACATCTTCCACTCCTTAATAATTCAAACAAATATCATTCAGTTCAATTCAAACTTCAAAATCAAATCAATCAGCAGATGTATATATCGTAAACAAACCATCGAATCCCCTGAGGCACCGCCGGACTTTTCTAGCACAGCCTTCGCAATGCATGAAAACTCTCAAAACAATCTCTTGCGGCGGCGGAGGTGGTGGTGGTGGTGCGTCTTTTTCCTCCTCTGGTTTCTTCTCATCAGCTTTCGCCGGTTCTTCCTTCTTCTCTTCCTCTGGTTTCTTCTCCTCCTCCGGCTTTGCTACTTGCTAAAAAAACAAAACCCACATCAGAAATGTCAAAAAGATTCATGCTTTTTCCAATAAACCAAAAAAAAAAAAAAACGAATCAAAATCTAAGAGCTACAAAAACCCACCTCTCCCATTATAATCGATCACTTCTTTTCAGAAATCGAAAGACGGAAAGAGGATTTAAGGGTTTCCTTTATATTTATAGTAGAATGATAAGGTTTTCAAGACTGAAAGTCAGAAACAGAGGAAGCTTTTTATTTTAATCTGGTGGCACAGACACGCACAAAAACACACTGAGGTGTGTGTTTGTGTAGTTATGGGAGGAGATTAAAAGGGAGTTGTAGATGTGTATGGGAATCGTGATTGTGTGGTATGATGTTGATGATGATGATGATGTTGATGATGGGGATGATGATGAGGACCATCAGATCTAAAGAGGGTACTCATTACCGTCATCGAAAACTGACGTGGCTTATATGTAGCTGCCACGTGGAATTGGAGTAGCTACTATTTCTACCAATGATACGACAGCGTTTCGAGTTGTTTATTTTTAGTAATATTTGGGTACTTCTCACTTGCTATACTGGTCCAGGCCTACCGCTCTCTATACCGTTTGATGTGATTGATCAGATAGTCAATCTTTTGACTTTACAAACGTAAGAATTATTCCTGTATTATTTTACCAAGAGTATTTTCATAAATTTCTATTTTTAGTTTTTTAGATCCAACAACATATATAGTTTATTAAAAAGTTTAATAATTATTTAATAAATTCGTTAAGAAAAACAGAATCCAAGGTAACAATCCTATGGTTAATAAATAATAAGTAGATATCAGAGAAATAGAATTATAAATAAAATATAATATCACATAAGAAAACAAAGTTATTTTGGAAATGTTGGGACCCTCAAATTTACTTCTTTAGGAAACTTTTTTCTCATAATACTTCGAAAGTCGCAAGCGTAATATTTATAACACGAAATATTGTCTTACTTTTTTACTTTAAGACACTAATTGATCCAAAAAAAATAGGTATCTTTTTACCAAAAAAGATCGATCTTAATACAAATTTTAAGCAGCCTTTGTTGTAACTGCCACAATTAT
This sequence comes from Lactuca saligna, assembly GCF_052625555.1. Taxonomy (NCBI): domain Eukaryota; kingdom Viridiplantae; phylum Streptophyta; class Magnoliopsida; order Asterales; family Asteraceae; genus Lactuca; species Lactuca saligna. Next base: position 109,473,674 of record NC_136420.1, on the reverse strand, counting down.
GATGTTTTGTACAAAAAGATATGTATAAAAGACGTAATATGGGAAGATAAAGGTGGATACAATTCGAAAAAGCAACCATAAATGAGAAAAGTTAGGAGAAAGTAGTGATGACAAGATCTATACATAAGCTAAGGACGGGAGATTGTTGGTGAATTGTTACATTTCGTCACAAATTTGTAACCACAATTGAATCATGAGTTTTCACGAACACTTTCTCAATCATGGAAACTTGCTTTACACATGATTTTCGACTTTTTATTTGTCTTATTGAGCATGCTAATATGCTAATAGTACGTCTTATATTCAATCACGGAAACTTGTGGTTTTAGGACCATGTCCTAACAGTTTTGGCTTTCCTTGTTGGACATTCTTTCCATTATATTAATTTCAATGAGTTTTGTTTTTTTTTTAATCCCAAACCAGAAATATTATAAATAAACCACCAGCAAGGACGTAAAAAGATAGTAACATTTCCAAGAAAAAATTGAAAGCAGATCACCTAGAAAAATGACATAAACAACCATACCCAATGGTAACCTTAGAACATGGAACCACAAATATATACCCTAGACGAAAGAGAAAACACGAAAAGGCTAAAAACAAAATGTCACCGCGATAAAAAGCTAACGAAAAAAATAGGGATTCACATCTAATTAAGCAATATTTTAAGTTAAAAGTTCTTCGAACACAAATAACAATAACAAATGTCAAGTGACAACATATTTAACCGTCAAGACCAAACAAACACAAGCGACAAGCCGAAGAGGATCAACTAAGGAGAACAAAATGATGACTATTCAAACTAATTAAGAACTAAGAGTTTGTTAGTGTGTTGTAACATCTCGTCAAAAATTTGTCGCCACAACTGAATCATGAGTTTCCACAAACACTTTCTTCATGATAAAAATTTGCTTTACATATGATGTTCGGCTTTTTATTTGTCTTATGAGCATACTATAATACCATCTTATATTCAATCATGACAACTTGTGGTTTGAGGAGCATGTCCTATCATTTTTAGCTTTCCTTGTCAAACATTTTTTTTCCTATTTTATTAATATTCATCACTTTTGTTTTAGGCGTAATATGTTAGAATTTAAGGGTAGAAATAACAATGATTTAGATAATCTCTTGAATCGTGTTTTGGAAATTGCATTCCAAAATCTGTAATTTGACATTTATTCGTAGGGTTATACGAATGCAGATTCATGGGACAATTCAAGAGATCAACTCAGATTTCAGGATCAATCTAACTTACAAACACATAATACCTTCTTTGTTGAGTGTTCTTCGAGATAGTGAAATGCAAAGTGATAGATTTTCGAGTATCACATTGTAACATTTGCATGAAATATATCTTTCTTTTATATAAGAAAGATGGCGGTTAGAAATGTGGTTAGCATTTATTTTGGCACAAAAATTGATGGTTAGAAGACATAGTCAACTATTATCTCATCATGATGTCATAACCCTTTTTTGCGGGAAAATGCATGGCGGTTAGAAAGTTGGTTAACATTCATTTTCAGTGGAACCACCGCTAGTGCCCCATGGACCTCGCAAGACCATAAGACCATGTTGGGGGTGTTGCCTCTTGGAGCCCTATACCAAGAGATGCTACCCTCGGACTCTCGAATTTTCAAGTTCACATTATTATTCCGAGTGTACACTTCGCACTTCCGATCTCGTCTCGACGAGTAAATAAAACTTACATATCTCAATATTAATAATAACTACACTAAAATATATTGATAACACTAAAATCAATAACATAATCCATAAATACTATAAAATTACCAACATCAAGAAACTGAAAAAAAAAATACAATTATAAGAAAAAATAATGAAATAAGATCATCCAAAAAACTAAAACTCTAACCAACCAAAGTAACAAAAATGCCATAAAAAGCCATACCCACAAAAATTGCAAGAAGGTTGAACCATAAATATACCGATGGACTAAAAGAAAACATGGAAAAGCTAAAAGCAAAATAACAAGATAAAAATCTAGCAAAAAATATAGGTTATGTTTAGAAGAATTAACGTGTAGTGGGTAGCTGGTGGCGGGTAGCGGATAACCAGTAATTGGTAGCGTTTTGTTAAATGCTATGTGAGGTAGCTTTTGGATTTGGAGCTTATAGTGTCAGACAAGACTTTCTATTTAAAACAGAGCAGTTTGTCAAATGCTAGAAGCTAGAATCTTCCAAACGCTCCTAAACACTCTGTGCCGAATACGCTCATGGTTCCACATCCAATTAGTCAAAGTCAAACACATCGAAACATGTTATGATCCAAGGACATAGTTATTTTTTCAAAGGAAAATGATGCAACAGTCCTAATATATATTTTGATTTTACCTTTTTTGTCCCTTACGGATTTTCCGTGTTTTCTAGATCGTTAAACATGTTTTTATCTGGTCAATTTGATCATTTTTGACAAAATGAAGGGGTAACCCGGTTACCCCTTTTCCATATAGACATCGACTGATTTTCTTTTAACATTGACTCTGAAAAGTCAAAATATTCCTTTCCATCCCTTCCCCACTTCTTATTCTTCTTCTCTCTCAATTCAGACTCGATCTCTCACGATGGTCGAATGAAACTACATGTCATGATATAGATGACCCCTTACATCGTTCCATTTTTAGTCGTCGGTGAAGTTTGTTGGTTCCGAGGAGGTTGTTCGTGTGGAAGATGTTCGCAACGATAGAATTATCCATGAGATTCGTTGGTTGTTGATCCCAACATTTGTACAACAGGATTTCAATACCTGCCAGAGCTTGCATGCTATTTATGTCGCTAAACCGGAAAGAGCATTGGAGGTGGAACCCAGGACGAACAAATTGATTAAACCAATACCGGTTGTTCCTATTGGTGCGGACCCTATTCTTCTAATATACTCCGCCATGGCACCTGCTCCTCTGTTGGCTCCGACTTCTGCCCCAGATACCAGAGGCCCTTGCCACCGTTTTGATGGCGAGAGCCAGGTCAAGGATTTCATCCATAGGGTTCTGCATCACGTTAAGGTACAATGAGATGGGTAGCATTTTGGTGAATCTAAAAATTTTGGCAACGAAAATGGGGAAGTTAGCGTCGGAGGGATACGTATTGACGGTGTTGGCATTGAATGAAGAATCTATAGAGAAATTGACCATCGATGGAAGAATATCAGTTCATGGGATTAATGGGGTTTTATTTCCGTCGACGACGGATTCCGATTTGAAGAAGCCGAAGACTGCAGAAACGGTTAACCATGTTAAGGTCATTCCCAAAACTCGAAGAGTTACGTCACTCATCTTCCTGCAATGAATTAATTTCTTAAGGATTTTTAATTTATGTCGCCGGAAACAATAAGCGAACAACTCAATGAAAGAAACCGGAGATCCTCACTACCAACCATTAGTTCCTAACATGAAAACGTTGTTGGAATGATGGACTATTGATATCAAGGGAGAAGGACATTCATGGGCTTAAAGGAACTTCAGAAGTAAAGAAAACGTCGACAACCATGGATGGAGATTTTATATCAATATATTTTTTTGTAGAGAATTAAAATCATCATTTTTATTTCCTCTTAGTTTTTAATATTTCTAATATATATATATATATATATATATATATATATATATATATATATATATATATATTATATCAATATATTTTTTTGTAGAGAATTAAAATCCAATGCTAATATAAGTTTTATAAAATTTTAAAATATATAATTTAATTAAATATTATAAAAATTGAGAAAAAATTACATTATAAACCGCACCACAAACTACACTCATTATGTAGTGTTTTTCGAAGATGTGGTTCCTCCTAACTCAACTCCCCACGTTATGCAATTTATTGTATTCTGTCCGGCTTAAACTATCGAGTAACCGTAACAACAAAAATAACAAAACATTGGACCATCAATACCAAACAAACACCAAAAGCCGAAAAGTGTCAACAAAGAAGAAATAAACTATGACAAGATCAAGCTAAGATAAAAAGATTGGTGTTGATTTGTAAAAGCTCATAAAAAAATTGTAGTTTAAACATGAGTTTCCTATTTCTACAAACTCTTTTCAGTGAGAAAAACATGGGTTGTCCGGCTGTCCGCTCTAACTTCTTCTATTTGCGAAGATATATTGATCTAAAACATAGGAAAGTTCAATACATATCGATTGAAGGAAAATGGGCAACAAGTTGCGCCGCTAGCCCTTTCTAGATGGCAAAACCAATTCTTTTGAAAACAATATTTGTGGATCTAGGAGATATGACATTAGAATGCATGACCCGTTGGACTCTATTAAGGAGCTCCATCGCCTCTGGTGCGAGAAAACCAAATGTATCAAATGCAAAAGGAACAAACACATGTTGATTTTTTCTACATGCATTCTCGTGCTTTACCACTTTGCACGCAGCGGCTTTCAAAGCGGCATGCCCAGCTGCAAAACCTCCACTCCCCAAACCAATGAGAGGAGAGACACCAGTAAGATCCACACATGCATGCTTCCCTCCTATCCATCCAAAGACCAAAATATCAGCCGGTCTAAGTGTGGACCTGCCATTCTGCGGGTCCGTCAAAAAGTTTACTGACGCTTCTTTCTTCACAAAAATATCAGCACACCGACAAACATCAAAGAGAACATCACGAACCACATCATGTCTATACTTGAAACCAGGGAGCTCTCTACAATGAACCACATGTTCCCCAAAGGTATCCAAACATGCCTTGCGACAAACTGAGCATATCTCGTCAATTGGGAATATGAGAATCATGAGGCAGTAACGAATGATAGTTCGGTACTCCACAGGAGACATATTGTAGTGGTGTTGATTCTGATGGCATATGCGGAATTAGAAAGATCTAGTGAATCATCATGTAAAATTCAAGAACACATGAAGTAAATAAATCTTTGTAAGCTCTTATTAAATCTAGAAAGATTATACAAATGGGTTTGTATACAATTTCTCTCTCTAGTCTAACACTCCAAAAATGGACTCTGACATAATGGGAGTCACTTACTTCCTATTTATAGGAAAGACTCAACCCATTTACACATACAAAGAGGAAAGGCTAAAACATTACATCCAAGCATGACTTTGCACCCTAACATATATGCTGGCCAAGACCATCAATGGGGATAGTTAGCAGAAAATCCTGAGCATGAGGCGCCAGCAGACACTCAAAGACTGCTTTCTGTCTGACAGTCATGTCGAAGTTGACTTCCATATCTTGAACAATTTTACTAAAAAAGGCACACGCCAAAGCTTTTTGGGATTTAAGGGCGGTGTCCTTATATGTGGTAAATAGCTAATTCTTTTCCACATCACCTAAACTCCCGTTTATTCATATTTAATACCCATAATGAAATAATTCGATCTTGTATTACCAATAATTAAATGCTAATTCCAGTTGTGCAAATGCAAATTATTACTCTCTCCCTTATAGAATTAACCCTTCTTTTCGTACGATGTTCGGCTTAAAATTGTTTTATTGGGCCCCTTTAACAATATTGTCTTACATTCAATCATAAAAAACTTGTGGTTCAAGAGCTTGTACTAGAACTTTATGCTTTCCTTCATAGAACTCTTTTTCACATTTTATTAATGTTACGGTATATATAAAACACATGTATTTAATGTTCACAAAATTAGAAAAAAAAAGTTTTAGTTTTGAATTTATGAGACCAGTTTAGGAAAAGGAAAACGATATATATTCATTAGACCGGAAGGAGCGGGTGGGAAGCTTTCCTCTCTTTTGGTGGGTCATATCCCTTTTTTCCTCACTCTTCTTTCCCTCACCTAAAAGCCAAGGAATGGATGAGAAGTCCTTCCCTCATTTTTTTTCTATATTAAATAAAATATTTTCTTTTGATTTATAATTTTTAAATTAATATCAAACATAAAATTTAATGAAAAATAAAAAGCATTTCATTAAGTAAAATAAAAATTACATTAACCCTAATATTTAAATAAGTAGCAAAAAAAAAAAAAAAAATCAAACAACCTACAACATAGTAAAAATTATTAATTAGTATCCTAATTTTATTTAAACCTAGATACGTCACTCGGAATCATCGTCTTCGTCATCGCCTTGATCATCTGTATCATTCTCCCCAGCGTCACTCTCGTCATCGGATTCTTCACTCTCGACGAACATCTCAGAATCCTCGTCTGATTCGTCAAACTAATCATCTCAGAATCCTCGTCTGATTCGTCAAACTAATCATCGTGAGATAACTCGTGCAGGGGCTGAATATGAGCCCTATAAATGTGCTCCACCAAATCAGCACGAAGGGTCTAATGAATGCCGCGATTGTGTACTTCTCTTCTATTCACCCTATACTCTTGTGTATCAACGGCCACTCCTTCGACATTTGGCAAAACTTCATTTTCATTGTATCGACATATCACTCTTCCTTCGTCTTCAATAATCATATTATGCAATATGATACATGCATACATTACGTGTTGTAACCTTTTCACCTCATATGACCTTTCCCCGACCGTTAATACTTGCCAACATCTCTTAAGTACAACAAATGTTCGCTCCACATCCTTCCTAGCTGACTCTTGCACCTCTTTAAACCTTTTCCTTTTCGTTTCGTTAGGACATGTAAACGATTTCACAAAAACAGACAAGGGAGGATATATACCGTCAGTAAGATAGTATCCACGCTTATATGCTACCTCATTTGCTTGAAAAGGTACATTGTGTGACTTTCCAAGGTGGATATCGTTGAATACAGGTGACTGGTCTAGCACGTTGATGTTATTGTTTGCACCAGCTGGACCAAAGAATCCATGCGATATCCAAAGATCATGTGATGCGATAGCCGCTAGAATGATCGTCGGCTCTTTGTGGTCGCCTCTCATGTACTGACCACGCCATGCGTTGGGGCATAATAACTAACTCCAATGCATGCAATCGATACTACCTAGCATTTCAGAGAATCCATGTTTGCCTTCATGCACCGTATACAATTGGTGGATATCGTTGATAGTTGGTTTGCGCAAATATCGTTGCCCATAAACCAAACAGATCGCTTTGCAGAACTTGTACACAGACTCCCGCACGGTACACTTTGACATCCTAAAATATTGGTCCCATTTGTCTGCGCCCATGCTGTATGCTAGTTGACGAATTGAAGTCGTGCATTTTTTAATGGGAGAGAAACCTTTTTCCCCTTGCATCCATTTTCCATTGGAAATATGGAAAGCGGCCTTCCAAATCGCCAACGATACGTAAGAATAGTTCCTTCCTCATCCGGAACCGACGTCGAAACTTTACAGCATAGACGGCGTCATCTACAAAATAATCTTCTATAAGACGATCGTGTCCGGCTTCGTGATTTCTACATAACGACGACTTTCTTTGGTTAGTTTGTGCACGTGATGTTTCACCTAGTCGGTTTTGATAGTATGCAACCGTTTTCGCCATGACGGAACCGATAAACTTAGCCTCCTCTACCGCCGTCGAATCGAATAATGAAGATGATGACATTTTGAGTAATATTTTTTAGAGAGAAATATAGATTATGAGTGCAAAAAAAATGATAAAATAATTGAGTATTTATAGATTAAAAAAGGGAAGGAAAATATATATATATATATATATATATATATATATATATATATATATATATATATATATATATATATATATATAACGGCTATATAGCCGTTTTGTGACATCCCCATTTTCACGGCCAGAAAAGACCGATTTTGTTTATGCTTTATAAAAATCAGAGTACTTCATTTTATAAAAAGGTTGCGGAATTTGTTCACAGAAAAACACGATAAATACGTTATTAAAACATTTTCGAAGAAACATATTTTTATTCATCTTAAAACGTTTGGGATGTCATCGTTAATACAGAAACATAAGCATAAACAGAACTTACAATTATTCACACTAGTGGTCTACATCTCTTTAAATCTCTCAGTGTAATGTCACTTCACTTCGTCACCTGTGATATACATAAACTGAGTGGGTCAGGTTGGAAAACCTGGTGAGTACATAGGGTTTTCAACCCACAATAATATAATTACTATGTTCAATCAAACAATCAACCCAATTACCCATCCCCATTATCTTCTTTACTCTTTAAGGATTTAACCTAAGAGTCATCTATCCTGCATTCATTTATTCCGAAGTCCCTTACCTCCAGGGTTATAGAACTGACACTAAATCCATAGCTGCCAATGTTCGTTCGTAAAGCACTAATTCCATAGCTGCTATGGTCTATTCATCAGGTACTAAATCCATAGCTACCAGTCTTTATCTAATAGGTACTAAGTCCATAGCTACCAATGTTCAACATGTACTAAGTCCATAGCTATCAATTCCCAACAGGTACTAAATCCATAGCTACCAACGTTTAACAGGTACTAAGTCCATAGCTACCGGTGTTTGTCCCATAGGCACTAAGTCTATAGCTACCAATGTATCATCTTCTATCTCTCATCATTCATCTACCCATCTCATACCCAACATATTTGTATATATAAAATACGTATACAACTTAAATTCTTTAAAACATGTATAAAACGTTCATCCAGCATAGACAACAAGTATTAAGATAATATGCACACATAGCACGTAGT